>NC_091984.1:70299492-70619988 GCF_044704955.1 Pristiophorus japonicus | reverse complement strand
TCACACAGAAGTTTGCAGATGACACTAAATTTGGCTGTGTGGTTGATAATGAAGAGGAAAGTCATGGGCTGCAGGAGAATATCAATCTACTGGTCAGGTGGGCAGAGCAGTGGCAAATGGAATTTAATTCAGAGAAGTGTGAGGTGATGCACTTTGGGAGGGCTAATAAGGAAAGAGTATACACATTAAGCGGTAAGCCATTTAACAGTGTAGATGAACATAGGGACCTTGGAGTGCTTGTCCACAGATTCCTGAAAGTAGTAGGCCAGCTGGATAAGGTGGTTAAGAAGGCATACGGAATGCTTGCCTTTATTGGCCGAGGCATAGAATATAAGAGCAGGGAGGTTATGCTTAAATTGTATAATACTTTGGTTAGGCCACAGCTGGAGTGTTGCGTGCAGTTCTGGTCGCCAGGAAGGACATGATTGCACTAGAGAGGGTGCAAAGGAGATTTACTGGGATGCTGCCTGGAATGGAGAATCTTAGTTATGAGGACAGATTGGATCGGCTGGGTTTGTTCTCATTGGAACAGAGGAGGTTGAGAGACCTCATTGAGGTGTACAAAATATTAAGGGGCCTGGAAATAGTGGATTGTAAGGGTCTATTTCCATTGGTGGAGGGGTCTATTATGAGGGGGCATAGTTTTAAGTTAGTTGGTGGAAGGTTTAGAGGGGATTTGATGGGTGGCTTCTTTACGCGGAGAGTTGTGGGGATCTGGAACTCGCTGCCTGGAAGAGTGGTGGATGCAGAAACCCTCACCACTTTTAGGAGATGGTTGGATGGGCACTGAAAGTGCCGTAACCTGCAGGGTTACAGACCTAGAACTGGTAATTGGGATTAGACTGGATGACCTTTTGTTGAACGGAGCAGATATAATGATAAGTCCTGCAGGGAATGGAATACAGCCAGGGTGATCTCCTTGACTAGTTTCGATCGCCTGGATGGGTCGGAGAGGAATTTTCCCAAATTTTTTCTCCCTAAATTGGCCTGGGTTTTTATCTGGTTTTTGCCTCTCTCAGGAGATCATATGGCTCTGGTTGGGGTGGGGTGTAGAATGTTTTAGTATAAGGGGTGTCACAGTTGTGTGAGGTGGACTGGTTGGGCTGGGTGCTCTTTGCCTTTCCGTCATTGTTCATAGGTTTATATGTAACCTTTAGGGCTGCTGACCAGGGGCCATGTGGCTCTTTGTCGGCCGGCGTGGGCACGAGGGGCCGGAATGGCCTCCTTCTGCGCTGTAAATTTCTATGTTTCTGATGAGAAGTGAAATTACAGTGCTCCGTAAACACATTAGAATACTATCCCTGGTTTTACAACGATCAATATGCCAGTGCTTGCTTGTGAAAAGTCCAAACAAGTGGTTGAACCTAGTCATAAAACTCCTCATTGCAACAGCCTAAAGTTATAAACCTTCTCCTGGAGAAAGAGATAAAATGCATCAGAAGCTTGGTTCACATTAAAGCGATGATTCGTTCTCAACTTACTAATGGGTTTTTTGGATTCATGAATTTGGTGCTCATCAAGGTGAGAGATGTTGGTACTCGGAATGGAACACTCTTTTCAACATTTTACAACCAGTATTGTGATTGAGCACTCTCAAATCAGTTCTTATGGGCTAAACTTACCTCTCATTTTCGGCGGGTTCTCGGCGATTTTCTCAGCGGTACAGCTTTTTTTCCGCCTGGTGAAAGTTTCCACGTTTTTTTTTTAGTGGTATCACTCAAATCTGAAAACGCCCACCGGGACCAAACCAGCAACGTGCACCGCCGAGAAAATCGCCAGGGTGTAAGTGTGGCCTCAATGGAAGCCTGTTCAGATCGCCAAGGGAGCTGCCCTGTGAAAGCTACTCAAATAGGGCTGTAGGTGAGTACTCTGCAAAGAAAGGTAAGTTAAAGGTTCTTTATTTATTTATTTTTTTAAAATTTAAACGGCGATTAGCTTTAAAACTGTCTTGGGAATGTTTTTTTAAACTTTTTTTTTGTGAAATTTTTTTTTAAGCTCCCCCTTCCCTGGGCCCAACCGCAGCCTCGGACTAAATTTTTTTTTTAAACGCCTGTTTTACTTAGTTTCCCCTTAACCGCCGAGAAAACTGCTGAGAATAATGGTGCAAGACCCATTTTCTTGCCAGGTGATTAGGTTTAACATAAAAGTGCAAATTTTTGCCAGCGTTACTTACCAAACGTTAGTGGTTTTTCTGGGCGGGCAATCGGGCGTTGAGGGGGTCTCAGGAAAGTCTAGCCCTATATGTGTTAGATCCAGAGTTTCCTGCTCACTGCCTCAATCTATTGAGGGAGTATCTCCCAGTGTTGCACCTTTTGATAAGCCCAAACCTAAACTGAGGGCAGGATGGGCAGCGGCAGCTGGAGACAGGATCAAGGCTCGAGTTGTGATGCTTTCAATGAAAATTAATACAAATCTTTAAAAACTACTGGGGGTAACTTGGGCAATAGTGTAAAATGGGCAATATCGGAGCAGCTGCTCATTATTGATCTGATTTTCATTCCATTGTCTATTTGAACCGTTATATCACGTGTCTGAATGCTTAAATTTCTCTACTCCTTTTAAAATGTTATCATTTAATCAATATTTTCTCCCCTTATTCTTCCTCCCAGAATATATCAGTTCACATTGGCCCAAAATTTGTGCTCAGAGGCTTCCTGCGGTCGGTTGCTTCTGACCTGCAAAATATCTGTGCATTTACCTGGTGGTTTAGGAGGTTCGTAGATTCGTGTTCTGGGCGTCTCCTGGTTCCCGCGGGTAAAGGCCCACGTATCCCAAGGGCACATGTGGTTCACAAGCAACCCTGGGATAACATGGGCTTGCCTAACCAATAAAAGAAGGGAATCTCCATTTATACTTTTGGGGTTTCCGTTTGTATGGAACTCCCATAAGTATGAATGGGGATCACTTAAAAAATACATGAACACATCAAATACATTTTTTAAAAACATTACGTATTTAAAATTAATTGAAATGCCATTTAATTAAATATTTTAAACAAAAATTTTATTTTTCGAAGTCATCTCCCCATGCGCTGCGCAGTGAATCTAGGCCTCCGACCAGAATCTCTGCATTCCTCCGGGATCACCAGGTACTTTTCGTAGAATTTTTTCGGGCCAGAGGCGTTCGTACGAAGGAAGCCTCCAACCACAATTTCCCCCTCCCCTATATGTTTTAATGGGTCAAAAAATAAACTTACCTTATTGGACAAGGTTTTTAATGTATAAATGAGTGCTAAAATGTTATTTTTATGTTTTTAAAAACTCTTCAGCTGGTAAAAGCAGGCCGCTTTTATCAGGCGTAAGAATTTCAAGGGCATTCAATGGGCAAATAGCCCAACTCTCTGCCCGCGGAGGCCCATTTCTTTCAGATTCTTGACAGATTGCAAGTTCCTGGTTTCAGTGCATGCGCAGTGCATGCCTAAATCTGAAACTTGCGGGGCCCCTACAGGTGCATATGCACCTTCTATGCACCCGTAGGGGGGCCGCAAATTCAACCACATTTTTTCCATATTAATATCACCCACCTTCCAACTGCCCAATAACCTATCTCTGTCCTCTTGAAGTTGCTTAACTTAAATCTTTCATTCAGCTCTTTGCCCTTTGGATCACATGAGGATAAATTGGTCAACATTCACGAATCGGCAGCTCGTTTTACACAGCATCCAAAAATCTGATTTCATGTTAACAATAAACTTGGATTTATATAGCACCTTTCACGACCACCGGACTTCTCAACGCGCTTTACAGCCTATGAAGCACTTTTTGGAGTGTAGTCACTGTTGTAAGTTAGGAAACGCGGCAGCCAATTTGCGCACAAGCAAGCTCTCACAAACAGCAATGTGATAATGACCCGATAATCTGTTTTTTTGTTATGGTAATTGAGGGATAAATATTGGCCAGGACACCGGGGATAACTCCGCTGCTCTTCTACGAAATAGTGCCAGGAGATCTTTTACGTCCACTTTAAAGTCTCATCCGAAAGACAGCACCTCCGACAGTGCAGCATTGCACTGTAGTGTCAGCCTAGAATTTTTGTGCTCAAGTCGCTGGAGTGGCCTTCTGACTCAGAGGCAAGTGTTGTACCCACTGAGTCACAGCTGAGACCATATGAGCTTAGCTAGTCTGTGACAGCATGTGATTGAACCAAAGACACGGAGCTGAATTTTAGCACACAAAACTGGATGGGTTGGGTTCGGGTCAGATGTTAAACTTTTAAAAATCTGAACCCCGACTCCAAACTGCTTTTTTTCCCCCAAACGGTTTCCACGGTCTTGGGAAACTCGGCAGCTGAAGTGAAGTGTAGACAACTTTGTGGAGAAGGTAAGTGCCTTCACATCACTGCTTGTGGGTCAGGGGGAGCAGGAGCACTTCCCCCAGCCCCAAGCTCCCCCCCCATCCAACCCCCACCCCCATGCAAGGGTCCCCGGCGTCAGGTATTGGAATATCCCTGGCGTCAGTGTCCCTGGGGACCCCACCTCAGCATCAGGGATCAGACCCCCCGGGATGGGAGCCTACACCCTGTGATTGTGGATCGGATCTACCTCAACCTGCAGCCTGCTCCAGACCACTCCCCGCTCGACTGGAAGCTAAGCCTGTGAATCAGGCTGATTTCCGAGCAAGAAACCTGTCAGGGCCAAAAGACGAACTCCACAGCTTGCGGGGAAACGGGTCTCTAGTCCGATATTCCGCCCACCCACCCACATAACCCGCCTCTGATAATATTCAGGCCATGGACCCTTGCTGGGATTCTGACTGATTTTTCTCCCTTTTAGGCCATTTGTAACATCCCTACTGCTGCCTAGGATGATACCAGCTAACTCAACACAAACTAAAGATCAAACCAGGAACCTTCATGGTTTAAATAGCTCAGTTTCACACCATGTAGTGCCAAATAAATCATCCGAACAGCCTTCTGATGATTATTCTAAATGTAAATGTTAATCACTTAAAAACTACAGTCAGAAATTGGAATGCCTAACTGATAACTACAAGCTACTGAGCTGCTTTGAATGGACAGTGCTGAATACAGTCTGCAGAATGTATTCAGAGTACAATAATTTCAAACCCATTCCAATATTTGTTTAAAAATGCCAGTTTGAAGAAAAGCCTTTTGTTTTGCGTTTTGGAAGCTTTCAAGTCTTAAAGCTTAAATGATATGCTTATCTGCAGTTCCAAAGCCACAAGGCTTTCTTAGAATGTTTATGATGTCTCTGTGTGATATGTAATGACAAACTAAAATATTATGGTGCCAGAAGAGATCTATCCATTGAGGTACAACAGTGTGCCACTATGAACCCACTATTGACATGGCTAAACAAAAATATGGTCCATAATCTAACCTTGTTACTTTGGAGGAAAATCATACAGTGATTAAAAATATCTAAAAACAGATTAAATCAACAATTTTATACTACAGTAGGGAAGTTTAGTTTGCAAAATGTACTGAAAGCAGATCATAATTTTTACCATTGGTCAACAGAGGTATTTTGGAGAGGGGAAGGTGAGAAGCAACTATAGTGAATTCATACACTGTTCAGTTGAGTTCACTTTAGATCATCGAGGCAAAAGCAAAACATCCTAATCAATGGAGTAGAGAGAAGAGCTACTACACTGATCCCTAGTGTCAAAGGAATGAATTATGAGGATAAACTGGAAAAGCTCAGATTCTTCAGCCTGGAAAAGAGGTTAATGAGATGGGACACTATAGAGGTATACAAGATACTAGCTGGAATAGAAAAAGTTAATTTATCGCACTATTTCAAGTTAAACCATGACTGCAGCTCAAGGAGACAAGGGTAGGAATTGGTAAGAGGCAAGTTCAGGATCTGTATCATGAAGTGTTACTTCATGCAAAGAGTGATTGAAACCAGGAATGGTCTTCCTGGCAGAATAATGGAAGCAAATATTCTGGAATCGTTCAATAGACGCCTAGATGCTGTGATGGGGTGATCATATGTTTCTGTGGAAGGTTAAGCTAGATGGGCTGAATAGCATTCCTTATCTGTACTTATTTTTGTAATTTACATAGAAACTTAGAAAATAGGTGCAGGAGTAGGCCATTCGGTCCTTCGAGCCTGCACCACCATTCAATAAGATCATGGCTGATCATTCACCTCAGTACCCCTTTCCTCGTTCTCTCCATACCCCTTGATTCCTTTAGCCATAAGGGCCATATCTAACTCCCTCTTGAATATATCCAACGAACTGGCATCAACAATAATTTTCTGTGGTAAAGAATTCCACAGGTTCACAATTCTCTGAGTGAAAAAGTTTCTCCTCATCTCAGTCCTAAATGGCTTACCACTTATCCTTAGATTGTGTCCCCTGGTTCTGGGTTTTCCCAACATCGGGAACATTCTTCCTGCATCTAACCTGTCCAATCCCGTCAGAATTTTATATGTTTCTATGAGATCCCCTCTCATCTTTTAAACTCCAGTGAATACAAACCCAGTGAATCCAGTCTCTCCTCATATGTCAGTCCTGCCATCCCGGGAATCAGTCTGGTGAACCTTCGCTGCACTCCCTAAATAGCAAGAACGTCCTTCCTCAGATTAGGAGACCAAAACTGAACAATATTCCAGGCGAGGCCTCACCAAGCCCTGTACAACTGCAGTAAGACCTCCCTGATCCTATACTCAAATCCCCCAGCTATGAAGGCCAACATGCCATTTGCCTTCTTCACCGCCTGCTGTACCAGCATGCCAACTTTCAATGACTGATGTACCATGACACCCAGATTTCGTTGCACCTCATCCTTTTCCTAATCTGCCGCCATTCAGATAATATTCTGCCTTCGTGTTTTTGCCATCAAAGTGGATAACCTCACATTTATCCACATTATACTGCATTTGCCCACTCACCTAACCTGTCCAAGTCACCCTGCAGCCTCTTAGCATCCTCCTCACAGCTCACATTGCCACCCAGCTTAGTGTCATGTGCAAACTTGGAGATATTACACTCAATTTCTTCATCTAAATCATTGATGTATATTGTAAATAGCTGGGGTCCCAGCACTGAGCCCTGCGGCACCCCACCAGTCACTGCCTGCCATTCTGAAAAGGATCCGTTTATCCCAACTCTCTGCTTCCTGTCTGCCAACCAGTTCTCTATCCACGTCAATACATTACCCCCAATACCATGTGCTTTAATTTTGCACACCAATCTCTTATGTGGGACCTTGTCAAAAGCCTTTTGAAAATCCAAATACACCACATCCACTGGTTCTCCCTTGTCCACTCTACTAGTTACATCCTCAAAAAATATATTTGTGTTTCAAAAAGTGTTGATGGAAATTTATTTAAATGTGATCTTTTTTTAAGAGATTCAATTTTTTGAAGTGTGCAGCTGGCTATTTTTGTCCATGTCATACATATTCCTGCTCTTTAATCTGCTGTCCCAGCTCCACAAACTATGGGGCTGTGAGATTTTGAGGGGAGGTCTTCCATTTTATAGTTCTGGACGCACGGGAGGAACACATATCAAGAACTTGCACATCCCCAGCCAGTAATCTTGCATCCATTAACTTTAATGGAATAAGAATCACAAGCTCCCCGGAGTGTGGAAGTTCCCAATACACGCAATAGGTGATATGAAAAATCTTCCTTTTAGTTCCTCCAAATCAAATGTTTTAAAAGCATCCTAACAGAACTTTACAAAAAAAGATCCTTACAAAAAAAATCATAATTTACGTGTTTTAATTATGTATTAAAAATAGGAATTGTTGAAAAATAAAACTGTTGATAAGGTTGGTGTAAAATGAGCAAAAAATATAGGAGTATCAAAAAGACATGGATTTTGCGGTAGAAATAACAGTAAGACTAACAGCGTCACCGTTATTTTATGGATATCGGACAGCAACCTCCAGTGACCGCACAGGCGCAGGTAGAAATATAAATCAGCAAGTTGCTGTTCGAGATGTTCTTCTCCTCTAAAAGCTGTAAGAGAATAGTATTTTGCCGAGAGACTCATCATTGAAATCTATGGACTGGCAAAACGTTGCTGTATTTACCTGACAATTGACTGTACAGTAAGTTTCTGCCACCTCTATTAATGCCCGTCATCTCAACTATTACACATTAAACTCACCAGAAAAAGTCAGGGCGTGTTCATTCCAGTGTAAGCACATTTTTAAGTGGCATGATTAGTCTTAATTATTGCCAAACAACTTCTTTAGCATTGAAAATTAATTTTAATAAATGTGGAGTCTCATTCCTTCAGATTTGAATTATTGTTGGAGAGTTTTTAAAATGTAAGCATTTAAATAATGTTTTCGTTTACTTTTTCTTTTTTGTCTCCTTTTTCTCCTCTCTCTTAATACAATCTTTCTTTCCCGCTCCTTGTTTCGCGTTCTGTACCTGATTTGAGATTGAATTCACCATTCTAACCAGCACTCCCTGGTTCAGACTCTGTACTGTTCATTAACAATTCTTTAATCTGATTGGTTAAGGAGATACATAGTTGCTTTCCCTGTTCACACAGGTTTCAGATGCACTGTTGAGAGTGCTGCGCTGTTTTGGTGGGTGGCTGACAGAGACTTCCAGTGCAAAAGTCCATAAAAAGTCTATGGGCAAGTGCAAGTATAACTGACCACAAAATCTGGCCCCACGGTTTCCGGCCTCTCAACCTCTAACTCGTGAATGTAGGCATTCCAGTGGAATTGAGGCATTCCAGTGACTCAATAGGAACCCTCCCCACTCGATAACATGTGTCCTTCCCTACTGCTGAAAATATGATTGACAGCTATGTTTGGGATAAGAAGTAATAGTTCAGATGATGGGCATTAATAGAGGTGGCAGAAATTTATGTACATTCAATTATTCAGTTCATGTATGAGGTAAGCACATCTCAGAAATACTTTGAACTGCTATCTGATGAACATTTTTTTTACTTGTATCAAAAGAGCTTATTTAACTAAGGACAAAAAGAAATTGAAAAATAAATGGCAAAATGGACCCCTCTTAAGATTAGTTTATATTTGTCAGAGGGAAAGCTGATCTTAAGCAGGATTTTATCTTTATAGATCTCTAATTTCCTTATCGTCATATCTTCACGAAAACAAGAAAATGTTTGCACAAAGCCTAGCTTCCTTTCTGTTTCCTGACATACCTGTTCCAGGTACGGTAGTGTAGTGGTTATGTATTGCACTAGTAATCCAGAGGGCTAAACTAATGCCATGAGTTCAAATCCCAGAGCAGCTCGGGAATTTAAATTCAATAAATAAATCTGATTTTAAAAAAAAGTAGTATCAGTAATGGTGATAATGATTGACTGTCGTAAAAACCCATATGGTTCACTAATGTCCTACAGGGAAGGAAATCTGCTGTCCTTACCTGATCTGGCCTATATGTGACTCCAAACCCACAGCAATGTGGTTGATTTCTCACTGTCCATTGAAATGGACTAGCAAGTCACTCAGTTGTATCAAACTGCTGCAACAAAGTCAGTACTGTGGGAGTATCTTCTCATAAGGACTGCAGCAGTTCAAGAAGGTGGCTCACTACCTTCTCAAGGGCAATTAGGGATGGACAATAAATGCTGGCCTTGCCAGTGACGCCCACATCCCATGAACGAATAATTAAAAAAAACGTTGCTGGCGTATTTAGAAGAAACTGTGTTGGGATGCATTTCAAGGGCATTATAATCATATGTCAAAACATAACTCATTGCTAGGGCCACATTTCGAACACTGTTTACAGCTTTGGACATTGTATATTTAAAAGAACATTGATGTATGAGAGAAAAAATATGATTTCATGACATAAACTCTTAAATTATAAGGAGGCTGATAGAAATAAGCTTGTTCTCTTTGGAGAAAAGGGCATAATGACAGATTTTAAATTGCTGAGAGCTGTAGATAATGTAAATGCAGGAAAGTTAAATTGAATGCAGTATGAGAAGATGAGAGTACAAAAGTAGCATGTCCAAACAAGATTAGGAATTAGGAGTAAAATAACTCGCCTGCAGTTAGTCGATAGATTTAATACATGCTGGTCAAATATGTTAATACTACATTAATTAACTCTTTGAAAAAGGAGCTGGACTAATATTTAGTTAAGAATAAAATTAGTTACAAAGATAATATTTTATGCTATATTTTGCCTGGAACCATGGGATTGTCATCTATCGAATGGAGCTGGTTAAAGTTTGCTTTTCTTAGTCAAGGCTACAGCGGAAGGGTTTGTTTGGCTTCAATTGGGGACGTGAACATTTAATCAAAGTCCTCTCTACTGATCGTAATCCAGTGAAACCTACTGAGAGCATACACTTGTGTGAGTGTTGGGTGTGTACAAGATATTCATGACTGTGACGACCCCATGATTAAACAGCCTGCTGCTGCTCTCTATCAAGACCCACACAAAACGATGGCCAATTTGGCACGATTCTGGCAGAACTGTATTCTAGCCTTAGTTAATCCCTTTCTGAGAAATTGGGTAGGTGGAAAACTAAAAAAAAATTAAAAGATCATTATTATCATGCTGACCAGAGTAATTCTTGTCAGGAGGTTATCTTATTGAGGGTTCAGCTCTTCCATTGATTGTAATAGAGTTTATAACAGAAGCAGAGGAAACATAGAAACATAGAAACATAGAAAATAGGTGCAGGAGTAGGCCATTCGGCCCTTCTAGCCTGCACCGCCATTCAATGAGTTCATGGCTGAACATTCAACTTAGTACGCCATTCCTGCTTTCTCACCATACCCCTTGATCCCCCTAGTAGTAAGGACCTCATCTAACTCCTTTTTGAATATATTTAGTGAATTGGCCTCAACAACTTTCTGTGGTAGAGAATTCCACAGGTTCACCACTCTCTGGGTGAAGAAGTTCCTCCGCATCTCGGTCCTAAATGGCTTACCCCTTATCCTTAGACTGTGACCTCTGGTTCTGGACTTCCCCAACATTGGGAACATTCTTCCTGCATCTAACCTGTCTAACCCCGTCAGAATTTTATATGTTTCTATGAGGTCCCCTCTCATTCTTCTGAACTCCAGTGAATACAAGCCCAGTTGATCCAGTCTTTCTTGATAGGTCAGTCCCGCCATCCCGGGAATCAGTCTGGTGAACCTTCGCTGCACTCCCTCAATAGCAAGAATGTCCTTCCTCAGGTTAGGAGACCAAAACTGTACACAATACTCCAGGTGTGGCCTCACCAATGCCCTGTACAACTGTAGCAACACCTCCCTGCCCCTGTACTCAAATCCCCTTGCAATGAAGGCCAACATGCCATTTGCTTTCTTAACCGCCTGCTGCACCTGCATGCCAACCTTCAATGACTGATGTACCATGACACCCAGGTCTCGTTGCACCTCCCCTTTTCCTAATCTGTCACCATTCAGATAATAGTCTGTCTCTCTGTTTTTACCACAAAAGTGGATAACCTGACATTTATCCACATTATACTTCATCTGCCATGCATTTGCCCACTCACCTAACCTATCCAAGTCGCTCTGCAGCCTCACAGCATCCTCCTCGCAGCTCACACTGCCACCCAACTTAGTGTCATCCGCAAATTTGGAGATACTACATTTAACCCCCTCATCTAAATCATTAATGTACAGTGTAAACAGCTGGGGCCCCAGCACAGAACCTTGCGGTACCCCACTAGTCACTGCCTGCCATTTTGAAAAGTACCCATTTACTCCTACTCTTTGCTTCCTGTCTGACAACCAGTTCTCAATCCATGTCAGTACACTACCCCCAATCCCATGTGCTCTAACTTTGCACATCAATCTCTTGTGTGGGACCTTGTCGAACGCCTTCTGAAAGTCCAAATATACCACATCAACTGGTTCTCCCTTATCCACTCTACTGGAAACATCCTCAAAAAATTCCAGAAGATTTGTCAAGCATGATTTCCCTTTCACAAATCCATGCTGACTTGGACCTATCATGTCACCTCTTTCCAAATGCACTGCTATGACATCCTTAATAATTGATTCCATCATTTTACCCACTACCGATGTCAGGCTGACCGGTCTATAATTCCCTGTTTTCTCTCTCCCTCCTTTTTTAAAAAGTGGGGTTACATTGGCTACCCTCCACTCCATAGGAACTGATCCAGAGTCAATGGAATGTTGGAAAATGACTGTCAACGCATCCACTATTTCCAAGGCCACCTCCTTAAGTACTCTGGGATGCAGTCCATCAGGCCCTGGGGATTTATCGGCCTTCAATCCCATCAATTTCCCCAACACAATTTCCCGGCTAATAAGGATTTCCCTCAGTTCCTCCTCCTTACTAGACCCCCCGACCCCTTTTATAACCGGAAGGTTGTTCGTGTCCTCCTTCGTGAATACCGAACCAAAGTACTTGTTCAATTGGTCCGCCATTTCTTTGTTCCCCGTTATGACTTCCCCTGATTCTGACTGCAGGGGACCTACGTTTGTCTTTACTAACCTTTTTCTCTTTACATATCTATAGAAACTTTTGCAATCCGTCTTAATGTTCCCTGCAAGCTTCTTCTCATACTCCATTTTCCCTGCCCTAATCAAACCCTTTGTCCTCCTCTGCTGAGTTCTAAATTTCTCCCAGTCCAATATATCTTACAATGAGAGATTTGCAATACAAGAGTTGGCAATAATGGGACGATGCTGTACATAATAAACTCTGTGAGGTAGAGCTAGATCAGAACAAAGTCAAGGAGCAGCTTGGATCTACAAGCCTTCAGTGCATTATCCCTTAATAACTTCACATTGGAGCTGTAAATCATTGCAGCTACCCTCATCCATTCTTGGATGATAAATGGGACTGAAAATCAAAGGAATTTACTATTGGCTGTGCTCTCAAATCTCCATGTAGCTGTCTATTATTTGTCTGCTCCCAAATCAAGCCCACAGTTCCAGGGGGGAATGGTTATTTGCTCTCCATTCAAAGCACTACAGTTTCCCTCCCTGTGCTTATTGATATTTAGAAAGAGACTGTTTGGATTTCAATGCAAACTGAGATTTTACCCTGCAGTCATAGTGACAAGAGTATGTTTCCCTTTGATAGAAGTCAGAGCATGATTCAGTTGCTAGCAGGGCACAACCTTCAAATTCAGCTAGACAAAGACAACACATGAACACAAAGAGTCATTTCAAGAGCTTGACAACTTAAATCAAACAAACCTCAATGAGGGGATGACTATGACAGGTCTTAGCTCCATAGCACTGCCATAGTGATAAGCACACACAGTAACGGCAAAACATCCCAACATGGTTAACTCATATCCCTTTAAGGCAATAGGACGTGTTAAAATCTTTGATAGCAACTATTCATTATGACAGTATGAAAATCACATAGACATGAGTTATGCTCCCTTGCTGGCTGAGCTGATTAAGGTAGTTATTAGCTGAGCCATAAAAATCCCAGTCTCAATCCCAGTCTCTGCTGAGTTAGCGATAAGCCAAGGTGATGGTGGGGGAAATACAACTGGACTCAATGGCCTTGTATTACTTGGGGGAAATTACCACTTATTGATTGCTACCTAGTAATACCTGTTGGAAGTTCACGAGTGTGGCTATTGGCTGAGCACGGGATCAAGCTCAGCTATTGAACAATCCACCAACACTCAGATATAAAGAATGGTAATTGAACAAAGTACTACAGGAGTCAGCACCTTTAGGAGAGCAGGAAAGGGAATCAGAAAATTGGCAGAAAAAAGAGCAAAAACAAATTTGAGTTATTAAAGGGCAGATAATGCAATCTTAGATCAAGAACAACAGGGCCACTGCTCCTAAGATGTTGCTTGTCCCTGTAACCAGATGACTTGACCCTGTATGATAATGGGAGGCTGCTTTATTTAAACATTTTTGGGGCACTCTCTGTGTGTACTGCATGGCATGCTAGAAGCCCCACTTGGAACTGGGGACTAGATTATCAGGTACCAGCAGCAAAGGAAGTGCTGTACAGCAATGTCATTTTCCCCCTCACAAAACAGGTGGGGATCTTACTCGTCATACAAGATTTGGCAATTTGAAGGCCAAGTAAAATGGGCAGGTTAGTCAGATATAACCTTCCCTTAACAAATCCATGCTGATGGCCCTTGATTAATCCGTGCTTTTCGAAATGACTATTAATACTGTCCCTCAGAATTTGTTCCAATAACAGCCTGGGATACATTTCACCCTGGCCTGGAGATTTATCTACTTTCAAAGATGCTAAACTCCTTAATATTTCCTCTCCCACTATCTTTATCTCATATAATATTCCACAATCCTCCTTCTTAATCGGTAGTGGGTAAAATGATGGAATCAATTATTAAGGATGTCATAGCAGTGCATTTGGAAAGAGGTGACATGATAGGTCCAAGTCAGCATGGATTTGTGAAAGGGAAATCATGCTTGACAAATCTTCTGGAATTTTTTGAGGATGTTTCCAGTAGAGTGGATAAGGGAGAACCAGTTGATGTGGTATATTTGGACTTTCAGAAGGCGTTCGACAAGGTCCCACACGAGAGATTGATGTGCAAAGTTAGAGCACATGGGATTGGGGGTAGTGTACTGACATGGATTGAGAACTGATTGTCAGACAGGAAGCAAAGAGTAGGAGTAAATGGGTACTTTTCAGAATGGCAGGCAGTGACTAGTGGGGTACCGCAAGGTTCTGTGCTGGGGCCCCAGCTGTTTACACTGTACATTAATGATTTAGATGAGGGGATTAAATGTAGTATCTCCAAATTTGCGGATGACACTAAGTTGGGTGGCAGTGTGAGCTGCGAGGAGGATGCTGTGAGGCTGCAGAGCGACTTGGATAGGTTAGGTGAGTGGACAAATGCATGGCAGATGAAGTATAATGTGGATAAATGTGAGGTTATCCACTTTGGTGGTAAAAACAGAGAGACAGACTGAATGGTGACAGATTAGGAAAAGGGGAGGTGCAAAGAGACCTGGGTGTCATGGTACATCAGTCATTGAAGGTTGGCATGCAGGTGCAGCAGGCGGTTAAGAAAGCAAATGGCATGTTGGCCTTCATAGCAAGGGGATTTGAGTACAGGGGCAGGGAGGTGTTGCTACAGTTGTACAGGGCATTGGTGAGGCCACACCTGGAGTATTGTGTACAGTTTTGGTCTCCTAACCTGAGGAAGGACATTCTTGCTATTGAGGGAGTGCAGCGAAGGTTCACCAGACTGATTCCCGGGATGGCGGGACTGACCTATCAAGAAAGACTGGATCAACTGGGCTTGTATTCACTGGAGTTCAGAAGAATGAGAGGGGACCTCATAGAAACATTTAAAATTCTGACGGGGTTAGACAGGTTAGATGCAGGAAGAATGTTCCCAATGTTGGGGAAGTCCAGAACCAGAGGTCATGATCTAAGGATAAGGGGTAAGCCATTTAGGACCGAGATGCGGAGGAACTTCTTCACCCAGAGAGTGGTGAACCTGTGGAATTCTCTACCACAGAAAGTTGTTGAGGCCAATTCACTAAATATATTCAAAAAGGAGTTAGATGAGGTCCTTACTACTAGGGGGATCAAGGGGTATGGCGAGAAAGCAGGAATGGGGTACTGAAGTTGAATGTTCAGCCATGAACTCATTGAATAGCGGTGCAGGCTAGAAGGGCCGAATGGCCTACTCCTGCACCTATTTTCTATGTTTCTATGTTTCTAATACCTGCATTGCCCCTCTCTCTTCTGAAGAGACATGAAGTATTCATTAAGAACCATGCCCACGTCTTCCATCTCAACACACAGATTACCCTTTTGGTCACTAATAGGCCCTGCTCTCTTTATTTATCCTCTGGTTCTTTATGTATTTATAAAACAACTTTGGGTTTTTCTTGATTTTACTTGCCAATATTTTTTCATGCCCTTTCTTTGCTTTTCTAATTTACTTTTTAATTTCACCCCTGCACTCTCTCTAGGCTTTCTGCAATATTTAGCTCTCGGTATCTGTCCTAAACATTTTGCCTTATCCTACCCTGTACACTCCTCAACATCAAGGCGGCTCTAGATTTGGGAGTCCCACCCTTTTTCTTTGCTCTGAACCCTCCCTATCTCCTCCTTGAATGCCTCCCATTGCTCTGACACTGATTTACCTTCAATGAGCTGTTTCCAGTCAACTTTTGCTAAATCGCATCTCAGCTTAGTAAAATTGGCCTTTCCCCAATTGAGAACGTTTACTCCTGCTCGATCTTTGTCCATTTCCATAACTACACTAAATCTAACTAAATTATGATCACTACCATGAAAATGCTCTCCCACTGATACCCTTCCACCCGCCCAGCTTCATTTCCTAAAACCAAGTCCAAGTCCTCTCTCTTGTTGGGCTTGCTACAACTATTTTAAATTAACAGATTTAGCCGAGGACACTATTAAAGGGACACTAGAACCCACAAATTAACAATAAAACTTTAAGGGAACTTAGCAGATCAAATTAAAATTTGGTTCCCAGAGGTGATGATGCACTCCAGTCCCTCCAGTGCCCACCTCTTGCAAAAGGCCATGAGCGTACCGGTGGACACCGCATGACAACAGCTCTATAACTATTTTAGCAGAACATTAAATCAAGTGCCCCCTTTTGGCAAGGACACTAGAACCATCAAATTAACAAATTAAATTTTTATGGAAACTTAGACCAAATAAAAATTTGGTTGCCGGGGGTGATGATGCACTCCAGTCCCTCCGGTGCCCACGTCTTGCGAGCGTACCGGTGGACACCACATGCTCCATCTCCAGGGACACTCTGGTGTGAATGTAGCCACGGAAGAGAGGCAGGCAGTCGGCTGAACGACGCCCTTGACTGCCCTCTGCCTGGATCTGTTAATGGCCACCTTAGCCAGGCTTGGGCTTGCTACATACTGGCTATAAAAGTTCACCTGAATGTGGTTTAAGAATTCTGCACCCTCTATAACTTTTACAATGGTTCTCGTGTGAAATGGGAGTAATGGGTTGGGGCATTTGGAAATTACGTTGGAGCCTTTAAAAAGTTCTGGTTGAAGATAGTAGCAGCAGCCTAGGGGAGCAGCAGGTAAGGAGAATAGTGCATGGCTCAAGTTGACTGTCAGCTTGCTTGACTGAATGTCTTACAACTGTTTTTGTGCCACTTTAGAACAATGTCACAGCAGTACCTGGCAGAGGCAAACAAAGAGTGCAGCAGGGCCTGACTCAGAGACTGAGCAGAGAATGTCGCAAATCCACCGAGTCTGACCTGCATGTCCTGCTGGATGAAGTAGAATAAAGGAGAAAGAGAGTGCTGGAAACCTGCCACAAAATGTCACTCGTAGTGGGAGGTGGAAATGCACTGCAACTCTCTCACCCCCAGGACTGCAGACCAGTTCCAGAGAAAACTCAATGACCTGACCAGAGCAGGCAAGGCAGCACATCTGCCACTCCCTCTTTTCTTCCTTGGCACGCTGGACACCAGCGCACTCTACACCCTCAAAAAATAATAGCTGTATAACTAACCCTTCACAATGTACTAGTTAAGAGGGGCTCTGACCCAGGATCTTAGGCCATCCATTTTCCTCATAGCAATTACTTATATGCATAATGGTAAAATTTCTTCTTCCACTGAACAGAGTGATACAATTACACTTCTTGATTCAGCTCTCCCATTCCACTTAGCACACAATCCTCAGTTGTTAGCTTTCACATCATTTAATCAATCTTGTTGCAAGGGAAGTGGTGCACAATGGCCATGAGAGGCAGGCCACTAGAAGGGGTAACCGCAACCTGAAACACGTGACACTCTACGAGGAACAGGCCATGGAACTCATGGGGAAGCACTCTACTTTTGGGAGATGGCAAGGTCGGGGGCATAATACTAGTACCAGGTTAGTGACTGAACACCAACACAGTTCCCCCTGTAAAGAAAGAAAGACTTGGATTTATATAGTGCCTTTCACGACCACCGGATGTCTCAAAGCGCTTAACAGCCAATGAAGTACTTTTGGAGTGCAGTCACTGTTGTAAAGCACCACACTGAACTCAAGCATCAATCCCTTTCTCAGTCCCTTTAATCCCAAGTGGGGTAATGCTCATTCATTTTTATCTTGTACCCTGCTTTTCTGCAGATCAAAGAAAGAGACCTCCTGCTACATGTTCCTCTGGCCCTATTCCCTTCAACCCATCCACTGTATCACTTTGTTCTTCAATCCCATTCATCAGGTCAGATATTTGCACCCAGGAAGACTTTCATGGTGTTAGTAAGGAAGTAGCACTGGATGATTCACAGAACACGAGTCAGTCAGAGGAGTGGGTCAGGATGTATCACACTCCCAACAAAGGCTAAAGAGGCGTCCCATGTCTTTGGAGTCATGGGAGCCAGAACCCATGGGTACTCACGTGGACTGAAGGACATCTGAGAAACAGCACACTTACGTGCAGTGCAGGCCTGGAGGTCAGTCTCCAAGGATTTCCATCGACTGCCAGCTGTGACTCTTGAGTCTATGGCTCTCATTTGTGGCAACGTCGGGGAAGCTTTTACTTCGATGCAGACACCAATGAAGCGTGGGCTGCTTGACTGGAATCTGCAGCCCACCCCCACCTAAAGAGACCTGGGACCAGTTGGTGTTTCCACCTCCACAGAAGCATAAACCGCAGCTCTGGTGGCAGAAAACCGGCATAAACTGCTTCCACTCCTTTCTCTACCAAAAAATGACTTGCCCTGGTTATACACTGAAACTGTACTGCAGACAACATGGAATTGTACAATACACTTACAGTTCAAATGGCTGTCCTGCAGGGGTGTGCTCAACTTCATATCCTCCCTGTCTTAAGACATCAATCACAGTGTTGTTGCCAAGGAAATGACCTGCAATAGAAGATACAGTTTTGTTTATACTGTGCTGCTAGAGTCATCACACAGGATCAATTTATGTTCCCTGATAACCCAAAAAGCCTTCACAGTTTGCATCGATTAGAGATACATTATTACTAAAACATTATTATTGTGTCTGGCAGCATTTCAAAATGCTACTGTAGGAATGCTTTGTCTGTTCATATTGAGTTATGAGTGTTGAAAGCAATAAGAGAATACATTTCCACATTCGAAGTTTAACATGTCAATGTGCAGAACCACTTTCATGTTGATTACTGTAATGTCAGGTCATAGGTAGGGCTAGTGGAAGCTCTTTGCTTACTAGGAACTCATAAAATCCACAATAGATGTAGCGATTCTTTCATACTCAGTATTGTGTCTTAGGTTGGTTTGAAGCTGTTTTAGTTTTGCAATTAACTCCGAACTGGTACAGGTATAGTATAAATCGGGTGCTAAGGCTCTGAAATGACTCCCTCTCCAAGGAGTAAACTTCGATTTACTCTGGTATCAGTTCACACCCTAATGTTTGCACTATAACTTACAGCATTGGTATGAAGTAAAACCCTGATGTGACATTTGCTGTGTAAATGCACCCTTAATCAGATTTACAAATAGGGGTTCAGAAACAGCAGAACTTTAAAAATACAATTATAGCACTTATGTATCTACAATGTAAGAGTGGTTGCTCGAGAATTTCCTTGAACAGAGTTACAGTGCTGTTGCCGTTTAAAGCATGTGTTGCACCTGTCAGTGGCCTCGAGAGTTTCCTGGATCTGCTCATTTGCATTTCCATTGGTGAAGGCATTGGTGTAAACATATATAAAGTAGCTGAACTATCTAGAAACTTTGGTGCCACCTTTAAAAAGTCAGTTTGGCCTGCACCCTTTAGCAGCAGACTGGGGGACAAACAGATAAGAGAGAAACAGTGTTTGGCTCTTTCACTTCACTTTCTGATAACTTCACTGCCTGTCATCGGAATATTTTTATTCCACTTGTACAAAATTATGACCACTCAAGCACTATCTGTATCCAAAGGGCAGGAGACACAGCAACAAGCCAGAGATGAAGAATACACAACTTCACTTATTCAGACCACCAAACCCACCTGGAACAAACTTGAATTTATTAAGCGCCTTTCACAATCTCAGGACATTCCAATGTGCTTTACAACCAACAAAGTCATTTTTGAAGTATAGTCAGTGTTACAATGTAGGACAACGCGGCAGCCATTTTGCACACAGCAAGGTCCCACAAATAGCAATGTGATAATGACCAGATATCTGTTTCAGTGATGTTGGTTGAGGGAAAAATATTGGCCAGGACACCGGGAGAACTCCCCTGCTCTTCTTCAAACAATGTCATTGAATCTTTTACGTCCACCTAAGAGAGCAGTCGGGACCACAGTTTAACGTCTCATCTGAAATGTGGCACCTTTGAGAGTGCAGCACTCCCTCAGTACTGTACTGAAGTGTCAGCCTGGATTATGTGCCGACACTGGAGTGTGATTTGAACCGCCGACTTTCTGACTCAGAGGTGAGAGTGTTACTCACTGAGCCCAGGCTGACACCTGTAGCCGATTGAAGGCAGGTCAAACAGATCCCTGTGTGTGGGTGCCACCCTCACCCAGAAATATCACTTGTGCCACCTGGCAGGAGCTGGCCCTGGCCCTGGCAGTCAAGTCCCTCACTCCCATGACAATGCCACAAGAAATGCCACATCCTCAACAGAGCAGGCAAGTTAACACACTGCACACTTCTCCCTTTTCTTCCTTCCCCACCCGGAGCACCAGCTGACTCTTCACCCTCATAAAGCAACACTTGAATAACTAACCCTTCACAATGCTCTCTGGTTAATGGTGGCTCCAACATGGCATCTTGCCCTATTGTCTACTCAGCTCACTTCACAGCAATTACTTACATACATAAAACCCCGCCCTCCATTTGAACAGCCTCAAGCCCCACCTCTCACGTCATCTTTGCCCTAGCACTTGGTGTACTTCTCAACTGTGAACTTTGCCCTCATTCACTTTATCTTCTTGTAGTACAAATTGGCACAGGCAGGGCACCTGGTGGGGGGGGGGGGGGGGGGGGCGGTTCCCCAACCTTAATATCTCAGCCCTTCAAGGAGGCCATGAAGCTCATTGGGAGACTTTCAGCTCTTTCTGTAGGAGATGGCAGGATCAATGGGATCTTTGTGGCATGAAATTACTAACTGTTGCACTGGCATGACTGCTAAGCATCAAGCAAACACAACCCCCCACCTCCCCCCATCCCATGTCTCTATCTCCTTAATCCCAAGGGGGCAATGATTATCCATTCTTAAATTCTATGCTCCTTTCCTGTAGATCCACCACAGCAACAGGTGGCACAGGAGGAGGGTGATGATAGTGAAGAGGATGATGAGGACACAGCTACCCAGGAGTCACATGTGCATGATACTGCCAACTCTCAGGACAGCAGCACATACCAGGCCTCCAGCCAGCCCCCTAGTAGCACTACACCAGTGGAATGGAGGAGCACGACAGCAAACTGACATGAGATGAGGGACACCTCCGTCCCACAAGCCTTTTGTAGCATGAGCAGCCAACCAGCTCCTGCAATTCAGGTCTTCAGATGGCACCTAAAAGAAACAGGAGATTTGGTACCCATTGGAAAAGCCCTGATTTTGGGCAGGGGATTGGGGGGGGTTGAAAACCTGCTGGTGGTCTGACTCTTTGAGAAACATCTGCATGTGCAAAGAAAATGTACCAACAGAATTCTGAATTTAAAGACCACTAGCCCCTTCTGTTGTAGAAACTCTTCCCTTTCGCCTTGAACAGCTGCTGCTCCTCATGGAATTCAGTGTAACTTTCCTCGGGGACAGCAGCGCTCCAATCCCAGGAAACTCAGTGCTGCTCTACCATGGACTCTCACTTCGACATTTCAAGTGAAGCCCGTGACGACTCGATAGGTGGCTAGCGGGTGAGCTGCTGAACCACGGGGAGACTTGGGGCAAGAAGCCCTTTAAAAAGCAAAATAGTTCTGTTTTTCCCCTGTGCTGTTTCTGTACATTTAGTGCACCGGAAATGGAGAGAAAATTCGCCCCAAAGATCTCAAAGGTCTACTCGAGTCAAGCATGCTCAGAACCATAATATCTTCAGCATATGCCAAAATGGATTTAGATGAATTGAGTATCTCAGACTTTATGACATCTATGGTATCTATGGTATGGTATCTAATCCCTGGATTAGATACCATACATGATTCAGTAATAGATATATTTCTGTAAAGGAATGATTCAGCTGGGACCACTGTTTTAAACACTAATAAAAAAAATCTTGTAGGATTGCTGGACTGTGTTACGTTCCTATTCCTGTTTGTTAGACAGTGACTCTTGCTAGAAAGTGAGTGTGTGTGAATGGTGGCTGAGGGCAGGATGCAGCTCAACGCCGATGCCCACCATAGTTAAATAGTCTGACAACATTCACTGCCAAGGCTCACACATGAAGAACGGCTACTCGTGCCAGGTATGAGGACTGCCATTACCTATACATTCACTCATACATCAGCACCTTCACGTGAAGAAGAGGGATAATTAGAGGCAAAAATAATTGAAGCTGTGAAAACATACCAATGTGAAATTCAGCTCTTCATTGTTTTTTATCGAGTGGGATGGATGTTGGTCATAATGGGGGCAGAAGTGGGGATGGGACGGAGTCTCCGCTGCTGTCAGTCATCAGCGCCGGGCTGGTGACTTCATCGTGCAGGTGCGTCACAGCATCTCTCCTCTTCAGTTAAAGGGGGCCACTGCGAACTCTGCGTTTATTTTAGTTCGGTCTTCTGGGCCACCAAGGAGGGTTTCGGCCGGGCCAGCGGCCTGGCATCCAAGATGGGGTGTCCGGCTGCCTGTTGGTGGCCCGGCCGAACCCAGGGGCATATTTGTTGGGCTGACCTGGCAGTCGGCCGACACAAAAAAATAAGTTGCTGGCCATGGCGGTGCGCCCTCCCCTTTAATGGCGACTGCACCATCATTTCAAATACAGTGCACCGACAGAACAAGCTGTCGGTGATACCGGCCAGCAGCCGGAAGACGTTCTCAGCTGAATTTCGCTTCCGGAGTGGGACTTAGGCGGCTTCGGCAGCAGCGGGGCGGAAGTGGGTGGATATGGTCACCACCGGCAAAACGCTTGAGGGCAGTTGCGCGAACGGCGGCCATTCCGCGACGAGCCCTGGCCGCCGCTTTCTGGCAGCCAGAGGCCTTAACAGAAGGGGCAAGTTCAACCCCTATATCTCCTGAAGTAAAACGTAGCTTCTGTTAGCTTTTCTCACAATCTTATCAATCTGAGCTGCTCCCTTTAATGTTCCATGAACATGTACCCCCAAATCTCCTTGTTCTTCTACAGCATTGTGTCAACTTCCATTTAAAGTATTATTGCTGTTATTTTATTTTAACCAAAATGCATCACCTCACATCTGAATTCCATTGAATTCCATTTGCCTCTTTTTAAGCCATTCCCCCATCTTACCAATATCCCTTTCCAGTTTCCTTTTTAGCACTAATTTTAGCATTGATATATACAGTGAACAGCAGTGGCCCCAGAACTGAACCCCGTGGGATACCCGAGGTAATCTGAGCTCCCCACTGTTTGGATTTTCAAGTCTGCGTCCCACTCTCACCTCTCTGTCTTTGGCTTTCTACATTGTTCCAGTGAAGCTCAATGTAAGCTCGAATAACAGCACCTCATCTTTCCTATGCGCACTTTCCATCCCCCTAGCCGTAACATTTGCTTTAACAACTTGAGACCTCAACTAAAACTCCCATTCTCTTTCAATGCAGGATGGATGTGCTGATGTTTCTGGTGATGGGGAGGGCAGTGGGTTCATATTTTGGGTGGGCACCTCCAGTAGGAACACTACAGGGGTGAAATTGGCCCTTTTTATAGCCCCGTTAGTTCCTCCGGGGGGCACTAAAGGGGCGCAATGGCATTTTCACCCGGAGGAGGGGGTGCTACCACCTCCCGGGAAATTGCCCCGGAGGTTTGGCAAGCACTGTCCTGGCAGCGCCATGCCCCGTGATTAGCTCCCTAGGCCGTTGCGCAACCGGTGATGGCATCATCGCCATGCACGCTGACCCCTCGCCACCCCATGCTGACCCCTTAATGCCCTGCTTGAGAAATTGCCCCATGGGCCATGAGGCTGGCATGGGCAGATGTCAATGCCAGCTTCACGGGTTACGAAGCTGGCGGACAACCGCCTCCATGGCATCCCTTAAAGAGGAGGTCTTTAGTGCCCCGGTCCGCAATCTTTATTTGTCGGCTGACTCTTGGGTCAGCCCGACAATGGTGGCCCTCACGTCGACTGTTTTGGGTGCCGGGCTGTTGGCCCAGTGACGGCCACCAAAGGGCCTGCAGAGTGCGCAGCAGCCCTCCCCTTTAATGGAAGGGGAGGGGCATTGTAGCACATCACCGTTACGTGGAGAATCTGCGTAGCGCTGGCCTGCTCCACACGAGCGAGACTCAGCAGTCGCTACCGCCCCAGGAGCGCTCCTCAAAGGAAGCGATGTGCCGGAGACAGCGCGCCGCTTCCTTCAAGGGATGTACGGCCCAATTCTGTGTCGGAGGCGGGATTTCTGGACCGAGCGTATGAAGGCCCTGCCCCGGAGGATTACCGCCCCCAATCGGGTGAAGGAAAATTTCTATTGAGGTGATCTTCAACCTTGGTGTCAACCTGCCTCCTTCCTTCTTCTTCCACCAGACACTTGGGCCAGTGGAGCCTCCCCGTGCTCTCAGTTCTTCATGCTTCCTTATCTACCTCAGTCCCTTTAGCTATTCACACACTCTCTGCTTCTCGTATTGAGGGGCCGATATTCCCCTGTTCTGCACCTCCCGTTAGTGCCTCAGGGCTCCTAACAGGGAGCAAAACTGTTTTGGCCTTGCGCGGTGACCCCTTTCCGCCCTGCGGCAGAAATTGCCCAGCGCCCCACTTAGTGCTGATGCTTTCCAACACCTTTCCCCTTCTGTTAAATGGGAGGTGCACTGTGCCACGTGCCGCCGTCTTTGTTTTCTCCCAACTCATCGGTCGGGCCATTCGCCGCTCCTTGCCTGGGGTCCGGCCCGCCATCGTGCAGCCTGGCACTCCGTCCTGATGCCGGGCTTGGCCACGGCACCCCTTAGCCTTCGTGGTCCAGTGGGGGCATTCAAATGGCTGCAGAGTTCGTAGCGTCCCTTCCCTTTAACGGAAGGGGAGAGGCGGTGAAATGCGTCAGCGTTACACGGAGAAGCCCCGCCCGAGTAGCGCTGTCCCAAAGGGAAGTGGAGCGCGCGACATTGCGTGAGGCGCAGGAAGTCCCGCCTCGCCTCAGTTACCGAACCCAAACAGGGCGCAAGCAAACTTCGCCCCCCCGTTTTTTATTTCTTCGATTCTTCTATTATATCTCCGACTAATATCACATCTGCCATTTCGTCCTCCATCCAAGCTCTTCACATCATTCTATCTGTTTTCCTCTGTGTTTGTGTTCTTTTTTTCCCCAACCCCACTTCGCTTGTTGTGCTCCTTTTTAAATGCTGTGCATCTGTTATATCTCGTAGTCCCGAGGAAGGGTTTAAGACCTGAAACGTGGACTGCTAGCTTTCCACAGATGTCCCTGACCTGAAGTACTTCCAGCTTTTTCTATTTTTATTTTCAGGACTATGAACCCTGGCTGATTTTCAGAGGCATTGAGACTAATTGTAAAACCTCAGTTAATGATCCTGATGAGATTAGCTAATATTCTAATTAGTTAATGCCACCTCTGAACTCTGCACTATAATAGCAGACTGCTTGTAAATAGATTATCACTGTAGTGGGCCTGCAATCTTCACTTCAGGCCCAAATTTGCCCAGGAGTTCCTCCTTTTTTTTTTGGAGCAACTTGATTTTTCTGGAGTATCTTAAAATCCCCATTCTGCACATTTAATTTGCGCCAGTGTAAGTGAGTTAGTTAGTATTTTTTTTAGTTTCGTTTTTTTTCCAAAAGGGGGCGTTACCAGCCCCTGCGCCTATTTTGGCCATTTAAGCCACTTTGGACAGCTAATAGTTGCTCCAAACTAACGTAGGTCAGCGTATGTGGCCACTTGTGGCCGCACAGAAAACCCTTGCGGAGAGTTAAGAAATCAGCGCAGGTAGCCTGAGATAGAGGGGGGAAGGGAAGCGGAGAGGACCTTACAAAGCACTAAACACCTTCACAACAACATTCAAGAAGCATAAAAACCATCAATAATAAATAATAAATAAATAAATAAAAAACAAAAAATAAAACCTAAGTCCTACCTTCATAACTTGGCCCGGGAAGTCAGCGGGCCTGCCGGTGTGAGAGTCCACTCTATTGGGGATAGGTGCGGGTGGTTGGGACGCCCGGGCGGGAGAGAGAGCACAAGGAACTGGCCACACACAACATACAGCAGGCTGGGCTCGCAGAACACGGAGGCTTCAAGGGACTGCTGACTTCTCTCTCCGAGGGACTGCTGACTTCTCCTCCGAGGGACTGCTGACTTTTCGCGTGACGCCACTTGGCCTGGGATAGGGGCGGGACATTGGGTCCCATGCTGCAGAGGAGCTACTGTGCATGCACGAAACCTCTAGTGCGCATGGGTTAAGCTGCCAGCACTCTTTTGAGCGCAGGGCCCTAGCTCCGCCCCCTAATTGAATTGCCACGCTGCACCAAGCACAAGGACAGTCGACAGAGTGGGGAGAATACGGGGATACCTTTTCGGCGCCGTTTTGAGCGTAGGAAGTCAGTGCACCTCACGTGAGTGCGCCGAAAAAAACGGAGGGCCAAATTTGGGCCCTGAGTCACCAGCAGCATATAATTTCAAAAATAGAATCTTGAGATAAATTGTGTTTAATCGATATTTCCACTTCAAAAAATGGTGAGAGTTTTTTTTTAAGCAAATGAGAAAAAATATCGGGTTGCTATTACTTCAACGACCTGATGGTACAGGCATCAGAGCCTTTTCAGTACCGGTCAATTTGCTCCCATGATAAATGTCTAACAATAACCCGCTGGCAATGATGAAGTAAAAGGTGCGAGTGTAACGGAGTGTAGTTACAGCCATTTATCCACATTTTATTGCTGTGGTGACTGTGTAGACTTGGATCATTTTTCAATCACCGGCTCAGCAGCCAATTGCTGTGCCTCGAGAGCTGCCCCGATGAGAACAGCTAACTCAGCTTAGGCCAGGCACCAACTCGGAGACATCATGGGCTGCATGGCTTTGTGCGACATCAGGAGCTATCTTTACTCACTAGTCCATGGTAAAAGTTTAGTGTGTTTTACCTGTAGAATCCTGTTGTAGTCGGGTTGTTTTTGAGCAGAGGCTGGTGGCAGCAAGCTAGTTTTAAAAAATTTACAAGATACAAAAAAAGGATGCTTCCATTTTTTAAAGAGATGATCAACCCTCACTGTGCCAGCATCAAAACTTGTTCTAGATCATATATTGGGACCATTAATAAATCTAATTAATTGAAAACAGTAGAGGAGAATGGAAGCTTTCTGTACCCTTCACTAATGAACTCTTATTAGCTCTTTCAGTTAGGTTAGGGTGCTGCTTTGACCAAATTTGTTAAACTGTCATTTCAGATAATAGCCAGATCCAGGATCCCTGGGTTTAAAGTATATGTTAAAATGATCAATAGAGTGAGGGGGGGAAAATTGTTTCAGTTCGCTGACCCAAACTAACGTGGAGAAAGATGTCCACATCTGGTCAGGCTTGATCTTAATGTGTGTTTAGAGAAACTTTGATTTCCCCCCTCACCCACTCCCCAAGCTCTGTCTTTGTTCCCAATTTAGATTAATCCAGGAACAAATCCAAAACCTATTATATTAATTTATTGTGACGGCTGGTGAAAGCTGTGGCTTAGGAAAGGTCAGTACGGCTCCCTGCCTGGGTTTGTCTATACATTTCTGATAAATGAGCACAGAACAACAGACTGGATAGCACAACGACCTGCGTCACAACTGGCTCTGCCACGTAGGGATGAATCACTTCGCTGGCTCCGGCTTTTATTGTTCTCCAGCCTGGCAGAACACAGCAGGACAAAGGACATTGAAAAATGCTCACATCAAAGGCCATTGCGCACCCCTCTTTGAAGTTGAGCTGAAACTAAGCTAGGCGATTTGTTGAGATACAACTGAAAACTGAACCACTTTTAAGGCCACACTACTTTATGCACAATTAGTTCTAAAAAGACAAACATAAACATAGTCAGGAGGTCCCTGGTTTATCACGTTCCCCACACAATGGATCAAACATATAATGCACTTACTACTAAAGCTGGGTGTAGACCTCAGACCTTGCCAGCATCTTTCCTGGCCGCTCCTCAGTGCTCATAAACGCCAAGAATGTGCATGCATCATGCTTTTCTAAAGTCCTGACAAGATTATACAACAACAGAAGAGTATAAAGAGTTTCCTATTTTTATTAAATGGAAAGGATAACTGATGATAGATTGGGGGAAAGAATTACTGGAAATGAAAAGACTTTAGTTGAATAGTCATTGAAGTGTACTGTGAATCTATCCTTGAAGTTTGAGCCATTGCAGTCAATTCAAAGCTATTCTCAAAATTCATTAGCAGGATGATGGTAATCATTAGTAAACTATTGGCTTGTGCGATTCATCAGATCTGATATCACCCTCTCTTGACACTTTGGGGTAGAATTTGGACCTCATTGTGCCCATTACACAGGCACGGTGATCGCCAATTTGTAGCGCCCGTTTCTCTCCTAAAAACGGGTCTAAAGAATATCCGGTCCTTGTACATTTAAATCTGCAGTCGATGGCAAACATGCAGCTTTCTGACTGGTGGCTGCAGATTGTAAGACTGTGTTCTGGAGGCAGGACGATTCACTGTTGTGTGGGGCCTGCGTGCTGCTGGTGGATGCAGCCACCACCACTTCAGTGAACAGTGCCAGGTACAAGTGTAAATGGGAAGAGAGGAAAGAGGATCGGTGCAGCAAAATGGCACTGAAACGTAAAACCATCTTTGGATTCTTTGTATTGCAGAATAAATTAAAATATTACTGCTTAAAAAATATGCTTAGAAATGAATAAATCATCTCTGTGGGTTCTAATTTACATTCTTTTACACACACATGCGTGCACAGCGTTCTCCCTTGATCTCATTCCGCACTCTCAACTGTTTATGCACAAGACTTTAATTCATCCAATCATAGGCTAAAAGCAAACCAATTTTTCAAACGCCAACCACTTGCAATGATGTATGTGGATTAACTGAATCACTGCTACTGCAATAACATGTCATCTGCATCCTGCTGTTGTCCCTACTGTTACTGAAGAATTGGCTAGCACAGCACCTTAAAACTAAAAGTAATTGCTCATTTAACTTGTTCAATATGCTTCCCCTGCACCCGCTCAGCAGAACAATACATAACTCAGCATGATACAGAGCCATACACAACGTTCCAGGTTCAATCCCTAGTTAGTTGGCCTCACTGTTTGCAGACCTGAGAAGGAGAAGGGAAGATCAGCCAAGGTTCCTATTCCCGATCAGTATCCAGTGACCCTTGCTGAAATTGGATGCCGGGTCCTAACTTTAAAGCCCCTTGTGGTTGAATAGCCTGCCAACACTCACATTACAGGCTCACACATGAAGAATAACGTCACTTGGTTAAGATATTGGTGCCTGCGGGACCTGTGGAACTGTAGCTTATGTGGAGGTGGGAGGGATCAAAACTGGAAATAAAATATAGTACAGTTCAAAATCAGGACAGCACACACTAGATTTTAATTATGTATTGTCTACAGTGAGGGGAATTTTGAAGTCAGTTCTTCAGTGCTTAACATGCAGGTCATTGAACACAACAACCTCAATGATACAGAGACAGTCAGGGGCAGCGTGGTAGGGAGTGTCTTCAGCCCTCACCAATATCTGCACCATCACAGCTGCAGTTCCTGTGCGATGTCAGTGTCATTTGAGTCGCAGGCCTGCTTATTCTACGCCGTTGTTTTGATTTTTTTAGTAAAAAGGGCAAATAGAAAGTAACACTGAGCCAGACAGACCTTTCGCTGTAAATTGTACATGTCAGCGATTGTATAGTTTTAAAAGAATTAAGTCCTCTGCTGCCCATAGCAGCTATGCAAGTGACGGGGAATCTGAGATTCTGAATATTTTAAAAATGCTTTGAAATGAACACATTTGTGCAGTCCTTTTGAAATACCTTGACTAACTTTTGTTCTATCAAGTGCTGGATTATATTCATCTATTTTCAGCAGCACACTTGATTTGCTTTGCTTTTTGTTACACACCGGCAGGCTGCCAGCTTTGAAAAGGATATTAAAATGCAATTCTTCTGAATAATATTAGGGACAAGAAGATGGTGGGTGCAATTCTACTGATCACGTGACAACACCAAATATAAATATAGCTCATCTCACAGAATGTGACACCGAGAAACAATCGCAAAAATGAAAACAAAAATAAAATTCTATTCTTTTTTGCCCCACAAGTTATTCAGTTTCTCTGATAAAGTGGTGTGCCAGCGAGCAATCTGGGAAAAGAGGTGGGAGACCAGGAATGCCCCTCACTGCCTCATTTGCATGCCCGTGTTTGGCATGCACCTTCTGCAGATGCAGGACAAGTTCCGACATCCCCCAGGAAAGCCCCGGATATCCTAGAGCAACATAGAAATCATGATCGCTGGGTCTGTACCCCTTTATACTGATCTTTGCCCCATAGTAATTGTCTGTTCCCTTGGGGAAAAGGTGATGAAAACCCACCCCAGTGACTTCAAGAAAGGAACGCACCAAATTGGATGAGAAAACACATATTTTTTAAAAGAACAGTTACTGAAGGACAAGTCTAAAGAGAAATAATGCACAAGGCAGTGAGATAAAGAAATGGGATTTCAATGGACAGTATTTAAGGAAAGGAAGTGTAGAGGTATAATGTGATGTGGAGATTATTGAAATATGAAATAAATTCTTTGACCAAGCTGTTCATCATCTGACCTGATATCATCTTATGTGGCTCGGAGTCAAATTTTGTTTGATAACACTCCTGTGAAACGCCTCGGGATGTTTCACTACAAGAGACACTGTGCAAAGTGTTGTTGTTGCATATCTTCCTGGCACAGATGATTCTGCGGTATTTTGCCCAAATGGCCATTCTTTCTATGTAAGCCTTGATCCTGAGCGTCATTAGGCTACTCAACCAGCGTGAGTATCAAACCCAAACCCTGACCAAACAGCAATGCTCACACAATTCCAGCTGGGGGTGCTGGGCAGCGATCATAACTGGCTTTTCTCATCAGTAGGCCAGCTGAAGCCAACAGTGGAGCATCCTTGGCTGAAATTAGCTAATTCAGCACATCGCGGGGATGAAACCTCTGACCTTCCTGGTCTGTATAGCTTACCAACGCACTGACTAAACTAGCTGAACCTCCGAGGGAGATAATGCTGCAGTTCTGACAAAAATTAATTTATGCCTCACTCTCCAGCCTACAATGTAAATAATGCTGTTCTCTGTTGATATTCTGAGACATGAGTTGTGGGCTGCTCTGTTCCAATGTATACCAGATAATGACTGGTGTGGACTACACACATCTGGATTATTTTGGAAGCTCGTTGTAGATAATCTTCAATGGTCCCAGAAAGTCTAATTTGTTGAAATGAACAAACAATGTTTTCTCAAATCTTTCCCTGTGATCCTTAATACTAAAGGATGAATTTTCCTCTGCAATCCCACCTATAATCGCCTGGGGTAGTGGTGAAACTGGACAGAGTGGCTGACCCCCATCTCACCACCTAGATCCGAATATTCTTCCTCCTGCTGCTGCTGCTGCTGGGACCACCACTGGCCACTCCTTCTCCACCAGTCACTTGCCGGTGGGGGCTGGATTCTTAGCCTATTTCTCTCCCATCCGCCCCGTTCCTGCCACTCCCCCATGAGTGCATTGTGGAACATGGCATTAGGCCCAAGGTAGGGCCAGGAACAGCCTCAAATAGAGGGAGAGGTGCTTTGTAGCAGCCTCCTCTCACTTTGATCTCTTACCTGCTAAAGGCCTCAGGCTTGGCAGAGGCTTTCAGTGGATGACTTGATCTATCTTTGGAGCCATCTGCTCCCTTTGTGTGTTCCACCCTCTTCTGGTGCAGCAACAATGATCCCACTGCAGCACTGCCTTAATCTTCCTGTGGGCTTGAGGTGGTCTTCTGCTTGTTGGTGGGAATCCCACCAGAAGCCCCACATGAATACCTAATAATTCTGACCTAAGATATTGCGCCGGAGTGAAGGGGGAACGCAGGCATAACTCCCGCTATGGGCCTGTAGGGATGCGATCAGAAAAATCTATCCCCAAGTGCCAGCAAGCTATTTAGAAACATAGAAACATAGAAAATAGGTGCAGGAGTAGGCCATTCGGCCCTTCAAGCCTGCATTGCCATTCAATGAGTTCATGGCTGAACATGCAACTTCAGTACCCCATTCCTGCTTTCTCGCCGTACCCCTTGATCCCCCTAGTAGTAAGGACTACATCTAACTCCTTTTTGAATATATTTAGTGAATTGGCCTCAACAACTTTCTGTGGTAGAGAATTCCACAGGTTCACCACTCTCTGGGTGAAGAAGTTTCTTCTCATCTCGGTCCTAAATGGCTTACCCCTTATCCTTAGACTGTGATCCCTGGTTCTGGACTTCCCCAACATTGGAAACATTCTTCCTGCATCTAATCTGTCTAAACCCGTCAGAATTTTAAACGTTTCTATGAGGTCCCCTCTCATTCTTCTGAACTCCAGTGAATACAAGCCCAGTTGATCCAGTCTTTCTTGATATGTCAGTCCCGCCATCTTGGGAATCAGTCTGGTGAACCTTCGCTGCACTCCCTCAATAGCAAGAATGTCCTTCCTCAAGTTAGGAGACCAAAACTGTACACAATACTCAAGGCCCTGTACAACTGTAGTAAGACCTCCCTGCTCCTATACTCAAATCTCCTCGCTAAGAAGGCCAACATGCCATTTGCTTTCTTAACCGCTTGCTGTACTTACATGCCAACCTTCAATGACTGATGTACCATGACACCCAGGTCTCGTTGCACCTCCCCTTTTCCTAATCTGTCACCATTCAGATAATAGTCTGTCTCTCTGTTTTTACCACCAAAGTGGATAACCTCACATTTATCCACATTATACTTCATCTGCCATGCATTTGCCCACTCACCTAACCTATCCAAGTCACTCTGCAGCCTCCTAGCATCCTCCTCGCAGTTCACACTGCCACCTAACTTAGTGTCATCCGCAAATTTGGAGATACTACATTTAATCCCCTCGCCTAAATCATTAATGTACAATGTAAACAGCTGGGGCCCCAGCACAGAACCTTGTGGTACCCCACTAGTCACTGTCTGCCATTCTGAAAAGTACCCATTTACTCCTACTTTTTGCTTCCTGTCTGACAACCAGTTCTCAATCCATGTCAGCACACTACCCCCAATCCCATGTGCTTTAACTTTGCACATTAATTTCTTGTGTGGGACCTTGTCGAAAGCCTTCTGAAGTCCAAATACACCACATCAACTGGTTCCCCCTTGTCCACTCTACTGGAAACATCCTCAAAAAATTCCAGAAGATTTGTCAAGCATGATTTCCCTTTCACAAATCCATGCTGACTTGGACTTATCATGTCACCTATTTCCAAATGCACTGCTATGACATCCTTAATAATTGATTCCATCATTTTACCCACTACCGATGTCAGGCTGACCGGTCTATAATTCCCTGTTTTCTCTCTCTCTCCTGTTTTAAAAAGTGGGGTTATATTGGCTACCCTCCACTCCATAGGAACTGATCCAGAGTCTATGGAATGTTGGAAAATGACTGTCAATGCATCCGCTATTTCCAAGGCCACCTCCTTAAGTACTCTGGGATGCAGACCATCAGGCCCTGGGGATTTATTGGCCTTCAATCCCATCAATTTCCCCAACACAATTTCCCGACTAATAAGGATTTCCCTCAGTTCCTCCTTCTTACTAGACCCTCTGACCCCTTTTATATCGGAAAGGTTGTTTGTGTCCTCCTTAGTGAATACCGAACCAAAGTACTTGTTCAATTGGTCTGCCATTTCTTTGTTCCCCGGTATGACTTCCCCTGATTCTGACTGCAGAGGACCTACATTTGTCTTTACTAACCTTTTTCTCTTTACATATCTATGGAAGCTTTTGCAGTCCGTTTTAATGTTCCCTGCAAGCTTCTTCTCGTACTCCATTTTCCCTGCCCTAATCAAACCCTTTGTCCTCCTCTGCTGAGTTCTAAATTTCTCCCAGTCCCTGGTTTCGTTGCTATTTCTGGCCAATTTGTATGCCACTTCCTTGGCTTTAATACTATCCCTGATTTCCCTTGATAGCCACGGTTGAGCCACCTTCCCTTTTTTATTTTTACGCCAGACAGGGATGTACAATTGTTGTAGTTCATCCATGCGGTCTCTAAATGTCTGCCATTGCCCATCCACTGTCAACCCCTTAAGTATCATTCGCCAATCTATCCTAGCCAATTCATGCCTCATACCTTCAAAGTTACCCTTCTTTAAGTTCTGGACCATAGTCTCTGAATTAACTGTTTCATTCTCCATCCTAATGTAGAATTCCACCATATTATGGTCACTCTTCCCCAAGGGGCCTCGCACAATGAGATTGCTCATTAATCCTCTCTCATTACACAACACCCAGTCTAAGATGGCCTCCCCCTAGTTGGTTCCTTGACATATTGGTCTCGAAAACCATCCCTTATGCACTCCAGGAAATCCTCCTCCACTGTATTGCTTCCAGTTTGGTTAGCCCAATCTATATGCATATTAAAGTCACCCATGATAACTGCTGCACCTTTATTTCATGCACCCCTAATTTCCTGTTTGATGCCCTCACCAACATCACTACTACTGTTTGGAGGTCTGTACACAACTCCCATGAACGTTTTTTGCCCTTTGGTGTTCTGCAGCTCTACCCATATAGATTCCACATCATGCAAGCTAATGTCCTTTCTAACTATTGCATTAATCTCCTCTTTAACCAGCAATGCTACCCCACCTCCTTTTCCTTTTATTCTATCCTTCCTGAATGTTGAATACCCTTGGATGTTGAATTCCCAATCCTGATCATCCTGGAGCCATGTCTCTGTAATCCCAATCACATCATATCTGTTAACATCTCTTTGCACAGTTAATTCATCCACCTTATTACGGATACTCCTTGCATTAAGACACAAAGCCTTCAGGCTTGCTTTTTTAACATCCTTTGTCCTTTTAGAATTATGATATAATGTGGCCCATTTTGTTTCTTGCCTTTGTTTACTCGGCCTTCCACTATTGCTTTTTACCTTTCTACCATCTGTTTCTGACTCCATATTACTTCGCCCTGTCTCGCTGCATAGGTTCCCATCCCCCTGTCATATTAGTTTAAACTTTGTTTGGGGAGGACGTCATAGTTGATCCAGCAGTAGCAGTAGATCGCGATCAGAAGTAGGTACCCTAGTTTATATTTCTCCTTTGTAGCTCACTGAGACTCCAAGTGACTGCTTCAGCTGAGATCAGCTAAATCACCACAGACCGAGACCAAACTTTGGACATTTTTGATCCTGCGTGGCGCAGGACCATACCAGCACCTGCATTCCCCCGCAAACCCACACAGGAACTTTGTGTGTTGATCTTTAGCTGCTTCAAAGCTTCACTAGTTGATTTAAACTTGCTGCCCACATCCACGATCACCTCTTCTGATTACGTTCTGTCTCCCCAGTTCCGTGAGCCTGATTCTGTCAGGTCCCTGGCTGGCACTTCAGTCTCTATATTGGTGAAACTGATAGTCAAAGCCTCAAAGCTTTGAAGTAGCACATGTTTGATGTGCCTGTGCCAACAAAAATATTGTCTTTGTTGTAACCGTGGTACATTCTACTTCTTAAAAGAGATGCAAAGAAAACTGGAAAAGCCACTTGAAACAATAAGATCACAGGAAGGGAAAAAAGAACTGGTCATTCTTCCCAACCAGCTCATTCCAGATCCACATCTGTGTTTCAGATTTCCAATGGAGTTTGCACCCGAACAAGGACGCTGAGCCAAATGGCCATCTTCTGTGCTGACATTTCTGTGGTTCTATTTGAATCACTTTCTTTTTTCTAATCCAAGTCTGCATAAAATCATTTACCTTGCTCACCAGAATCGCCTTTTTAAAAAAAAACAAGTTTAGCAGACTGGGCTCAATTTTCCCCAAGCCTGTTTTCTGGCGTATTGCCAGAGTTACGCCCGTTTTTCCAGGCCAGAAATGCGCCGTAAATAATTTGCTAAACTTTCCCCGATGTATAATTTGAATTTGGCGCTGCACAGCTTGTCTAGTTGCCTTGGGGGGCGGTGGGTGGGCGCGGGCGGTGGGCGGGGCTTGCCTGCTGTCTGCGCCAAAAAACGATGCTGCACCTTCTGCGCATGCAAGAAAAAAAAAGTTACGTTTCTGATGCCGTTGCAATGGACGCGCATGCACAGTACAGCTCCGAGTTTGCAATCGGCCATTTTTAAAGAGCCAGTTGTGTGTGTGTGAGAAGGAGAGCTGTGTGAGAGCATTGGAAAAATTGTAGCTGGAGCAGTACAAGATGCAACGCGGGGCAAGGACCAAGAATTTCTTACAGGAAGAAGTGGAGGCACTAGTTACTGTGATTGATAAAAGATGGCAGAAGCTGCACACCAGCAGAGGTCACATAAAAGTTCCACCCAAACAAATGAAGAAATGCTGGAACCAAATTGCAGAAGATTACTGTGCAATGGTGACCACGACGAGATCTGGGGGCCAGTGTAAAAAGAAGTGCCAGGACCTTGGTCAAGTAGTTAGCGTAAGTAATATTTTCATTTATTCACTGGAATTGCAATTGTAAATATGACCATCTGTCTGTTCCACCCAGAGGAAAGACACCTTCTTTAAAAAGTTAGGTTTTGATCTTTGCAGAGGAAGGTGACACACAATAAAAAGGAAAGAACTCGAACAGGAGGAGGCCCGGCAAATCTGCATCCACTGACACCCTTGGAAGAGAGGGTCGCTGCTTTGATGGGTCCTGCCTGGAGAATAACAATCAGTACTGCACAAGCTGGGCCCACACTCGAGAGAGAGAGAGAGAGAGAGAGAGAGAGGATAAGTCCTGCAAATTCATCATGGTCCTTCAAATCAGCCAGCTGCCTGGCCTACTATGTGTGATCCTACTCATGCCACCCACCCTGCCCCCTCCTCTGCTGCTCACCATTTGTCTATGTTCTGTTATATTTTGCAGCACTTGAGGCCAACCATGATGATGCAGAAAAAGATTCAGACGAGGATAAGCCTGAAGAGGAGAACATCTTCCAATCCAACCCTCCAGACCAAGAACATGGGGGTGAGGGGGAGGGGAGGGGAAGGGGATGGAGCTGGATGAAGCTTCCACTGTTGTACTGACTTTAGAGGAGGTGCCGCTCGTGGAGGTGACAGCCCCTTCCGTGACTGGTGGTTTGAGTGTTGGTGGGACATTCCATGGTTTCACACCTTCCGAGGTTGCGGGTCCCTGTGGTGTGGTGCAGTGAGGCACACCCAGGGCCCCACCTTCCGAGGTTGCGGGTCCCAGTGGTGGGGTGCAGCAAGCCACACCCAGGGCCCCACTGTCCCAGGCTGAGGGTCTCAGTGTTGGGGTGCGAGCCACATTCGTGGGGAGGAGGGGAAGGAGAGCTCGACCGCACTCTCCTGAGGTGCAGGATCTAACAGATGTGGTTTAGATGATGTCATTGAGTGCAGAGAGCATTCACCTTACCCGTTCACTTCTGGACGCTATCATTGGAGTGAGTGATGAGTTGGCGGGACTGTCGGCAGAAGTAACGGCAATGACACGAGAAATGGGAATGATATCCGGGACCATCAATGTGCGACATGTTGTATTGACGGTCAGCTTCCGTCTGGGTTACGCGTAGGGGCATCATGAGCCAGGTGGTGAGGCTGTAGCCTTTTCTCCCAGTAGCCAGCTCTGCCCTTCTGGCTACTGCTGCTGAAACATGGCAGATATAACGCTATTACTTAGGATGAATGCATCATGCGTGCTCCTAGGGTATCTTGCATCGACTGACATGATATGTTGCATGTCGTCACACACGAGCTGTCCATTACTGGAGTGGAAGCCTCACATTTCTGTACATCAGGGGATCCTCCAAAGGTGCTCGCAAGGCATTGTGGGTACAATCAATGCAGCCCTGTATCTTTGGGAAGCCAGCGATCCTGGAGAAGCCCATAGCCCTGTCATGGATTGCTTGGGCAGTCATGGGTAACTTGATGAAGTCATTCCTCCGCGCATACAGTGCAGCCGTCACCTGGCGAATGCAGACATGTGTTGAACGTTGAGCGATGGCACATACATCCCCAGTTGTATTGGTAGAAAAATCGTAAGTAAGTCAGTTACGCTGGCGCAGATCGCAGGGAGGAAACTCGGAAAAAAATAAATACACCAAATAAAACGGTGCGCGCCAAAAAAACGGCGCAAATGACCGGGGAAAATTGAGCCCACTATGTATTGATTTTTTTTTGGCAACTTTTCCTCTCTTCCTCTCCTAAAAACATCGAGCTCTACTAGGTATGTTTCAGCAAGCATCAGACCTCCTCTGGTACTTCGACCTGTGTGAATGAAGGCAGTGAGTGTCAGCAAGCTCTTTGGCCAGAGGGATTGGTGGGCTGGGGGCACAGTTAATCCCAAACCTACCCTCACTTGGTATCCACTCGTGCACCTCTGGCAGGGGTTGCTGGATGCGAGGACATTTGATTGATTTTCTTTCCATAGCCCAGGGAGCTGAGGTGAATTGTAGCACCACAACTATTGCTTGGTGGAAATCAGTTATCACAAACCAGGAACTGAACCTGGGACCTTCTGGTTTGAATGGCTCTGGAGAGAGAATCAGTATGCTCATCATCCAATTCCTACACATAGATACTTTCTAGCAGAGGTTATGAACGGTGAGCAGAATCCCTGGACGATTTTCCCCTTCCTGCAGCCAATTGTAGCACTTCGAACAGCTGGGTCCAGTTAACTCAGCATAGGTCGGGAATCAAACATGCGGCATTCTGATTCCACATGTCCCGATACCATAAAAGACCTCGCATCTACCGCAAAGGAATTGAACTAATTGAGTCAGTAGAGTAAGAGATCCAGGTTTTTGGTTCCTTTGATCATTTTGCAACAGAAATGTTTTGTGGAAAAAAAGTTAGCTTTCAAAGTTGTGAGAGGCACTTAGTACCAACAAAGCACGTGAGAAGATTAACGGTTACTGTGATAGAGGCAGATTTGACACATTTCAAAATCTTTTTTCCAGAAAGATTTTGGAAAAAGGGTTGCCTTTAAATGTTGTGTTTTAAAGCAGAGGGGGAGAAATTGGGGAGTGCCCTGATTGGGGCATTAACTTTTAAAAGTTTGAAAAATTAGCGGCAGGTGTTGTGCTCTCGGAAGGAAGTGGAGTGCTAAATCAAGAGCTCCACTTCCTTCCTGGCGAGCAATCGGCAGCAGCCGGAGTGGTGATTGGAGCAGCACTGGAAGGCCGTTAACGGAAACCATCGCTGCAGGCTCTGTAAAAAAAAATACTTAACATCTCCACGACAGCAGCCGTGATCCCACCCGATCAGCCTGGCAGTCAAGCAGAGTACGGGCTGATCGATCATGGACAGAAACCTGCAAAAAAACCTGCAAGAGAGAAGAGAAGGCAAGGTTTTTTAAAACTTACCTTGGCCACCTCTCTAAGCATCGCCCCCAAAGCAGCTGGCCACTCGATGCACGCCTCCTGCAGATGTCGGTGTTTTCGTCTGGCAATGCTGCAGAGGGCAGAATGCAATTTCGGGTCCAGGGCACTACCGGGGTGATGCGCATGGCAATGACATCATGGTTTCCGGGCAAAGGAGATCGGGGCGCAACGCAGTACTGCTGCCGCTAAACTCCTGTCGAATTTGGCGAGAGTTGCTGATTTCGCCACGCTTGGTCGCAAACCCATTTGTCGCCCAGAGGCGCTAACGGGAGGAGCAATAGAGCCCAATTTTTCCCCCATAGAATCTTCACACAAGTTAAGAAGAAGCTAATAAATTAGTTTTAATGTTGTTTCCCCATAGACTTTAAATAATAGCAACTAATTTATTTCATTAGCCTGTTTCAGTAATTGGAAAACACCTCACACCGTTGTGGTTGAAAGCCTTTGATCCCTTCCTAGCTGTGAACAAAGAGAAATAAAACATAAAGGCACAAATACAGGCAGACAGGACCAACAAAGGCTATGAGAAGATTAGAACGGAAAGCAGCAGACAAAAGTTGTTTTGTTTACGTCAAGCCAGATGACCCAATGTTATGGGGAAACATAGAGTGCTCATTTTTTGTATTATTACGCCAAGACAAGTTGTACTGGTTAAACAATGTGAACGCAATCATAACTGTTGCTCACTCACTACAAAATAAAACAGCCGAACAATTTGTATCTGCAATCACCTTACTAAGCATTTGTTTCATCCGTCTTCAAAAAGAGTAATGCACGCTGAAAAAATACAAATATCCAATTCAGATTACAAGTGGATTTTATTGTTATACCCCTGGGTTACGCGATTGTATATTTAGATATTGGATAGTACGAATACATCTCTAATGTAACATACTCAGACCAATTATGGTAGTGTCTTGCACCACTGTACCTGAGAGAATATCTAAGCCAAGACCCAAAATCGTCCCTGGGATGTGGGCGTCGCTGGCAAGGCCAGCATTTATCACCCATCCATAATTGCTCTTGAGAAGGTGGTGGTGAGCCACCTTGTTAAACTGCTGCAATCTATGCGGTAAAGTTACTCCCATAGTGCTGTTAGGGAGGGCGTTCCAGAATTTAGACCCAGCGATGATAAAGGAACGGTAATGTACTTCCAAGTCAGTATGATGTGTGACTTGGAGGGGAACTTGGAGGTGATGGTATTCCCATGCGTCTGCTGCACCTGTCCTTCTAGGTGGTAGAGATCGCGGGTTTGAGAGGTGCTGGCGAAGAAGCTTTGGCGAGTTGCTGTTGTGCATCTTGTAGATGGCAAACACTGCAGCCACGCTATGCCAGTGGCGGAGGGAGTAAATATTTAAGGTGGTGGATGGGCTGTCAATCAAGCGGGCTGCTTTGTCCTGGATGGTGTCGAGCTGCTTGAGTGTTGTTGGAGCTGCATTCATCCAGGCAAGTGGAGAGTAATCCTGACTTGTGCCTTGTAGATGGTAGAAAGGCTTTGGGGAGTCAGGAGGTGAGACACTCACCACAGAATACCCTGCCTCTGACCTGCTCTTGCAGCAACAGTATTTATGTGGCTGGTCCAGTTAAGTTTCGGGTCAATTGTCACCCAGGACATTGATGTTGGGGGATAGGGTAATGGTAATGCTGTGGAATGTCATGGGGCGCTGGTTAGATTCTCGCTTGTTGGAGATAGTCATTGCCTGGTACTTGTCTGGTGTGAATGTTACTTGCCACTTATCAGCCCAAGCCTTAATGTCGTCCAGGTCTTGCTGCATGTAGGCATGGACTGCTTCATTATATGACGAGTTGCAAAAGGAACTGAACACTGTGCAATCATCAGCAAACATCTCCACTTCTGAAATTATGATGGAGGGAAGGTCATTGATGAAGCAGCTAATGATGGTTGGGCCTAGGACACTGCCCTGAGGAACTTCTGCATTGATGTCCTAGAGCTGAGATGGTTGGCCTCCAATAACCACAACCATCTTCCTTTGTGCTCGGTATGACTCCAGCCAATGGAGAGTTTTCCCCCTGATTCCCGCTGATTTTAATTTTACTAGGGCTCCTTGATGCCACACTCAGTCAAATGCTGCCTTGATGTCAAAGGCAGTCACTCTCACTTCACCTCTGGAATTCAGCTCTTTCTTTCTTTATGTTTGGACCAAGGCTATAATGAGGTCTGGAGTTGAGTGGTCCTGGCGGAACCCAAACTGAGCATCAGTGAGCAGGTTATTGGTGAGTAATTTCCACTTGAATGCACTGCCGACAACACGTTTCATCACTTTGCTGATGATTGGATTTGTCCTGCTTTTTGTGAACAGGACATACCTGGGCAGTTTTCCACATTGCCAGATAGGTGACAGTGTTGTAGCTATACTGGAACAGCTTGGCTCGAGGCACGGCTAATTCTGGAGCACAAGTCTTCAGCTTGATAGTCGATATATTGTCAGGCCCATAGCCTTTGCTGTATCCTGTGTGCTCTGCCGTTTCTTGGTATCACGTGGAGTGAATCGAATTGGCTGAAGACTGGCTCCTGTGATGGTGGGGACCTCAAGAGCAGGTTAAGATGGATCATTCACTCGGCACTTCTGACTGAATATAGTTAAAAACGCTTCAGCCTTGTCTTTTGCACTTGCGTGCTGGGTTCCACCATCATTGAGGATGGGGATATTCATGGAGACCCCTCCTCCAATTAGTTGTTTAATTGTTCACCACCATTCGCAACTGGATGTGGCAGGACTGCAGAACTGTGATCTGATCCGTTGGTTGTGGGATCACTTAGCCCTGTCTATAGCATGATGCTTCCACTGTTTAGCATGCATGTAGTCCTGTGTTGCAGCTTCCCCAGGTTGCCACCTCATTGTGATAGTTCATCATCAAAGTATAAGCTTCTTTTTTCTCCTTTCTCCCTCCAATTTTTTCAAGACAAAAAGAATCATAGAAATTTACGGCACAGAAAGCCATTCAGCCCATCGTGTCTGTGACAGCTGAAAAAGAGCTATCTAGCCTAATCCCACTTTCCAACTCTTGGTCCATTGCCTTGTAAATTAGGGCACTTCAAGTGAATATCCAAGTACTTTTTAAGTGCGATGTGGGTTTTTGCCTCTGCCACTCTTTCAGGCAGCAAGTTCCAGATTCCCACCACCCTCTGGGTGAAAGAAATTCTCCTCAACTCCCCTCTAATCATTTTACCAATTACTTTGAATCTATGTCCCCTGGTTATTGACCTCTCTGCTAAGGAAAATTGGTCCTTCCTGTCCACTGTATCTAGGCCCCTCATAATTTTATACACCTCAATTAGGTCTCCCCTCTGTTCCAAAGAAAATAACCCCAGCCTATCCAATCTTTCCTCATAGCTAAATGTGTAACACTGCAGAAAATTGACTAGTGTTAAAAAATGAACACAGAGATGGAACTGCCAGGTACATAAAACCACTTATCCATCTGAATGCTGCACCCAGAAAGGTTTTCAGCATGATCAGGATTACAAGTCTAAAGAAAGAAATTCCACTTTAACCACATTTAATCTAATGTATGGGTTTCTTATCTTACAGTCAGACCCCCTTGTTCTTGGCTCCTAGTTCCTCACAAAGAATTTCCAGATACACGCGTTATCTATCCCCTTCCAAATTCTAACGTTTAAACCAGATTCCCTCTCATCTTTTTTAGTGAGAATCAGCAAAAGTCAAAAGCTCTGCTCAGTCACAACTATTTCCTAATGAGAATAAGCACAGCTCCCTGAGTCGCTCCCCAAAATTCTTTTAAAGTGAGAATAGATGGAACTCAAACAGCCCCTTCCCAAAGCCATTTTGTAGTGATATTAAGGGAAACTGCCTGAGACCCCTTTCACATTACTGAACAGTTCCATAACTGAACCAGTCTGCATTGTGTTGAACATGCCCTGTTCATAGTGCCAGGCAGATTCATCTTATGATTGCATCAAAGATGCAAGTGTGACTTTGAAGTAACTGCACATACTGGAATCCCCTGATACTGGAATCCCCAGCGTACAGTTAATGTAAAGTTGCATTTGTGACTGCAAATCAGGGTAGGGTCTTCTCCAATACTGGGCGAAAATCCATAAGGCCATTACTACTGACATCAAATGCAGCCAAATGTGACTGCATTTCAATAGTAATTCACTTGGTATGAGGTGCTTTGGGCCATATTGGCAACATGATAAAGCGCTATATTTTGTTATTTCTTTAACTGACACAAACTGTTTCTGTTTGCCACTGGATTATGGAGTCAGACCTGCAGGAAAGGTGGAGGGAGTGCTGAAAAAAGGAAAGGAGGATGGAGAAAGACTGGGTCCCTTTAAATATAAATTGTTTCACTCTCAATAAAAATCTCAAGTTTGCTCTATTTGATTCCATATCTGCCTATTATGTTGCATTTATACAACAGGTCATGTTCCCTTTGGTCCACAGTCTGCTGGCCCACGAACACAATGGGTGCCAAAGCAATAGATTGCTCACCCTTATTTTCATCTATATTAAACCAAATTACTTATTTGTTAAACTAAATGTATCAGTTTAACGCCTCATTATTCAGCAGCAGGGCCCACGATTCTTGTTGTTTACCAGCCCCAAAGGCATGCAAATAATCTGTATGGCACACAAAAGTAAAATGTATCTACCCTGGGGTCGCCCTGGCAAAGAAAGAGACTACAGCTGCCTGGTAAAGTGTCCTTTCAGGCTATTTGGGGATGGAATCTGAAGAACCTTCTTTCTAAAAGTGCTGCATTACTTTTCCACAAAAACGTGCCAAAACAGAAAGTCCTACAGAGTTAATATCTATATCTGAATGAATGTATTCAGTCATGTCTAACAAACAGATAAAAAGAGATTAACTTCAAATTTTGCACAAAAGATAAGCACTTTTACATTCGAGATCGCAGCACAACAGTACCCAAACGGAGATTGGAGACCTCCATCCACCCCTCTCCCCTGTGCAAGTTAGTTGTTAGCACTGCTGCCAATGAAGATTCACTGAAGGCCAGATCTGTATTTTGTGCATGTTTGAAGTCAGGTTTTGCTTAATGTCAGCCGTGGCTCAGTAGCACTCCCGCCTCTGAGACAGAAGGTTGTGGGGTTCAAGTCTCACTTCAGGGACTTGAGCACAAAGCATTTAGGCCGACACTCCAGTGCACCACTTTTGGAGGTGCCGTCTTTTGGATATTTATCCTTCAAATCCACATCACTACAAACAGACTATCTGGTCATTATCAAATGTAATGCCCATATTTAAAAAAGGAGGCAGACAAAAAGCAGGAAACTATAGACCAGTTAGTCTAACATCTGTGGTTGGGAAAATGTTGGAGTTCATTATTAAAGAAGCAGTAGCAGGACATTTGGAAAAGCATAATTCAGTCAGGCAGAGTCAGCATGGATTTATGAAGGGGAAGTCATATTTGCCAAATTTGCTGGAATTCTTTGAGGATGTAACGAACAGTGTGGATAAAGGGGAACCAGTGGATGTGGTGTATTTGGACTTCCAGAAGGTATGTGACAAGGTGCCACATAAAAGGTTACTGCGCAAGATAAAAGTTCACGGGGTTGGGGGTAATATATTAGCATGGATAGAGAATTAGCTAACTAACCGAAAACAGAGGGTCAGGATAAATGGTTCATTCTCGGGTTGGCAATCAGTAAATAGTGGGGTGCCCCAGGGATCAGTGCTGGGACCCCAACTATTTACAATCTATACTAATGACTTGGATGAAGGGACTGAGTGTAACATAGTCAAGTTTGCTGATGATACAAAGATGGGAGGAAAAACACTGTGTGAGGAGGACACAAAAAACCTGCAAAAGGGCATAGATAGGCTGTGAGTGGGCAAAAATTTGGCAGATGTAGTATAATGTTGGAAAGTGTGAGGTTATGCACTTTGACAGAAAAAAAAATCAAAGAGCAAGTTATTATTTAAATGGAGAAAAATTGCAAAGTGCTGCAGTACAGCTGGACCTGGGGGTACTTGTGCACGAAACACAAAAGGTTAGTATGCAGGTACGGCAAGTGATCAGGAAGGCCAATGGAATCTTGGCCTTTATTGCAAAGGGGATGGAGTATAAAATCAGGGACGTCTTGCTACAGTTATACAGGGTATTGGTGAGGCCATACCTGGAATACTGTGTGCAGTTTTCGTTTCCATATTTAAGAAAGGATATTCTTGCTTTGGAGGCAGTTCAAAGAAGGTTCACTAGGTTGATTCTGGAGATGAGGGTGTTGACTTATGAGGAAAGGTTGAGTAGGTTGGGCTTCTATGCATTGGAATTGAGAAGAATGAGAGGTGATCTTAACGAAACGTATAAGATTATGAGGGGGCTTGACAAGGTGGATGCAGAGAGGATGTTTCCACTGATAGGGGAGACTAGAACTAATGGGCATAATTTTAGAATAAGGGTCCGCCCATTTAAAACTGAGATGAGGAGGAATTTCTTCTCTCAGAGAGTTGTAATTCTATGTAATTTGCTGCCTTAGAGAATTATGGAAGCTGGGTCATTGAATACATTTAAGACAGAGATAGACAGTTTCTTAACTGATAAGGGAATAAGGGCTTATGAGGAGCAAGCAGGGAAGTGGACCTGAGTCCATGATCGGATCAGCCATGATCGTTTTAAATGGTGGAGCAGGCTCGAAGGGCCGGATAGCCTACTCCTGCTCCTATTTCTTATGTTCTTATGCTCTATCACATTGCTGGATGTGGGAGCTTGCTGTGCACCAATTGGCTGCTGCATTTCCTACATCACAAAAGTGACTGCACTTCAAGAGTACCTTATTGGCCGTAAAGCGCTTTTGAACGTCCTGAGGTGATGATAGGGTCTATATAAATACAAGTCTTTCTTTTGGTGCGTGTCATTGCTACATCCAGAGGTTAAAAAGATGCTTTCAAATAAAATTTTTCAAATTTAAAAATCAAATCATATTTGTAGCAGCAGGGACTGCGAATTGATAGGAAGCTGGTTCCGTAACTGTGTGCTCACATCAGGAATGAGCTTGCAAAGACATGGAAGAAGCAGAAAATCTGACAGCAGGTCGCAAGACTTACAAAAAATCTCACTCTGCAATGCTGGCAGAATGCCAGAGCTCCCCACTTTGGAGGGAGAACCAGTGTCTGCATGCCTTTTGGGTAAAGGTGTTATGGACCGTTTCAGGTGACGCTTCACTGAGCTCTGATAAATGGTCATATTAAACTAGGAGCCAAGCTTCTCTTCTGTTTTTATATTATCAATTTTCTTCAATTCTTTTTTCCTTCTCATTCTCTCTTCTTCCTAATGGCTCACTGGGGTACAGTACCATGGGTCCTTGCTTGGCTGGCCATCAGTAGCTTCACGAAATGGCCATTATGCACTTATCAACCTTTTGCAGCTGCTGACTGGCTTACTACGTCTTCCCAGCATTTCTCAGTTTTGAATAAGTCCTCAGGGTGTTTTACACTGAAATATCTCTCAGAAATGAAGAGGAGTTGAACAGGAGTTTGGATCATCATGCAGCTCATTTTAAATTTTACTCGCCAAACAAGTAGATCGTCATTTTTCTGAATTCACATATTAAACATGTGTTAAAGCCTCTTTAGTCCCACATTGATTTGTGATCATGACTATACAGCACTGTTCTGCAGTACATGATATTATATACATATTCCCTGATTTCCATTGGAATGTATATAAATGCTAAAATAACAGTAATGGTGTCAAAAAACACTGGGCCACAAACTGCTATGCCAGATTAGTAACAAAGTCTTGAGCCCATTATAGAAACCACATTTAGAGTATTGTGTGTAGTTCTGGTTGCCATATTATAAAAAGGATATTGAGGCACTAGAGAAGGTGGGGAGAAGATTTACAAGGATGATACCAGAAATGCGAGGGTATACATATCAGGAAAGGATGAACAGGCTGGGTCTCTTTTTTCTTGAAGAGAGAAGGCTGAGGGGTGACCTAATAGAGTCTTTAAAATTATGAAAGATGTTGATAGAGTAGATACATAGTGTTTTCACTTGTGGGGAAGAGCAAAACTAGAGGATATCAATATAAGATAGTCAACAAGAAATCCAATAGGGTATTGAGAAGAAATTTCTTTACCTAAAGAGTGGTGAGAATGTGGAACGTGCTACCACAGGAAGTGTTTGAAGTGCATCGGGCTGATCAGGCCGGATCACAGCTGCCGTTGGGGACCAGATAAGTCTTTCCCTTGCAGAGCCCGCAGCGATGGCCCTTCCCTTTAAGAGAGGGAAGGAGCCTTCCAACACAACAACATTGCAGGGTCTAACCTCCCGCCCCACCAGCTGTGCTCCAGGAAGGAAGTAGAGTGTTTGATTTAGCACTCCACTTCCTTTCTGGAGTGCAGACCGCAAATTTTTAAAAAGTTAAAAAACGTTAGCGCCAAATGGGGTGCTCCTAAATTCAAAGAGTGAAGCATCCAAACCACTTGCCTGACTTCCAGTACATAAGAACATAAGAATTAGGAACAGGAGTAGGCCATCTAGCCCCTTGAGCCTGCTCCGCCATTCAAAAAGATCATTGCTGATCTGGCCGTGGACTCAGCTCCACTTACCCGCCCGCTCCCCATAACCCTTAATTCCCTTATTGGTTAAAAATCTATCTATCTGTGATTTGAATACATTCAATGAGCTAGCCTCAACTGCTTCCTTGGGCAGAGAATTCCACAGATTCATAACCCTCTGGGAGAAGAAATTCCTTCTCAACTCGGTTTTAAATTGGCTCCCCCGTATTTTGAGGCTGCGCCCCCTAGTTCTAGTCTCCCCGACTAGTGGAAACAACCTCCCTGCCTCTATCTTGTCTATCCCTTTCATTATTTTAAATGTTTCTATAAGATCACCACTCATCCTTCTGAACTCCCAACGAGTAAAGACCCAGTCTACTCAATCTATCATCATAAGGTAACCCCCTCATCTCCGGAATCAGCCAAGTGAATCGTCTCTGTACCCCCTCCAAAGCTAGTATATCCTTCCTTAAGTAAGGTGACCAAAACAGCACGCAGTACTCCAGGTGCGGCCTCACCAATACCCTGTACAGTTGCAGCAGGACCTCCCTGCTTTTGTACTCCATCCCTCTTGCAATGAAGGATTGGCTTAAAACCACTCTAGTTCAGTGGTGCACAAAGGACAGAAATTCACTGGGCCTGTGCCTTGCTGTGACTGGTAGGGAAGGACTGGGCAAGAGGAAGGAAATTCAAGTTAGGGTGGTGAGTGCGATACGTACATACGGAAGCGGAATGATTGCCTGTGAATGATGTCACTTAGGGGCAGCAAGTAGATGAGGATAAGGATAGTGGATCCTTGGGAACACGGAAAATGACTGTGCAGGGGTTGGAGGATAAACTATTGTTGGAGATACACTGAATGCGTTGGGACAGGTAGCAGTGGAGCACACAAGAGCAGTCCCACTGAGGTTGATCATGAGAAATGGGGGTTGAAGAAGTGGTTTATCACAGTAAGCAGAAGTTATGGTTGGAAAATTGCATATGTCACTCTGCTATTTAAAAATGGTGACAGAAGGAAATCTGGGAATTATAGACCAGTTAGCCTAACATCTGCTGTCGGGAAATTGCCAGTCTATAATTAAGGATAGGGTGACATCTTGAAAAATTTTAGTTGATCAGAAAGAGCCAGCATGGATTTGTGAAAGGTAGGCCATGCCTGACAAACCTGATGGAATTTTTTGAAGAGGTGACTAAAATAGTGGTCAGGGGAATGTCTATGGATGTTAGTTATATGGACTTCCAGAAGGGATTTTCATTAAATCCCACATAAGAGACTGTTAGCTAAGGTAGAGGCCCACGGAACTGAAGACATATTATTGACTTGGTTAGCAAATTGGCTGAGCGGCAAGAGACAGAGAGTAGGGATAATGGGTACGTACTCAAATTGGCAGGATGAGACTAGTGATGTCCCACAGGGATCTGTGTTGGGGCCTCAACTATTCGAGGGAGAGAGTGTTCGAAGATCAGGCCCTCAAATCTGGCACAAAGCTCATGGTCTACGGGGCTGTAATGATACCCGCCCTCCTATATGGCTCAGAGACCTGGACCATATATAGTAGACACCTCAACCTGCTGGAGAAATACCACCAACGCTGCCTCCGCAAGATCCTGCAAATCCCCTGGGAGGACAGATGCACCAACGTTAGTGTTCTCGATCAGCCCAACATCCCCAGCATCGAAGCACTGACCACACTCGACCAGCTCCGTTGGCGAGCCACATTGTTCGCATACCTGACACAAGACTCCCAATGCAAGCGCTCTACTCTGAACTCCTACACGGCAAGCGAGCCCCAGGTGGACAGAGGAAACACTTCAAGGACACCCTCAAAGCTTCCTTGATAATCTGGATATTTCGCCGTTTTTGGTGGAAAACAGGGCAGTGGGAAATTCGTAGAAGTCTTGCACTGACAGTTTTTAAATACTGCTGGGGCGTGGACCGCTGGTGTGCAAGACTGGAAAAAGCGCTTTCACCCAATATTTGGCTTGCAGCGCATCCGTAGATAGGACGGAAAAAAACGCCCAGGAAAAACCTGCGTTGCAGCCCTTGGAATGGGGGCAGGTATGAAGACCTGCAAAAAAGATAAGTTAAAATTTTTATTTTTTAATTCTTTTACAGCAATTCGATAGAAAAGGGTCTTGTGAATGTTTTGAGATTTTTTATTTTTTGGAACTTTTTAGGGGTGTTTTTCCCCCTCCCTAAGCCCAACTCACAGCGGTATCTGCCTCGGAGAAAAGTTGCAGAAAATTAGCAGTTTGTGTCGCGAATCCTCGTGCAACGCCGATTTTTACCGCTGGGCGCATTTTTTACTGAATGATAGGCCTCGGAATCATAGCAGAGTTATAGCGGTATTTTTGGCAGAAAAATACCGCTATGACCAAAAATGGAATTTCTAGCCCAGAGTGTCGTGGCCAACATTTATCCGTCAGTCAACACAACCAGAAACAGATGACCTGGTCATTCAACTCATTTGCTATTGTGGGATTTGGCAAATTGCTTGCTCTGTTTGAGTGCATAACAACAATATCTGCACTTCAAAAGACAGTAACTGATGTGACGGGCTTCAAGAAGTCATTAAGATGTGATACGGCATGACATAGATGCAAGTTCTTTCTTTTCAGGACAGAAGGGCAGAAAACTGAACAAAAAACACAATTTGTCATTCTATGAAAAAGCACAGACTGCTTCTTTATTCTGCATTTTTGTCATCAATCAAGCAATGCTCATATCTGAAAAGAATGATTCCGAATCTTAAACAGATGTTACCACCAACGTATACAAGTATTTACAGTCCTATTGAAAGATTTCACTGAATCAAACAGCAAACCTCTTAGTTCTACATGCCATGACAAGATCAGCACTCTGCCTTCGATGCGTCTATTCAAGTTATACTCTACATCAAAAATTGTTTAAAAATAAAAGCTTAAAGGAGGTTTTAGCTGTCAGTTGAAGGAATATGCTAGATTTAGTCTAATATTTGAACAAATCTTTAACCATATAGGGTCCGAACTTGGTGGCCTTACCGCCCACTGCCGCTGGCTGCCGCCAAGTTTTTTGGGCGGTCTCCCCTCGGTGACAGTTTCCTTTAGGCCTCCCGCCGGTGGGAGGGGAGTACCGCTGGGAACTGCCCGCTGACAGCTGCTAGCGCGCAAGACGTGTAAGTGCCCTCCCGCCTACCGAACTGCCATTTTGGTGCAGGCGGGAGTTGGCGGCAGCAGGGGGAAGGAACGCTGCATGGAGGCAGGTCTAACCCCAACGGTAAGTAAGAAGACCTGCAAAAAAAGGTTAGTGAACTTCTTTTATTTTAATTTTTTTCAGCGATTTATGAGGATGGGGTCCCCTGAATATTTTCCAGCGGGTCTTTTTTGTGTGTAAGTTTTTATTTTTAGCTGTTCCCTCTCCCTGGGCCCGACTCAATCCTCGGCGGCACTTTGGCGTGGATCGCATTTGCCGCCGAGATTGGGAGCTCCCGCTTGCTGCCGCCCAGATTCATGACATAAGTCATTATTTTGCTGCCGGGCGGTACTGCCATATCTTTTAGAGGATTATTCCTGGCAAAGTTCCACCAGGCCTCTTGGTGGACCTTTGGGCGGCACTTGGTTCGGGCCCATAAGCTTATAAGTGTCTGACAGCCACTGTTCACCTTTTCCAGACTTTGTAGTGAAATACCTCAAAGTCAGCTGCACAGAATCTCTGGACCATTTGAATTTTCTATCTTATTTACTTTCTTTGGGAAGTTTATCCCACAAAACAAATATCAAACTTTTCAGAAGAATTTGAAAAAGAATAGGTGGGATTCAGTGGAACTGCACGACCCCCGCCCTCTTATCACTCACCTACCAACAACCTGTACCAAACACGAGGCGTAACTCACATTCTCAGCTTCACCTCACCCCCCCTTAGAGGAGACGGTGCTGGTCATTCTTGGCAGGGGCATGGCGGTGCCCTAGGCCAGCGGAGGGGTTGAAAGGATACAAGATGCTGCTATCCTCATACGTTATCCTCCTTCTGACATCCCACTTCCCCCTCATCCCACAATATCTTCTGATTTACAAGTTGCACATGGTGTAAATATCCAGCTCTTGCTTTCCCGCCCTCCCCTCACCATAACTCTACCCTTGTGCCTTCCTCATTTTCATATACCAAAAAATTCCAGCCTGCCAGTCAATGGTTGACCAGGAAGAGAGAGAAGAATGTGAAGAAGAAGAAACACCGTCACTTGATTTCACATTCCCAGCCACCAGGTCATCCTGGAAGGCCATCTGCAGTGTCCCCCACTGAGAGTCAGCAGCCTTCCACCAGCCATGCTGCAGTCACTGGGATAGAACTGCGTGACATCATTAGGATAGGCAAAGGCAAGACAGTCACTAAGGGAATGTACAAGGGTGATTAGTTGATTTTTAGATCTCATATCAGATGGATATATGTATAAAGTTGGATTGGAATGTTTGCTTTGTGGTGGCTTTTACTTCAGCATTGTGGCCAAGAGGACATGTGATGGTCAGTAACAGAGGAAAGGTTAGGTGTGGGACAAATGTTGAAAGGGGAATTGGGGTTGTGTTCACTGGTACCGCAGCTGGGTGATTCCATCCTGGATATTCCAACCAGAAAGGGGCTGTCTGGGTTGTGACCTTCCTGCCTCTTCCTCCTCTTCTGGGTCTTCCTCTTCTCTCTGCAAGCGGATATTGAAAATCTGAAATAAAAGCAGAAAATGCTGGACATATTCAGCAGGTCAGGCAGCATCTTGATCTGAGATGTGAAGTCTCTTTCTATCTCCAAGGATGCTGTCTGATCTCCTGTGTATTTGCAGTATTTTCTGTCTTCTCAGAAGCCTTCCTTTACCATCCAAAGCCTTGCAAGCTTTCAGCAGCACTCCCTTCACTCTTTAAACACTTTAAACATTTATTGCACCAAGCCGCTACTTCAGTAAAATATTTTTTAGAAGTCCAAAAGCTTAAATCCAAACTTAGCTGAAAGATGTGTGTGTCCCTTTAAGAAGTGTTGACAGTGTCTCTGTAAGTCTGCTGCACACATGTCATTCTGAGCAAAGTAAGTGAAAAGATCGAAGTTTGTAGAGCATGTCGATTGACGTCACGTTCTGCTGATTTACATTTTGTAGGGCCAGTGCTGCTTACGCTTTTTTCACAAAACAGGTCTTGAGGGCCAGCGGTAAGTCCGCAAATTTCTAGGCCCTGGTCTATCAATAACCAGGCTGTTAACAGAATGTCTACTAATTTGATTGCAATATTTGATCTCCCCCTCCCCCGCCCACCCGCCACCCCCCTCCCCCCCCCCACCACCCCCACTTTGGTGAGAGGAAATCCCTGCTGCAAAAAAGATGTTGCTGCCTCTGCTCATTGCCGTGATGTCTGAGAACCGTGGTTTGTGGAGCCAATAAAAATTTACCAGTATAACATTGCCTCTGTGTGCTCATATCTTTTGACCTACCTGTGGGATTCGGGGATAGGGAAAGCGAGAAAATGCACAGAAAAATGTTCATGTCCAGGAAAAGGAAACACCATCTGACTTCCTTGAGCAGAGCCTCGGGAGTTGACGATTGTCAGGAGAGGTAAACAGGTCATTCTCCAGATGCACCTAATTCTTAAAAATGTCTTGAATTACATCTGGGTGAATCTTTCACTTGGGAATGAAGTATGAGATGACCCAGCATTGCTGCTATCTTGGTTATGCTGATTAGATGCTGAGTTGAGAGGGTTATCCCTTGGCACCGGCATTACTTTTCTAGAGGATTCTATCCTAACAAAGAAAGCAGGAAAGTGCTTCTGAATATTAATGTATCTAATGTAATATTGTCCAATGACACACATCCAGCGTACACTGTACTATGGTCTGGAAATGTTCCAGGGCTAGCCTTATTGCCCCTTGATCTGATCAGTTGATGTACAAGGTGGTACACTTTATCGTCCACTTACCATGAGCTCAGTTCCCTTGTAGGTAAGTGGTCAATCTGCAGATATGTCTGTTATCATTGTCAACAATGAGAGATGTCATTGCAGTAAAGGTTCTTCAGTACGTTGCCCTTACCCGACCCCGTGTGGGGCCCAGAGCCAAGACCCGACTGATCCTTACTGGTTGGGAAAGGGAGCTCCGCGAAGCAGACACTGGCTGTGCAGGTTCAGCTGAAATGTGAGTGTAAGAAGTTGAACGGTGGGAATTATGAAGATAGCTGCTGCCATCAGCCTTAAAATTCAAAAATAATCTTTACTGGGTTCTATGTCCCTTCTTGCAGTTGTGATATTCGGTCACTGACTACTGGACTGAAGGTAGAAAAGGCTTCTGCTGATTTGCTGCTACAAATACTGGAGTACAATTACACAAAACAGGAGTGCATATTGGGACTTTGCGCATGGAGTTCAACACTGCGATTTTCCTGCGTTTGTTGTAGCTGGACTGTTCTGAGCTAAATCACCCAGATACAGATATGCATGGAGCTACTGCACCCCGAGATACACTCGGTAGATTAGTGCCACCCATTAGCGCTAAGCATCTCGCCTGAGCGCTGCGCTGTCAGCGCTTACCGCGAACTTCAGTGAAGGTTTAGCGGCAGCGCTGACAGTTTGCGCTGCGCTCGCTAGCCCCGCCCACTCGGCGACATCACCAAGTGTGTGACGCCCCCGTAGTGCCGCGGTCGCGAACTTTACGGTTTTCACCTGCCGTAGTGCCTGCCGCTTCTTCCGACAGGGAAAGCAGGTGGTACATCGGTGATCCTGGGGCAGTATCGTCTAAAGAGCAAGGTAAGTGGTGACATTTAATTTATTTAACTTCTATTTGCTTATGGCAGCAGCGGGGAACTGTGGGTGTAGGTCATTGAAATTTTCAGTAAGATTTTTTTTCTCATCTGCAGGCGTCAGGATGCCGGTATCCTAGTGGCAAAACATTGAGTAGGCCTCCTGCGCTACTGCTATGTTGGCGCCCGAGGAGGAGTGTGGAACGCTTCACTTAGCACTCCTCTCTCCTCTTTGGGCAAAACAACTGAATTCCATACAGTTAAAGTTAACGGTCAGGCGGCCTGACCGCCTCAATGCGGGCGGCACCGAATTTCCACCCCCTTGTGTTTTAAAAAGAACCTGAGAAGTTTCATTCTCATATGGCAATGTGAAAGCATGCTTCTTTCAGTTCTATGACAGCTCAGCCATTCACTGGGAGGACTGCCTGGATAATCTGTGGTGATGTGATCAACTTGTACATGTGTGAAATAGAAAAGGCCCTCTGATTTTCATCACAGATTTTTGAGTGCATGGGGGATGGAGCATTGAGGTGTCTGGTGCTCCTGAGGAAGGGTCCCAAATCTGGGGTCAATCACCCCTGGAGGCAGTACATTGCAGGTCTGATATTAAGCACCATTTTGTATTTGGATCGTTGGGCTAACAATGTGCTCTCGGGTATTTCATTACTACTCCCACTATTCCTCTGCCTCCTCAGTGAGGACTCCTATTCCCAATTGCCTGCAGGTCGATTTTAAAGCAGACCTATCAATCGCTGCAGGCTGTGAATTGCTATCTGCCCTTTTATACTCAGAACATAGATCTTACTGATTCCACCATCACAACATCCAGAGTGCAGTAAATTGGGTGCACTGACTTCATCTGGGCTGATTTCAGTGGAGTGAGTATCAGACGGGTTCTACAACGGGTGGGTGATTCTCTCCGCCAGGCTACTGTCCACACCTCAGTGGTTGCAATTTACCCTCAAAAGCTCCGAACAAAGAAGCCAGCACTTCATTACATAAGCAAGATCACTGCAGAAAGATTTATTCTCTAAAAGCAAAGAGTTTTACACTAAAATGTGAGATCTATGTTTCTAGTTCCATCACTTTCAGCTAATGAATGATTAATTTGATTATGGTACCCTATTTCTCGTTTCCAAAAATAACAATATTTTTGAATTGTTTCTCAATGTCAAGATACTGCATACATTAGATCAGGGGGTAGAAATTGCCCTCAGCCGGAAACGGCACACATCAACCGTTCTGGCCGCTGCAGTGGATACGGCGGCCTATCTGGCGAAATTCAGCTCCTTGCGGTTTTTTTAGCGGGACAGAAGAGGATCATCACGGGGCACAAGTGCGAGCAGAGCACAGCGGCCGTCACTAGCGGGGCGGAAGTTGTGGCAGGATGGAGTGTCCGCAGCTGTCAGTTATCAGCACATCACAACATCTCTCTCCTTCAGTTAAAGGGGAGAGCTGCTGCGAACTCTGCATTCATTTTAGTGAGGTCCACTGGGCCTCCAGGGAAGGTTTCAGCCAGGCCAGCGGCCTGGCACCCAAGAGAGGAAGACAGGCTGCCTGTTGGCGGCCCGGCCAAACCCGGGGGCATAATTGTCGGGAAAACCTGGCAGACTGCCGACAAAAAAAACATGGCGGCCGTGGCAGTGCGCCCTCCCCTTTAAGGGTAGCCATGCCACCATTTCACACAGAGTGCACTGACAGCAGAAGTACATTTTAGCAAAAGCTGTCGGGGACACCAGCCGGTGGCAGGGCCGCTCCCGCGGGGCAATTTCGCGAGGGGGTCCCCACCAGACGGTAAGGAGTTGGCGCGTGCACGCCGCGGCGGGAAAACGGGCGGAGCGGGTCAGCTTCCCTGATAACTCAGCGGGTAAATGCACCATGTGGTGTGATACTAGGCCATTTAAAAGGAAGAAATTAACACTTTAAATCCCCAGTTTGTGCTGGGTTAGCTGATCTCAGCATGAACAGTGGTGGGGTTGCATAAGTATAAGCGTGATTCTGTGATGTCACTGTGGTCAGGCAGATGAAGATGATAGCTAGGGCAAGATACTTGAGTGCTGTCGGCCATAGAACTATGTCCCACGATGAGTCACTCCCTTCAGGAGAGTAGGGGAAAATTACGAGATAAAAATTTCCTACATGTTCTACATTCACTTTCGGTTGAACCCCAGGAAAATAATGGGGTAATGTTAACCTAAACCGTCCGGCAGGAAATGGGTGGGGTCAGTCGCCAGTCTTGCACCCTGTCCATTTTACTGTCCAGTGACCTGTTACTTTTAGAGGGTGAATAGTGTGCTGTGCACAAGGTGCCAAAGAAGAAAAGTGAGTGACAGGTATGCTATCGTTGACGGCCCTTCAATATTCCCTATAATTTTTTGAGGGGGGGCCCTGTAGCCACTTTAACGGGCTGCACGGCCTGTTCCAGATTCCGCAGTTTTTTCAATTTAATAGCCAGTTCACCGGCAGCTTGAAGAGCACATTGCTGCCCTGGCCAGCTCATTCAACTATGTGCAGCACTGGTCTGCAGCCCTGTGGGTGAGGGAGTTGACACTCAGTGCCATTTCCCTTCAAATGGTATGGAGTGACCTCCTTGGCAGGTTTCCTGTCTCTCTTGTGTTCTAGTTCAACCGGCATTGCAGATTCGTCTCAGTGAGACTGGTATCTTCGTCTCTGTTTCTGTGCCATGCCCTACCTACTTCTTTGCCTGATTCTGCAAGGTTCTTCTGTGTTAAACATTCTTGTAAAGTCACACTCAGAACAGTCATGAGCCATCCAGTCAAGTGAGCTGCTTCTTACTAAGCCAGGCACGGTTCCTTAGTTATCTGCTGTTCCCCTGGGCTGCAAATGCAATTTTCAGCCAGAAATGGCTGTTTAAAGGCTATGCTCTAATTTCCATGCACTCCAGCATATTATTGCTGTTTCACATGGATCTAACGCCAATCACTACTCAGCGCTGACCTACACAATTCTGGTGTAAATACCTCTCCAGACCATGCAGTCCAGGCTGCCAGTCTGGCCGAAACCCGTCCTGGTGGCCCAGTGGATATAACTAAAATATATGCAGAGTTCGCAGAGGGACGATGTGACGCTTCAACGCGGTGCTGATGATTCAGAGCGACAGCCGACCCGACAGAACGGCACTTCCGCCCCGCAGCCGCCCGGAACACTGCCCCGCTGCAAAAAAATATATAAAGTACTCAATATCGGTCGAGTCTCTGCCCCATGGATTGGGGTGGAGAAAAGCATTAAAAATCGGTAAGTACGTCCCGTTTAGGGCAGTGGCCAATTTCGGCCCCGTATGGTTTTATTTTTAACCCTTGTACAAGCCATGTTTCAGCTATCTGGTGTAATCGAATTATTAGCACCCTGTCCATAGCTATAAAATCATTACTTTGTGAAAACATTTAACTAAACACAAACTACGCCACTAAGCAAGTATCTCCATTGTGCTCATTTCCATGCCCCCCCACCCCCCCGCCACACTCAGATTTACGTTGCTATATATATTTATTATATCCTTAAAAAGAATCAAAATCCTTTCATCAGTACCTTGAATTTCAGGAATGGGCAAGTGGCCTGTAGATAGAAACTGTCATCGACAATCAAACAGTACAGTTCTTTTTTTTATACCAATCAGCACAGGGATGATCAGAGAGCAGATAACACTGCTGCAGAAACTACTGAGGATTCGAGATAAGAGTTTCCAGGACCTACTTCTGATGTTTTGCCTGGTGCCAGTTCAATTTGTTGCAGTTAAGTGAGATTTATGAATCTCTGATGGAACTTGAGGTTTCACGCTAAAATCATTAGACACTTACAAATTTCTGTTTCCTCTAATGTGGTGCATTATGTACAGTTGCTGCTTCATAACTTAGCCAAAATAATGTTGATTGCCTATTTTAATAAAGTAATTAGTAAAGAGATTTTTTCTGTGCAGTATTGGGCTCAACATTATAGGAAGGGTATTGAGACGTTAGAGAGGATACAATGCAGATTCATTCGGATGCTACCTGGTATGAGGAAATACATATGCCAAGAAAGGGCATTTTTTCATCAGAGCAACACAGATTCTGGGGCCATAAGATAGAAGTGGTTAAAGTTATGACAGGATAAGAGGGGGTAGATAGAAGAAACCATTTCCAATGGTTGTGGGGTATAAAACAAAGGACCACAGATGCAAGATTAAATATAAGAGATTTAAAACAGTGAGCAAAAAATTCTTTAAAGATAGAGTTGGAACGCTGTGGAATTTACTTCCAGGGTTAGTGGTTGAGGCAGAAATAATTGGCCCATAATTCGCTGGGAACGGCCCCCACTCTAGAGCTATAACTTTGCTGGAAGTACAGCAGGAGCTAGGTGCAATAATGGGGTTTATGCAGGCAAAACTACGGTGGCAGAGAAGCAGCTCCGAGGAAATTCTGGTCCTATGTCAACATTCAAGATTCAATTGGATAGGTGGATGAACAAATATGGGATAACGGGATATGGGACTAGGGTAGGTAAATGTGATTAGGATGATTTGCTCGCGTGGAAATTCAATGCCAACATGGACTGATAGGTCCTTTAGCCTGTTTCCATGTTGTAATTTCTATGTATATATTGGTTCTCCAGAATGTTTGGAATGATTTACCATGCCTACTTTTAAATCAAACATTTCAGAGCAGCAACAGAAAATCATACTCGCTTATTTCTGCCAGCTCTTTGTTGGGGTAAGGATTCATTGGTGCTGGCAAGCCAGGACATAGAAAGAAAGACTTGGATTTATATAGCGCCTTTCATGATCAACGGACGTCTCAAAGTGCTTTGCAGCCAATGAAGTACTTCTGGAAGTATAGTCACTGTTGTAATGTAGGAAACGTGGCAGCCAATTTGCACACAAGCAAATTCCCACAAACAGCAATGTGATAATGACCAGAGAATCTGTTTTTTTGTTATGTTGATTTGAGGGATAAATATTGGTCAGGACACTCGGGATAACTCCCCTGCTCTTCTCCGAAATAGTGCATGGGATCTTTTACGTCCACTTGAGAGAGCACACGGTTTAACATCTCATCCGAAAGATGGCACCTCTGACAGTGCAGCATTCCCTCAGGCTTGAGTGCTGCCCACTGAGCCACAGCTGACACAAAACTGACATCACCCAATTCTCAGCAGGTAATTACAATCTGATGACAATTAAGAGCAGGAACCTTGATATTTTGTTTTTCTGTTCTAACCTGGTGATGCAGAACGCATCATCATAGGCAGTCCCTCGGAATCGAGGAAGACTTGCTTCCACTCCCAAAGTGAGTTCTCTGGTGGCTGAACAGTCTAATATGAGAGCCACAGACTCTGTCACAGGTGGGACAGACATTCGTTGAGGGAAGGGGTGGGTGGGACTGGTTTGCCGTGCGCTCCTTCCGCTGTTTGCGCTTGATCTTTTCACGCTCTTTACGTTGAGACTCAAAGAACTCAACGCCCTCCCGGATGCACTTTCTCCACCTCGGGCGGTCTTCGGCCACACTCTCCCAGGTGTCAGTGGTGATGTCGCACTTTACTAGGGAGGCTTTGAGGATGTCCTTGTAACGCTTCCGCTGCCCACCTTTGGCTCGTTTACCATGACGGAGCTCTGCATAAAGCATTTGCTTAGGGAGTCCCATATCTGGCATGCAAACTATGTGGCCTGCCCAGCTAAGCTGATTGAGTGTGGTCAGTGCTTCAATACTGGGGATGTTAGCCTGGACGAGGAACTGATGTTGGTGCGCCTGTCCTCCCAGGGGATCCACAGGATCTTGTGGAGATATCATTGGTGATATATCTCCAGCAACTTGAGGTGCCTTCTATACATCATCCATGCCTCAGATCCATACAGGAGGGTGGGTATTACAACAGCCCTGTCGACCATGAGCTTAGTGGTAGATCTGAGGGCCAGGTCTTCAAACACTCTTTTCCTCAGACAGGCCGAAGGCTGCACTGGCGCACTGGAGGCAATGTTGAATCTCCGCCTCAATGTCTGCCTTTGCTGATAAGAGGATCCCGAGATATGGGAAATGGTCCACGTTGTCGAGGGCTGCGCTATGAATCTTGCTGGTTGGAGGGCAGTGCTGTGCGGCGGGGACAGGCTGGTGAAGGACCTTTGTCTTACGGATGTTAAGCGTAAGGCCCATGCTTTCATATGCCTCAGTGAATACATTGACTATATCCTGGAGTTCAGCCTCAGAATGTGTGCAGACGCAGGCATCGTCCGCGTACTGCAGGTCAACGACAGAGGGGTTGGGGTGATCTTGGACCTGGCCTGGAGGTGGCGTAGGTTAAACAGCTTCCCACTGGTTCTGTAGTTTAGTTCCACTCCAGCGGGGAGCTTGTTGATTTTGAGGTGGAGCATGGCAGAGAGGAAGATTGAGAAGAGGGTTGGAGCGATGACGCAGCCCTGTTTGACCTCGGTCCAGACGTGAATTGGGTCTGTAATGGATCCGTTGGTAAGGATCACGGCCTGCATGTCGTCGTGAAGCAGGCAAAGGATGTTGCCAAACTTTTGGGGGCATCCGAAACGGAGGAGGATGCTCCATAAACCCTCACGGTTGACAGTGTCAAAGGCCTTTGTAAGATCGAAGGAGGCCATATATAAGGGCTGGCGCTGCTCCCTACATTTTTCCTGCAGCTGTCGCTCTGCAAAGATCATGTTCGTTTTGCCCCGTAGGAGACAAAATCCGCACTGTGATTCCGGGAGGAGCACCTTGGCCACAGGGAGAAGGCAATTGAGGAGAACTCTAGCGACAACCTTCCCAGTGGCTGATAGCAGGGAGATTCCCCTGTAGTTGCCGTAGACGGACTTGTCCCCTTTTTAAAAAATGGTCACAGTCATTGCATCTCTGAGATCTTCCGGCATGCTCTCCTCCCTCCAGATGAGATGAGGTCATGTATCCGTGCCAACAGCACCTCTCCGCCATACTTTAGTGCCTCAGCAGGGATTCCATCTGCACACGTAGCCTTGTTATTCTTGAGCTGTTTTATGGCTTTGCCTACCTCGTGTAATGTTGGAGTTTCACTGAGTTGGTGGTGGGTAGCATGCTGCGGGATGGAGTCGAGAACACTCAAGTCAAAGGCAGAGTCTCGATTGAGGAGATCTTCAAAGTGCTCCTTCCATCGGGCCCTGACAGCCTCGGTGTCCTTGATGAATGTTTCCCCGTTCTTGGCCAGGAGTGGGGTAGGGCCTTGGGAGTTTGGACAGTAGGTGGCCTTGACCGCAATGAAGAATCCTTGCATATCGTGGCTATCGGCCAGTTGTTGTATCTCCTGTACTTTCTCTATCCACCACCTGTTCTTTAGATGCCGGGTTTTTTGTTGGACCTGAGCCATGAGCCGTCTGTAATGTTATTTTGCAGCTCCCAAGTTGGGTTGTTGCTTGAGGCTCAGAAATGCTTTGTGCTTGCGATCTATTAGTTCTTCGATCTCCTGATCATTTTCATCAAACCAGTCCTGATGTTTTCTGGTTGAGTGACCAAGTGTCTCTTCACAGGGACTGGTTATAGAGACCTGGAGGGCAGACCAATTGCTGTGGGCATTCAGCATCTCAGGGTCATCAAGGCACGCTAGATTGGCTCTGAGGTGCTGGCTGTATAGGGCTCTCTTAAGCTGGGTCTCTCAGTGCCCCGGCATTGCTGTCCCCTCTGCTTTGGTGCTATGTTAATGTTGATGCTGGATCGGATTAGGTGGTGGTCCGTCCAGCAGTCGTCAGCTCCTGTCATGGCGTGGGTGATGCGCACATCCTTGCGATCTCTGGCTCGGACGATGACATAGTCAAGCAGGTGCCAGTGTTTGGAGCGGGGGTGTTGCCACGATGCCTTGTATTTGTCCCTCTGGCGGAACAGAGTGTTGGTGATGATGAGTTCATGTTCTAAAGATTTTGTCAGGAAGAGGGTACCACTGGAGTTGGCTTTCCCTACCCCCTCTCTGCCAATCACACCTCCCCAGAGAGCTGTGTCTTTGCCGACCTTGGCATTAAAGTCACCCAGGACGATCAATTTGTCGCCCATGGGGTCATGGGACAAGAATGTCTCGAGGTTGGAATAAAAACCCTCTTTAGCCTCATCCGTTGCATCGAGTGTAGGGGCGTACGCACTGATGACTGTGGCGCATTGGGTCCAGGATTGGGTATAATAAAGAGTCATGAGGCGTTCGTTAACCCCACAGGTGGAGTCTTTGAGGCGGTCGACCAGCTCATTCTTGATGGCAAAGCCGACTCCATGAAGGCGACGTTCTGCCTCTGGTTTCTCTTTCTAGAAGAAGGTGTACCCTCCACCATGTTCCTTCAACTGGTCTTCCCCTGCCCACCGGGTCTTGCTGAGGGCGGTGATGTCAATGTCGAAACGTCTGAGTTCCTGGGCAACTATGGCGGTGCGGCGTTCTGGCCTGTTGCTGTTGGGATTGTCCATGAGGGTCCTGATGTTCCAGGTCTCGAACTTTATGCTGACGAAGTGGAAGGTGCCTGTGCGAGAGTTCTTTTAACGTGGGGTGGCCGCTGCACACCGGCAACCACACGGGCTTAACTGAACAAGGTCTTGGTCCAGTGGCAAGGGGGTCCAAGACAACTGGAGACCAGGCACAGCTCTGTAAGCCTAACTGCCTACGGCGAAGTGTTGGCCGCAAGCTCGGCACCGAGTAGCGCATTTGTTGATAAATGGCCCGAGGTTGGTTGGGGGGCAGACATTAGGAAGGTCACTTCCAAAGTTATTTTAAGAGTTAAAGTTGGTAAAAATTCCCAATTTGTTTAAAGAGTTGTCAAAAAGTCTAAGATGTAGGTCAATAATAGATTATAAAAGTTTCCCCAATTGTTTAAAAGTTTAAGATTGATTAAGAGTCCGAGGAATGTTTTAAAAAGTTTTTCCAGGGTTTCCAAAGTTATTAAAAGGTTTCTCCAAGGTTTCCAAGTTGTTTAAACGTTTGAAAATTTTTCCAAATTGTTTAAAAAGTTACTCAGGTTGATTAAAAGTTTAAAAAAAATTAAAAGTTGATTTAAAAAATAAGTTAATTAAAAGTCTAAGGTGCAAATCAGGTGACTCCCCTGGCTCTACGCCATGGGCGCTGCCAGCCCTCTGTTGTCCTGGACCGGCCCTGGAGTCCCAGCGGCCCAATCCTCGTGTTATTCATGGTTCTGTTGTAGGGTAAGGATGTGCTCTCCTGTATTACTCTGGGGAGTCGGCAAGGCCCTGAGGTCGATGCAGGGTCCCTTTGGCCCATGATAGGTGCGAGCCGGTGCGGGGTCCCTTTGGCCCGAGATAGGTGCGACCCGGTGCGGGGTCCCTTCGGCCCGGGATAGGTGCGAGCCGGTGCGGGGTCCCTTCGGCCCGGGATAGGTGCGACCCGGTGCGGGGTCCCTTCGGCCCGGGATAGGTGCGAGCCGGTGCGGGGTCCCTTCGTCCCGGGATAGGTCAAAGGGACTCTGAAAAATGCAGGTTTAGTGCCTCTGCTCAGATTGGCTAACGACACAGATTGGGGTTTGAAGCAGTACCATAAAGTGTGGAGCATTTAGCCACATAGTTATTGAGGAAGTTATATTATTTGGTTTCAACAGGTAAACAACTATGGGCATTCATGCATGATAAAACAATGGAGTGAAGTTTATCCTTAAAAAAAAAATGGATGGGTTGGGTTTGTACGGAAAATTGAAGTATATAAATCTGAATCCTGACCAGAATCCACCTCCAACCGCCACCTTCCGGTTTCAATGGCGGCAGGAGGGGAGGCGGGCAGGCAACCCATTCCCAGGAGGCGGGTCATCCATTTAAATATTATAATGTGGCTGGAAACCTCTGATTTAACCTCCATTTTGAATTTAACTTTAGCTGGTTAAGTTTTGCAGGCCTCATGAAACCCGCCAGCTAAAGCAAGGCGAGGACTGCTGCGTCCAGGAGGTAAGTGCCTTTACACTTTTCTCCTGGATCCAGCATTCCAGCCTAACTCGCCCGCTGCGATTGGACATCACCACCCCACCCCAGGCCTCCGATCCCCCTCACAAGCTCTCCCCCACCCTGTACTCCTCCAGCCCGCCGATGCCATCTGCCTCCCTACCCTCGTACACCTTCTGGTGCCCTGATGATGGTTTCCCATGCAAGTCAGGCCTTGTAGTTAAATCCGGCAGGGCCTGCGGGAAACATGTTCTCCCGGGTTTTCCAACCGCTTCAGACGCGCATCCCCGCCACCCCCCGAATCGCCTCCAATCCGCATCTCCATTAAAATTCAGACCAATGGAACTAAATTTAAAGTATTGAAGAGCATCATCTGCATGACAAAAGTACTTGCCAAACCTTTCTATTTATATTAACAAACTATATTTGCATCATGTCAACCTAGATCATTGAATTGCTTGCAAATTGTACCATTGTGGTGAAAATTGCACACTGTTCTTTTATCTCTTCCTTCTCACTAGACAGAAATTGTTCATCATTTTTTCATGAAGACAGCATTGCCTTAATTCAAAAATCAGAATTGGAATGGTTTCCAATTCTCCTATCACTTTCAGTAAATTTTAATTATCTCACCAAATTATCTCACCACTCTGTAAAGAAAAGCCTTTGGCTCCTGTACAGGGCGTAGGTAAGACCACACCTGGAGTACTGCATACAGTCTTAATCTCCTTATTTAAGGAAGGATATACTTGCCTTGGAGGCAGTTCAGAGAAGGTTCACGAGGTTGATTCCTGAGATGAAGGGGTTGTCATATGAAGAAAGGTTGACCAGGTTGGGTCTATACTCCTTGGAGTTTAGAAGAATGAGAGGAGATCTTATTGAAACATATAATATTCTGAGGGGGCTTGACAGGGTAAATATAGAGAGGATGTTTCCCCTCATGGGGGAAATCGAGAACTGGGGGCATAGTTTCAGAATAAGGGATCGCCCATTTAAAGAAGATACGAGGAGAAATTTCTTCTCTCAGAGGGTCGTAAATTCTCTGCCCCAGAAAGCTGTGGAGGCTGGGTCTTTAAATATATTTAAGGTGGAGATAGACAGATTTTTGAATGATAAGGGAGTCAAGGGTTATGGGGAGTGAGTGGTGAAGTGGAGTTGAGGCCAGGATCAGATCAGCCATGTTCTTATTGAATGGCGGAGCAGGCTTAAGGGGCTGTATGGCCTATTCCTGCTCCTATTTCTTATATTCTTTCTCTTGGGTGGCCCCTCAGTTCCTGGTGGGGGGAGGAGGTAACTGCAAACCTAGCTGAACTTGTGGTGTGACACTGAGAGTAGCAGTCATATGCTCAAATTCCCATAGAATGACTGAAGAGAGTGACAGCTATGTTAGCCATGCTTCTGGTAGGCTTGGGAATGGGAGGATAGAGGAGGAAGAGTCAAGACGCTTTTACCTCACTCCAGTGCTGTTCACTTCTGATGTGTGGGTTTTGTGCAGTTAACAGTACAGTCAGTGTGGGACCAATGGAGACTCATTTTTCTTTTCATAGAATTATAGATGTTTACAGCACAGAAGGAGGCCACTTGGCCCATCATGTCTGTGCCAGCCAAAAAAGAGCTAACCAAATTAATCCCACTTTCCAGCTCTTTGTGCATATCCAAGTACTTTTTAAATGCGATGAGGGTTTCTGCATCTACCACTCTTTCAGACCCCCCCCCAACCCTTCTCTTGGTGACAAATATTCTCCTCAACTCCTCTCCATTCCTTCTAACAATTACTTTAAATCTATGCCCCTGGTTATTGACCTCTCTGCTGGGGAAATAGGTCGTTCCTATCCACTCTATCTAGGCCCCTCATAATTTTAATACAACTCAATTAAACCCTTTTGGTCTTTTGTCCCACTGGAACCAAAACCTCCCATTTGGTCTGCTAAATATACTGAATTGGTTCAGTGCATCAGTTTGCCTCATGATACAAAGTAATGTCTTGAGGCGAGTGTACTACCCACAGAACCAACTAAGATCAATTCTCAGCCTTTTTTAATCTGTAGATCATCAGGATCTTTTTGGGCCAATTAATGGGGTAAATTTTCTGGTGGTTTGTGTTTCTGTCTTCGCCCCGGAGGGGCAGCAATGGCGGCGGTGAGCTCTTCTGAGCGGGGGGTCAGCTTCTAGCGCTCAGCGGGGATTTCCGGGGCTGGTTTTGCAGGGGCGCGGAGCAGTACCGCCCGGAAGAGTTGAGCTGGTGTGCAACGCCCTGGTTGCTGATTCCTGCCCGACCCGTAGCGCACCCTGCTGTGAAAACGGGCAGTCCAACCTATACCGGCAGCAGTGAGGTAAGTAATGCCGACCTACGTAAGTGCGATTGTTTTTTCTTTTAATTTTTTTTGTGATTTATGTTGTGGTGGCGTGGGCTATGTCTTGGGAATGTTTTTGGTGGGATTTTTTTCTCTGGGTCTCTCTCAGAGCGCTCCTGGGCTGGCTGTTTAGTTCGGGATTTTCACATGCTCAGCCGGCCTAGCACCCTAAGAGAGGTGTGTAACGCCTCCCTTAGCGCTCCGCCCCACACTCAGGGCCCAGCTGCCCAACTTTGATGGCGCAAACTTTACCGCCCCGTCGCCATTACTGCTCTGAAATCAGCAAAGCCTAAAATCTAGCCCATGGGGCCAAACTCAACAGTTTGTTACTTCACTTAATCTTCAATATAAATAAAGAATTACTGTTAATAAATAATGCTATTTCTACACGTATGCCAGCAGAATACTTTGCGCACTCGTAGAAGCGGTTTTCGTGTTCCCAAGGCACCAGCTACAGATCAACAGATGTGAGGAGATTCTTTTGGTGTCGCTCTCCCAGGACTCAAACTACACAGCTTTAAAAGTAAAAGGATGTTAAGTGTTCATCTGAGTAGCCAGCAGGCTGGGGGATGGGTGAGAGGTTGAAGTGGAATAGATTCTTGCTGCTGGAAGACAACTTAAGAAATAATTTAGAGTCTTTGCCTTAAGGCACTGTATGCTGATTTGGTAATGACAGCTAAGAATATATTTATTTTTTAAAGTCGCCGATTTTCATCCCTGAAGGAGCTGACTCATTCTGGGGCACATTTATCAGATAATAGCAACCCTTCAGTACTTCAACTAAATGCCGGTTTTCATGTGCAAAGTTAGACAGTGGGTATAAGTAGGGTCTTTGGGCCCAAGTTTCCACCGACCCTTAGAACGGCGCACCTCCGTGAGGTCCGATGACTTTTTAGAACAGAAATGGCGCCTATTATTTACCTTCGTATTTCTCCCCGCAGTCCGATCAATCCAGGCCCTTGGCGCAGTGCAGCAGAACGTGTGGGGGGGGGCGGAGCCAGGTCCCAGCACTGAAAACAGTGCCGGGACCTCTGCACATGCATGCTAGAGTGTGCGCACATGTGCAGTAGCTCCTCGCCCCCAGATTCTGTGTGCGTGTGCTGCAGGCTGTGTGGGAGGGGCTGGAAGCACGCCGCCCCTAGCCCTGGCCGAATGGGCTCCCCCGATGCCGCGTTCATGTGAGTGGGGACGGCTTCATGCAGCGTGTGAAAGTGAAATAACAGGCAGATGGGGACCTGGCTTGAGCTGAATTACCAAGCTGGCTGAGGCCAGAAATGCAAACTTTGAACGAACCAAGGCAAGCAACCAACAGCTGCTGGCAACAATCCAATATCAGTTCGTGGCGTTATTTTGTTCATCAAATCGAATACATTTCGTGCATGTGTGTGTCTCTCTCTATCTCAAAAAATCCCCCCTCTACCCCCCTCACCTCTTCCCCCCCATCCCCTACCCCTTCACTCCCCTCTCCCTTCCCCTCTTCTGTCAGAAACACAGAGAGGCACTAACAGAAACACAGAGAGAGGCTGACAGAAACACCTTCCCTTCACATAAAGGTAGGACTTCTACTTTTTATTTGTTATTGATTGGTTGCTTATTACTTTGGTCTTGGTGCTTTAGATGCAGGGTTCCTTCTATTTTTTATTTGTTAATTAATTATTTATTACTTTTTGTGCTTTGTTTAGTGCTTTGTAAGTCTTGGTGCTTTCCTTGTATTTTTTATTTGTTATTAAATGCTTATTTTTGTGCTTTGTTTCGTGCTTAGTGCTTTAAATGTACTTATGCTTCTTTAATGTTGTTGTGAAGGTGTTTAATGCTTTGGAAAATCCTCTAACTTCCCTTCCCCCCGCCATCTCTGGCTACCTGCGCCTGATTTCTAAAGTGTCCACAAAGTTTTTCTGAACGTACAAAAGTGGACACAGACACTGGCCTAAGTTAGTTTGGAGTAACTATTGGCTGTCTAAACTTGCTTAAATGGCCAAAGCAGGTGTAAGTGGCTGGTAACGTCCGCTTTTGAAAAAAAAAAATGAACTAAAAAGAAACTGAACTAACTCACTGAAACTAGAGCAAACTAAATGTGGAGAATTGCGATTTTTAAGATACTCCAAAAAAAAAACTAGTTGCTCCAAAAAAATAGAAGCAACTCCTGTGGAAACTTGGCCCCTTTGACTCTGCGGGTGCATTAGAGTCAAGTCCAATTCTGTGCTTTCTCGAATGTCCAGATATGCATTTTCCAACAGGGGTCACTACATGGTGACCAGAAGCAGGAGGCCTGACTGATTTTTACCTCCCTGGGCTTGGCACTGGGTAAGGTAGTGTACTGGTTACTGTAATCGACTGGCCATTCAGAGCTAGTGAGAGCAACTGACACAGGATAAGTCATGAATTGAAGCCAGGACCCTTGTGGGTCTATGTGACCCAGTACCGTATTTATGCACGGAGTTGACCAGCTCCATTGGGCGGGCCACATCATCCACATACCCGACACGAGACTCCCAAAGCTAGCGCTCTACTTGGAACTCCGACACGGCAAGCAAGCCCCAGGTGGGCAGAGGAAATGTTTCAAGGACACCCTCAAAGCCTCTTTGATAAAGAGCAACATCCCCACCGGCACCTGGGAATCCCTGGCCCAAGACCACCGTAAGTGGAGAAAAGCATCTGGGACGGTGCTGAGCACCTCGAGTCTTGTCACCGAGAGCATGCAGAAAATAAGCGCAGGCAGCAGAAGGAGCATGTGGCAAACCAGACTCCCCACCCACCCTTTCCTTCAACCACTGTCTGTCCTACCTGCGACAGAGACTGCAAAACCCATATTGGACTGTACAGCCACCTGAGAACTCACTTTTAGAGTGGAAGCAAGTCTTCCTCGATTTCGAGGGACTGCCTATGATGATGATGACCATTAGGGGAGCTGTTTGCTAAGAATTTCTGTTTCCTGGGCCAGTTAGTGTCTGAAAAAAAAATTAAGATATTTAAATCATCTAGCACCATCTGGCAAATGTTTATTTCACAACTTCCTGAATGGGATCCAGTTGTTTGAATAACAGAGACTAGAAAGGAATGAACCAGGCTCAAATGTTGTCTAATGCACATAACCCTATCTAAAAGTGATCAACAGAAAACCAGAAGATTTAGTTCTCAGACACTGGAATCACTGTTTTGAAAAATATCACTTATTCCAAGAGTTAATAATGTAAGCTTGCAGAATGTTCAAAGCCTATAAATCTTGTAAGAAAGAGATTAACTATTAACTCATCTTTATTAAAGAACAATGTAGTGATTGAAGGAGAACAATATAGGCCAGTATTGTTGTAGGCCCAGCCTGCCCTTTCAGCTGGGAAACAGCATAGTGTGGGGACACTCCACATGCCTGGGCCTTGACGTTGGATTCAGGCTGCATTTATACAGCGCCAGAGCGAAGCAAAACATCTTTGCACTGTGGCTACAGTTATAGTTTAAAAACAATCTTAAATAAAAAAGTAATTTCAGCTGCAGTGGCCATATTATATGGGCACAGCCCTGTTGTGGTTATGTTGCTGGACTAATAATCCAGAGAATGTGATTTCAAATCCCGCCATGGCGATTTGAAAATTTGAATTCAGTTTAAAAAAAAATCTGAAAATGAAAAGCTGTTCTCAGTAAAAGGTGACCACATCTGGCTGTCTGATTGTCGTAAAATCTCAACTGGTTCACTAGTGTCCTTTAGGGAAGTAAACCTGTTATCCTTACCCGCTTTGGCCCATGTGTGACTCCAGTCCCACATCAACATGGTTTAACGCTTAACGGTTCTCTGACGTGGCCTAGCAAGCCACTCAATTGTATCAAAAACACTCCTGGCGGTTTAGAAGGTGGCCCACCACCTTCTCAGGGCAACTCGGGGAGGGCAGTAAATGCTGGCCTTGCCAGCAACACCCACATCCTGAGAATAGATATTTAAAAAAACATGCCAGCAGCACTCCAATTCCCCGACCTATGGTGCTTATTATTATGATTCTGGTTCCTTGGATGCTATTCAGTGAGAAAATTCAACTGCACAACACACAAATAGCAAAGTCATGTTCATTAAGATTTGTGATTAACTGGCATGGCTAAAGAAACAGCATAGTAGCATCAATATGACAAATGGCCTACTCTTGTTCCTCTCTGCCACTGAATAAATATTATATTCTGCTCTATATATTTATACAACTTAACGGTTATATAATGCCTTTAATGTAGGAAAACTCCCCAAAGAGTTTTACAGAGGGGAAAGATCACTGAGCAGCAACAGAAAAGTTAGGAAATTTAACCAAAAGCATGGTTGAAAAATAGATTTTGGGGAAGTTTTGAAAGTAGAGAGAGAGAAGTACCAAGTTGAATGGATTTAGGGAAAATGTATACATTCCATGACATGCAAGTGAGGTGAAACTGGTGTGATTTCAGGCAGGTGATCATCCCTTCAGAACTGGGTTCCATCCCAAATTCCATCCCACCCGCTTAACGTGCTCCTGGTAGTACTCTCCCAGAATCAAGAATTTCAGGCCTCCTATGTTGGTACACACCACATTGGAGAACCAGTGCACAGTGATTGTTGCGCCCACTATCTCCCTTCACCAGGATTTCTGATTTCACCCGCGTGACTGAGGAGAATCTCTCATCCTACACTCAGTAAAACCATGGGATTGAAGAGAAAAATATAGCATGTTTGTTACTCGCAAATACATTTTGAGAGAAAATGTTTTAGGGTTATTTGTTATGGCTGCATCATTATCCTCTTAAGGTTTTAACACAAAATAATCTAACAGCGTGTTCCTTTAACAAATCTGAAACTGGAAATTAAAGGCTGCTACTCCTGTGCTGAAAGATTTTAAACAAATTACAACTAGAAAAGTCTACCAGGCATACAGTAAACACTCAGTATCAAAATCACACACATTCTAAAGAGGGTGAATATTGTATTTTGGCTAAAAATCCTTCTAAATGCAGACCCACTTTAGCATTCAATTAGCAGCGTTTGCCCAGGTTCACAGGCAAAGGACTTCAAGAAACAAAATCCTTTTATCAAGGCCAATTAGCTTGAATCCAGAGCATTTTGTCTGTGAATAAATTTTTCTTAAACTAAAAACACTATTTCATTAAAGCAGGGAGGCCGTGACGAGAGCTGGGCAAAGGCTGCAAGATGAAAGGCGCTCTTGGAATATGTTTAAGTCATGCCGAATGCTCAATGAGCTGAGAGTCTGAAGCATCAATTGTGGCATTAAGTCCGCTCCTTGATCAAACAGAAGAAGCATGCAGTGCCACACCCTCCCTGTATATTCCTGGCATTCTCCGTCCACCAGGCTCTTCAGCTTTCTTTCACCGCTAAATAGTGGAAAAATTACATTGATTTACACTTCACAGGGTAGGCGACAAGAGAGGGAGCCAAAGATGAAACACATTCCAAAACCACATTGCTTTGAAATTGGTTGTGTGTCGACATTCTACTTTCCTTCCAAGAAACCTTCCTTTGAAAAATGTCTCGAAGTTCTCTGTGCTGCTTATAACTTATATCTGCCCTTAAGAGACAAGGCTCTTGCAGTATTTTGGAAAGCACTAAGGGGGCCCATCAAAAGCTTCCCTAAAACAAGCAAAAACAAAGCAGTGTCTGTACCCCAGACAGATTTAACTTTTACTGGAGCTGGAAGCTACTTTAATTTCAGTAAGCTCATGAAAGTGTGTGCATACTTGGGTTCTTCAGGAGTCCCGCGTCATTCCTCTGCACCTGTTGCTACAGTGTTTCCCAAATTAAAAAAAATATATAAATATTAATTTGTTCCCTTGCATAAAACATGTTTAGACCCAATGCTTGTGATATATATGAGTTGGAATTCAGTCACAATGTTGTATGTTAAACATCCTTGCTGCTTTCTACTGAGGCTATATTCTCTGCTGGATTGCCTCTATTCCAATACCTGGTCTGCTACTGTGGGCTCAGTTATCTGCTCCTCCACTGGGAATTTTTCACGACGCTGAGCTAGCTTTGATCTGTTCCTGGTTCCCATCATGCTCTGGAATCTGCTCCTACACTGAATGATCTCGGTTTTGCTGCTTGCTTCCCATGGCTGTCAACTCTACTCATCCTTCAGAATTTATCCGTCATCTTTCACTGGACTGGGTGGGAGAGGCTTCTCAACATCCAACCACTGCTCCTGATCTTGTGTGCTCCTCACTTTCCGACTGCTGTTTCTCGGATCACCTTCCTCATCTGCACTGATCCCGTGGAATAACCTTGCACCCTCCTCTGATTCCCTGGACTTCGTTGCTCTCGGTCGTTGGGTTTCACTCCCACTGCTCCTCACTCCTCGTGAATGAGTCCCTTGCTAACCACGTCCTTATTATGGACAACTGCACTGAATACCTCCTGTTCCTCAGAGATTTCAATCACCATCTCAGCTTCCCTTTCCCTCTCTCCTCAGATTTCACTGCCCTTCTGAAACCCCTCCCCCGATATAAACTCTCCTACCCATATTCATGGCCATCCCCTTGACCTTGCCATCTCATATGGCTTCTCTACTCCCACAATCTTGATCAAAGACAAGGCCATCTCCAACTTCTTCCTTGTATCCCTCATCACCCACATGTCCCTACCCCTTTCCAATCCCAATTCCTTCTGCATCTTCTCCAGGAAAAATACTCATTCAAGTCACTTCCAACTGCACTTTCAAACTCCTAATTGCCTAGCCTTAAAATTACAATGATACCTCTGCACTGTTGATCTGCTCAACCCCTCCCTCACCTCTAGCTTTGTTGCCCTTGCCCCCATTAAACCCTTTACTGTCTCCAATCCTGGCTGTTCCCCTGATCTGGTCCAAATCTTCCTCGAGCCCAAAAGATGCAGACTTGAATCTAGTTGGTGAGCAACTGGTTTAGCCTGAATGTCTAGGTATGAAGAGTGGCCAATTGTGCAATGAGCTGGTCCTCTGCATTTCAATGCCTTCAGGAGAGAGAGGAAAGGGAGTAAAAACTGAAAAACAAGAAAAACTCTCCATCCTTAGGGATCAGCATCATGTTGAATAAAAGCAAAATAAAGTGGTCTGAAGGTTTCTTCATCAAGACTTGTCCTGGGGCCAGTTTAAACCATTCTGAACACATTAACGGAGTCGCGTTTAAAATAGGCAGGAATTTACAGCAGTTGGGGTTTCTAGCTATAATCACAATAAAAGTTTTATTATTTTTTTAAATACCTTCATCCTTTCCTAGTTCTTAACAACAGTTTATTTTTTCCCCATCTTTCACTCTTTCCTGCACTGTGAAACATCGCGTGGTTGTCAGGTGATTCAATTGGTGGTTGTCTTTCAGATGAGAAATAAAATTCTGTGTAAGCTATGGTGTTACCAACAAATTAGAATCCATTAGGTCACTAAGGAAGGCGCATATTTGGTACCTTTAAAATAGTCCTGAAGCTGGTTTAATTTTGCTTACCTCTCTTTTTGGTTGTCTGAATGTCCTCCCAGCCTCGAACTTATTGCAGAATTTGTAAAGTGAGCTGAATACAGCACAGCCATTTTTAAGTTGCATATCCTGTAATACTCACCCATTGCAAGGAAGAAATTGAACTTTTAAAATGTATTTCATGTTACTAATACAAAGATCAAAGTCTGAACTTTATATCAGTACCAAGAAATCTGTTTAAAAAAGTTTCCATTTGAGGTATGTATTATTCATGAACATCAGAAGTTTGGCAGCAACTGCAGTGTGTGTGTGGCCAGTGTGTCTTCAGATAGCTCGGGTTACGTCAGGACTCCACATTTACTGTTCTATTTCATTGCTTTCTATCTGTTGGAATCTCCAAGAAACTGAGTACAACGGAAATTAAGTTTAATTCTCCAGTTTCCTAGCCAAATATTGGAAAATCTAATAAAACCCCTTCGTGAAAAACAGAGAGGGTAAAAAGACTGGTGAATATTTTCATGTTGTTCTCAGGGATAGCAGATGTTGTAGGAGAGTAGACTGCAAGATGTCCAAATCTGAGATGAGCAAAACATAGTGAGTAGGTGGGACATTTCCCTCAGAAATGGAGTACTTAAAGATAATCACCGAAGAGTTTTTCATGAGGCAAAGCATTAAGATTGTAAGCAGATACAGAAACTCAAAAGCTCCCTGAATAAAGACAAATACTTCTCATTTGGCAAGTCTCCGACTCCAGGGGTAAATCCAACAGATGGGTCGGGCGTCATTAAAGGATGGACATAGGACCAAGTTTACTAATTCTCAGCGCTTTGGATGAACATCCCTCAGATAGAGCCAATACATTATTAGAGATGGCCAACATCCATTATAACCGTATCCTCTACCTCTAACTCTACCTGCACCATTTCTCTACTCCATACCCAGCAGGATGATTATGGGAAGACCCTGGGCTCTCTGAATTCCATTGTAAAATCAGAGGATAAGATGTTAGCTCCCCTAAGATGCCATGTCCCAAAAATCTGATGTTATAGGTGATCCTTAGAAACATTGATCAATGTTTTCTGTTGGAAGATTGAGGCAGACTGCGTAGTGCCCACAAGTCTTATTTGAGGACATTTATGTCTGGCACAAAGCTAAAATGGACTAGCGTCCAAACATGTTTAGAACAATATTTAGCTAAATGCAGTAATTGCTGGAGCACACTAGCTTCTGGGGTTGTAGTGCTCTCTCATACATTATCCCACATTGGAGCCCTTCTACATGAATAAATGGGGCTGAGCCAGAGAAAAGTTGTACTTCTGATGTGATATTTAATGCAGTTTTCTCTGAAAATGCTGTGGAGAAAATCAGGGTCAAAAATATAAGTGGTTTAATGTTCAAGGTACGAGCATCCAGGGCATTATCAAAATAGTACTACCCATTAAAATCAGAAATAAAATCTATATATTTATGGCATATTTGTTGTGTTACTAACAGCAACAATCCACACAGAATTTACATTCTTCCAAGTGCCTGAGGTCAAGTTATTTTGCAACGCAGTAAAACTATTTTTTCCATTACCAACTTAGAAAATGAAAAACAAGTCGTGTGTAATAACAGATGTGTGCCAATTAGTAAATGTTCCATTTTGAGTAACCTAGCTATCTCTTTGGAGAAACAGAGATTCTGAAATGCATTATGAAACACACTTATGTCCCATTATATTGTTGCTGGGCTTTTAAAACATACAAACTAAAACAAATATTTTGTATTTGGTAGAGCATTCACATAGGCTGATGCAAAAGTACATTGGATCAGAAATGCTGCTGGAAAACCATGACAAATTGAAGTGGAAAATCTCAAATGCTATTGATTTTTAAAAAGAAAAGTTAATCGCCCCTGGATAACCTGTGACTAGGGTTGCCGATTCTGTCGGATGTATTCCTGAAGGTTTCATCATATGACCTCCAACCGCCCAACCTCCCAACCTCCCGCCATTGTGCGGCAGACACTTCCATCCTTGCGCACATTGCCTTCTCACGTTAATTGGAAACTGAAGAGACTCAGCTATCTGATTGGATGATTCTTGACTGTCAGCCAAACAGCTCCGATATTTTTATAACTAATAAACAAGTGTTCAAAGAAAATGAAAAATAACACACAGATTGGTACAGTCCGAGCCAACCCAGCATCAGCAAGTGCCACCAGTCAGTGCTGGTGCTGGTACTCACAAGCATGGGAGTGAGTCATGGAGAAGAGAAAATCCTCAGAATGGAACTGTCTCGCTATATACTATGGTAGTTGAAGATAGCAAGGGAGGAACACTGGAATCTTTTCTTTCCTTAAAAGTTCTAAATCTAAGGGGGAATGAAGATGTGGGAACAAACTCAGCAGTCAAAATCCCCAGGTTTGAAGAGAGGGGCAGATCTAGCCTTATGGAGTACTCCTAAAGACGAATCCACTGAACAAGGCCAGTGAGCCAATTAGGATCTGGAACGGACCCTGCTGAGGCAGTGATGACAACTAGAAGGGGAAGTATAATTCCAAATAATGTTCAGACCTAGAACCTGGAAGTGTATAATGTATAAACTACTGGAAAGTGAATAGTAACCTCTATAGGAAAGAATGATCAGAAAAATAGAATTCCGAAGAATTGGTTGATGTGAACCAGTTGTGCACTTGCCACCAAGTAAAATTGAAGTATGAAAAAACTAACATTATCGCCGTGTTTCACAACTTCGGTAAATAACATCTCAAATTCTACATTACCCACGATGCGGTCAGAAGGTATACCCTTAGAGATAATTTTCGGCGTATGTGCTGCCCACAAGTTTCCAATAGGTGCTGAAGGTGGGCAAGATTCTTGCTCTAAGAGGTCACCTGGAAAATTATCCCCTCCATGTCAGAAGTGTTTCCTTTTGATCATTTCTTTTCCATTTTCCCCATCCCTTCTCTATGTGACTCTTGCCATGGACGCCAGTAGCACCTCAGCCACCCGTCATATGTGAAGCTAGACAAAGACTGTAAGCAGACTATTTAACTGTGAAGTGCATCACAGTTTAGCCACATTTTGTTCTCATCCAACAGCCACACACTTTTCAGCAGGGTCACTGAATAGCAATTGAAACCAGAAACACTAATGTTTTGCCGCCTCCTTGCGCTTAAGAGTAATTGCAACAGCCTAACTGCTGAAGTCAACAAGCTCAGCACAGCCCAGGAGTTGAACCTGGTATCCTCTGGTCTGTATGGCTGAGTTATATCAAAAGAGCTACTAAGGGAATTCTGGAAAAAAAATCTATATAGCCACAATGGAAGGATTCTTTTGTAATCTTTAGGTTATTAGGTTTATAAACATTCTACAATTCACAGACTCAACACTGGATTAGCAGCAATTTGATGCTCTATAAACTGAATACATATTGGACCCAATACTGATAACCTTATGTGAATTGTTCCATCTTCAAATTATGGTATTTTTGCTCATTTAGATTAACTGCATAGAGACCAGTCATTGACATTCCTAGCTTATCTGAAGCACGGTGATAATTTGCATATAATGGGTTCACACTCAATGAATCAGCACTATCACTTATGGAAACAAATGCACAGCTTTAATTGAGGACAGTTTTCTGTTACTGCCACTTTTGCAGTAGCTGTGTGAAGATAAGATTTTGACAGAAAGCACGTTGCCAGCAAGCTGTAACATACTGCTGGTATTTAGAGGGGCAAGTGTTCACAGTTAGGCCTGGGTGTGTAATATACTGCTTTCCCAAAATGAGCATTTTGAATACAATCGAGAATTTAAATCCGACAGGATAAAAGTGTGGAAACCAGTTAAGTTTGTCACGTACTGGAGCATTTCAGACACATTGGCCCTCATATTTACTGGCACGGGACTTGTGAGCGGGATGCGGGGGAAGAGGAGCTTCAACCGGGAAACCCGAAGTCCGGGTTTCCCGCACACTGTGCAGTTTTGACTCCATATTGTGCGTCTTTTTTTTCCCCAGCAGGTTTTCTCTGCTCAGAAGCCAGCCTGATTGACAAGCGACCTGTCGGGCGGGGAACGCTCCGGAGAAGACCGCAGCCCAGGAAGAAGTAGGGAGCTTGCAGCCTGTGGGAGGGGGGGGGGGGGGGGGAGAGGGGTGCTCGGCAATTCCGGGGGAGGGAGAGTCCAAACTCAGGTGAGGGTAGTCTGGTGGGTGTTGATCACTGATTTGGCGGGGGAAGCGATCCGATTGCTGGGGGATTCTTTGCAAGGTTAGGGGGTGGGGGTCTGATGGCAAGGCAAGGTAGCAGAGAAGCTTGGTGAACTGGGAGGAAGTATTGCTGCTCCCCTTGGCCCACAAGCAGTGCTGGAAAGGCACTTCCCTTTCCCACGCAGCAGTCCTTGCCTCCCTTTAGCTGCTAGGCTTCCTGAGGCCCGAGAAACCCTGTCAGTCAGAGTTAAACCTGGAAGGCAGGTTAAATATGAGGCACACAGTCTCAGTATAATATTTAAATGGCCAACCTACCTCCTGAGAGCGGGTTGGTTGTCCGCGCTACCCCCGCCTCCATCGTCCAGCCTCCCTTAAAACCAGAAGTGAGCAGGTTGGAGGTGGGTTGGGGTCGAGTTTCAGATTTTAAAAAGTTTGACATCCCACCTGACCCCACCCCTCCCGTTTTTGGGGGTTAAAATGACCCCCATTATTCCCGAGGTTCGTTTTATTAAAATTAACAGCAATCGTTCACTGCTGTCCTACTGACCTGTAGAGCACGAGGACACTACTTCAGGGCAAAATTATAAAGCTGGTTTCAGGTTTGCAATTGGAGAACACTCGTGTAAAAAACGTGCCAGACCTCCCACTACAAGCATTATTCAGGCGAGTTAAAGGAAAGGTGGCTGGTTTTAGGGCCCAAGTTTCGGATGTCCTCCCAGAACGGCGCTCTCCGAGAGGCCCGCCTATTTTTTTACAATTAAAAAAGCGCCTAAAACTTACCTCGCGATTCTCCGAGTCCAGCAGGCCTGTTTCACAGTCAATGCAGCGCAACACAAGCAGCTCGGGGCGGAGCTACAGCCCGACGCCAAAAAGAGTGCCGGCAGCTGCGTGCGTGCGCAGTAACTCTTGGCCCTCCCAGCGCGTCCTGTCTCCGGGCGACCCTATCCCTGGCTGAAAGGGACGTCGCCCCTATCCCGGGCCGAGTGACCTCCCTGCTCTTACCTCTTCGGTGGCGGGGCCCGCCCAAGCACCACTTCAGCGGTGGGGCCCGCCCAAGCACCTCTTCAGCGGTGGGGCCCACCCGACCAGCTCTTCAGCAGGCTGTTGGAGGGCTCCCGTGCTGCAGTAGGTGAGTAGAAACTTTACATTTTTTATTTATTGATTGATTTTTTAACTTTTAATTTTTTAATTTTTAATTTCTTTTTGATTGATTGATTTATTGGTTGATTTATTGATTTATTCATCACTTATTATTGATGATGGCTCTTTATTGGTAAAAGTGAAGTGTTTAATGCTTTGTAAAATCCCCTAACTTCCCTCTAACTTCCCTTCCCCCCCATCTCTCGCTACCTGCGCCTCATTTATAAAGTGTAGGCAAGGTTTTTCTGAGCGTACAAAAATCGACATTTACTCCATTCTAAGTTAGTTTGGAGTAACTTTTCGCGGCCTAAACTTGCAAAACAGGTGTAAGTGGCTGGTAACGCCCCCTTTTGAAAAAAAACTCTACTAAAACAAAACTATTCTAACTAACTAGAACTGGAGCAAACTAAATGCCATACTAAACTAGTTGCTCCAAAGAAATAAGAGCAACTCGAGCCGAAACTTGGGCCCTTAAAGATGTAACGGTAGTGGGATGCAACAATCGGTATCAGTACCCCAAAGGCGGAAGAAACACATCATTATCCAGTGACTTTGACCAGTACAATCAGTGAATTTTACTGTACAGAAGGAGGTCATTCAGCTCATTGCACCTGGAAGAGCTATACATTTAATGTAATTCCCCTGCCCTTTCCCATATCTTTTTCATTTTTATTTATTTTTCAAATATTTATCCACTTCACTTAAAATCCATTATTGATGTTGCATCTACCTTTCTTTATGTTCTAACAACCCTCTGCATTAAAAAATCTCTTTACCTCTCCTTTCAAGAGATTGATGTGCAAAGTTAGAGCACATGGGATTGGGGGTAGTGTACTGACATGGATTGAGAACTGGTTGTCAGACAGGAAGCAAAGAGTAGGAGTAAATGGGTACTTTTCAGAATGGCAGGCAGTGACTAGTGGGGTACCGCAAGGTTCTGTGCTGGGGCCCCAGCTGTTTACACTGTACATTAATGATTTAGATGAGGGGATTAAATGTAGTATCTCCAAATTTGCGGATGACACTAAGTTGGGTGGCAGTGTGAGCTGCGAGGAGGATGCTGTGAGGCTGCAGAGCGACTTGGATAGGTTAGGTGAGTGGGCAAATGCATGGCAGATGAAGTATAATGTGGATAAATGTGAGGTTATCCACTTTGGTGGTAAAAACAGAGAGACAGACTATTATCTGAATGGTGACAGATTAGGAAAAGGGGAGGTGCAAAGAGACCTGGGTGTCATGGTACATCAGTCATTGAAGGTTGGCATGCAGGTGCAGCAGGCGGTTAAGAAAGCAAATGGCATGTTGGCCTTCATAGCAAGGGGATTTGAGTACAGGGGCAGGGAGGTGTTGCTACAGTTGTACAGGGCATTGGTGAGGCCACACCTGGAGTATTGTGTACAGTTTTGGTCTCCTAACCTGAGGAAGGACATTCTTGCTATTGAGGGAGTGCAGCGAAGGTTCACCAGACTGATTCCCGGGATGGCGGGACTGACCTATCAAGAAAGACTGGATCAACTGGGCTTGTATTCACTGGAGTTCAGAAGAATGAGAGGGGACCTCATAGAAACATATAAAATTCTGACGGGGTTAGACAGGTTAGATGCAGGAAGAATGTTCCCAATGTTGGGGAAGTCCAGAACCAGGGGTCACAGTCTAAGGATAAGGGGTAAGCCATTTAGGACCGAGATGCGGAGGAACTTCTTCACCCAGAGAGTGGTGAACCTGTGGAATTCTCTACCACAGAAAGTTGTTGAGGCCAATTCACTAAATATATTCAAAAAGGAGTTAGATGAGGTCCTTACTGCTAGGGGGATCAAGGGGTATGGCGAGAAAGCAGGAATGGGGTACTGAAGTTGAATGTTCAGCCATGAACTCATTGAATGGCGGTGCAGGCTAGAAGGGCCGAATGGCCTACTCCTGCACCTATTTTCTATGTTTCTATGTTTCTATGTTTCATTCTTTTGATTTTGAATTTATACCTTCCAGTTACTGACTCATTGAGCAGTGGAAATAGATTTTACTTCACCAAAACTCTTATAATCTCTATACTACTCTCTCTCGCCACCCCACTCGGCCAAATAGCCTGTTGATATCTATTGTCTTAGTTGGGTTCATGCATGAAGAACGGCCAGTTGGTGAGGTAACAGAAGGACACAGACAGCCACAGAACTGAATCCCAATGCGTAGAACCTCCAGCGCCTTCCAAGCTGATGTCAGTTAATTCAGCCCAGAGCAGGGATCAAAAAATAATTTCTCACTTTCAAGCTTACATTACTGACAGCAACATGCCTTTAAACTAGCCTTTACACAAGATACAATTACTGCACTTCCATTACCACCATTTAAATACTTCTTTGAAAATAGATGGGTACTTCAAGTCAGGTATTAGTGTCTCAGAAAACATTAAAAGAAAACTTAGTTTGAAATCCATCATCCCCCAGCAAAATAACTCTTCTTTATAATATTTTCATGATGAATATCTTAAAGCTACCAAGGGCAATAAACAACATACAGTGGAGTCAAGTCCACTTTCACACAAATCTGATAGCAGCAGATTGCTGGCAAATGCCGGATCTGAGCTAATTCCCAATTCCGTTGTGTTTCTGTAAGTGTGGTTTAGATTGTGGAATGCAGCTGTTTATTATTCATAGTGTGCAGATCTGCAGCACTACAGAAATTGCTCAGCCCAGATAACAAATAAATAATTCGAGAGATTTCATCATTTTATTTTATTTCCTAATGCTCTTTTTTCAAGTTATTTTGCAGCCCATCTTTTAGGTTCTTCCAGCCATACATCAGTCGCTATTCGAATGGGTTGTCAGGTGCTTTGCTCTTCAGACTTTTTCCACTGCTCAACCATAATTGGGCGCAAGGAGGTATTTGAAAGCATCGTGGTACAACCCACACTCTAATTTCCCCTTCAACCTGCATCTTGGGCAATTTGCTGCTCGAGAACTATGAGTAAACTGATCTACAGTAATCCGAAAACATTCCACAGGCAGGAATGATTTACATAAAGCCACTATTTATGAACCAGGTACATCCGTAGCAGAGATAGCTATAATAAACTCTGAAGCTCTAATCTGCATTAGCTGTGAAACAGGACCATTGGTCCATAATAGTCCAATTATTCTGGTTATACTCATGTATGGGTGGAAGTAACACCATCTGCCTGTCCCAACCTATTTCGTGTAACAGAATTAAGCTGCACAGGTTCCTCCCCGGGAATAAAAAGGGGAAAGGGCAGTGACAGTGATGGTATAACCATCTGCCATAGGTGTTACCTTAAATGCTGTGAAGCAGAATTACAGCTTTCTGCTAAAGAACAACAGCTCACAGTTCTGTATCACTGTGAACATCAATCCAAATAGATTCTTTTTTGCTGCCAGTGAATTGTTACTTTTGTCCAACAGAAACATAACAGGGTAGAAATTCCAGCAGCGCCATTGCATTGCTGGAAGTGGAGCAGAGCAGAACTTCTTCCCTCTGCTTTGCCTTCCCTTTGACTCCATTCCAACTCCCAGGAATGGGATTATTAACCGATTGGAACCTATTGGCCCAAGCCTGCAGCAGCACAAGAGTACTCACCCAGTGTTATCGGTGGAATCTTGGAATGGTGGGGTGCCGTTTTGAGGAGGGGTGAGGAAGCGGGTGGGGAAGGGGGTAACCCAAGCCTAGACAGGCTGAAGGTAAGAGGTAAACATCAGTACTTCTCTTCAGATCCAATGTCGCCAGATTCTGAATCAAACAGCAATCAAGCCTTTGGGAATTGATTGCAGTTCGATTATTTCATTGTGGAACCTGCAGAGGGCTCAGAACCTCATCTTTCTGAAGACTTGGGTACCATTGGGCCTATTGGGGGCTTATTTTGGTGAGATTCCTAGGATCGTCCCAGTCAGCCCTCAAACAGATTTCAGGTTGTGGGGGACAGGGGAGCAGGACCACATCAGCTCTTGCCTAGGAATTTACTGTTTGTGAATTAAAGGGCTGTAAGTCTGGTTGGTTTGTAATCCATCCCAAATTCCTCTGCAACCGTTTCTACTGCTTCCAAATTCCATCCCAAGAAGGAGTAGAATTGCTGGGCTAACACGTTTAGACATTTTTGGCATGTTCAGAAAATATTAATAATCCAAAGCAATTTGAAATGTTATTCTAGGCTTTATGTTTATGTTCTTGTATTCGGGCATGTTAAATTACTTGGTTTCAGAATAGCTCAGCATAAATTTCGTTTTTGGCACATCAAGTGCAAGCAATGAGGACATTTTCACCAGGTGCATTTATTAACTGCACTACAAAGCTTTCCTTAGTAACTGTACAGGTCTGACAGTCTGCTCAAAGAGTGATATTCAGGCAAAAACCCTTGGAAGCAATGTGGAAAATGACCGTATGCTGTTCGGTACGAGAGCATCACTGCTTGTAGATTACCCTGGAATATAATTTTCACTGTGTAACGGTGTATGTCAGTACAGAACAGGCATGTCAAAACAAGCTGAACAGATCAACTTATGCAGCATGCAAATTTTTTCAAGTGTGCAAGAATAATATTTAACAGGTAATCTTATATAATTAAATTTACATAAGAACATAAGAAATAGGAGCAGGAGTAGGCCACCTTGCCCCTCGAGCCTGCTCCGCCATTTAATAAGATCATGGCTGATCTGATCATGGACTCAGCTCCATTTCCCTGCCGCTGCCCATAACCCTTTATTCCCTTATCGCTCAAAAATCTGTCTATCTCTGCCTTAAATATATTCAATGACCCAGCCTCCACAGCTATCTAGGGCAGAGAATTCCATAGATTTACAATCCTCTGAGAGAAGAAATTCCTCCTCATCTCAGTTTTAAATAGGCAGGCCCCTTATTCTGAGACTATGTCCCCTAGTTTTAATTTCCCCTATTCTCCTATGAGTGGAAACATCCTCTCTGCATCCACCTTGTCGAGCCCCCTCATAATCTTATGTTTCGATAAGTTCACCTCTCATTCTTCTAAACTCCAATGTCTATAGGGCCAACCTACTCAACCTATCTTCATAAGTCAAATCCCTCATCTCTGGAATCAACCTAGTGAACCTTCTCTGAACTGCCTTCAATGCAAGTATAACCTTCCTTAAATACGGAGACCAAAACTGTACACAGTACTCCAGGTATGGCCTCACCAATACCCTGTACAGTTGTAGCAGGATTTCTCTGCTTTTATATTCCATCCCCCTTGCAATAAAGGCCATATTCCATTTGCCTTCTTGATTACTTGCTGTACCTGCATATTAATTTTTGAGGGCCGATATTGATGGCCTTACCACCCACTGCCGCCGACTACCAGAATGGGGGTGGACCGCTGCGAGGAAGCTGGTCTATCCCTGACGGCGAGTATGAATGACGAGCCGAACAATCGCGCGGTACCGTGCAGGCCGCTCCCCAGCTCCTGCCGCTGGCCGTGCAGCAAATTTACAGGATCCGCGCAAGGAAAAAAAATTAAAGGGAACATTGCATAAACATAAATTCAGATCGCAGTCAAAAGCTATCTTACATACACAAAATGCATTGGATACTGCTTAGAAATGAATCAAAGATAAAAGTTGAAAATGTGGTGGTATCTTCTGGTCTCTGTAAACCAGTGCTGTGAAATAGAACTGTACCTTCTTTAGAGCCTGTGTCAGCATCAATTTCTCACCTCAGTCATGCTTATGTTCCTCTGCAAAGATTATTAATGTCGTCCTAATTGGTGCCAGCTGAGAACTCCCCTACCGTCGTACTCTGGATGCCGGGAGAGGAAAGATGCAGCACCGGTCAAATTCTTTGGCAAAAGAGTTGTGGAGACGGGCAGCCATGACTCCACTCTAAAATGGATAGGGCATATTTGAGTACACAGTGCATTCTGGGTACGGACATCCGCCATTGGGGCCCCGGAAAATCAGAACGGATCCTTTTAAAATTGGGCCAGGGAGAATCGCTTTTGCGAATTATTCATTTGAATGAAGTATTACTGTGGTTTATCCTTGGCTGTAGTTTGGGTCTATCTCTGATCCATGAGAAGTGAAAGTGGATAGACAAATGTGCAGCTTGAGCTCCGGCTCATTTTCTAATTCTGTCCCATCCGCCGAGCCGGATATGGTCCGTGGGCCGTATTTTGCCCACTGCTGCTTTATCCTGAGATTATGCCTCCTAGTTCTAGACTCTCCAGCCAGGGGAAACAACCTCGTAACATCTACCTTGTCAATCCCAGTCAGAATCTTATATGTTTCAATTAGATCACCTGTCATTCCTCTATACTCCAGAGAGTATAGGCTGAGAAAAACACTTCAACTGGTTTTTAGGCCCCTGTTACAACAGATGCTGGTAGATTGTCCCACATTCTCTGATCTAGAGATTTGATAAATGGTCATGCACAACTGGACAGGTACAGATAGCGGGCTCCTCCACAGTCATGGCCAGACCTTGCAGGGTGTGGTACACAGTTTAAAATGACTTTAGAAGGTGATCATGCTCAGAGAGCAACATTCTGTTGTGTGCAGCACATACATGGTCCTAATTCCTGCAGCTAAGAAAGGATGAGAGCTGGCCCCTGGGTTCCTGCTGTTGCACACGGTCACCACATGCTTCTACTGACTTATACTTTGTCATTCACCTGGTGTTACCTCCTTAAACAAAGGATTTAAATTCTCCAGGGTGATACACCTTTCTTAGTACTTGTGGCAGGTGGAGTGAGTGCCACAGATTCTGCGAGACACTGGCTACTTCTGTGGTCCTGGTTGTTGCAGTTTGGGGTTCTTGGAAATGTTTATGGAAATGGAAGAAGAATGAATGTTAGAATGCTGCTGCATGACACCCCTTCAAGTATTACTTACATGACATGATGCTGTACTCCAGTGTAAGCTGGTGTGAGGGTCAGTGATTGTGGGAAGAGGAATTAACAGGAAAAGGATGACACTATCTGTCAGTGTAGGCGAGGCCTTTGGTTAAAACTGAAGGGCCCACCTCTTGTGCTTTTCTGCACCCTCAGTTATGTGCCGCAAGTATAGTAATGGTGCTGAGATGTTGAAAGTTGCAAGAGAACATAGACTGCAAATATGGCAACATTTCCCATTATAACTTGCGGGTGGAAAGTGTGCCTTGCTGCAGTGAAGCAATGAAAGTTAAATGGTTGTCCAAGTGCTCTCTATGCAGTCGCAGTCAATGTGCAAGACGTTAACAGCAAACTGTGGCATGCCTGCTTTTCCCATCTACTTGGTGTAGGAAAGTGTTGGGCAGCCTTATCTGGACAGATTTTTTCATACACATCTGCCTCCATGTGCACTGCATGATATGATCGGTATTCATGACGGCAGCCATTTCTTTCCAGGCACTCTGTACTTGTGGCCAGCGGGGAGCATATCTTGAAGTTCTCTTTTGGCAACATCTGTTACAGCAGCAGCTCCAGTTCCAAATCTGGCAACCATGCAATTCTTTTCAAGCTGCTCCAGCGCAGCTTGGATGCTGCAGTACAATAAATTGTAACAGCTATGAAAGAAGCCCCTTCCTCCAAAAATGGTAGGGTCAAATCCAATTTTCCCTCTTTTTTTGGAAGGTCCACAACCCGTTTAAGAGGCTGTACGGCCCATTTACAGTTTCAAGCATGCACAAAACTTTACATTGAAAAAGCCGGTCCCCTGCTGTGCAGGACCAGCGGAGAGCTGCGTGGCCGCGACCTTACAGGAAACGTTGGTCAAATCATTCCACTACTAAAGCTCGCTTCCACAGGTGAGCCTGCTCTCCCGGTGATCTGAAACTTAACCGTATGCATTTAGTGTACAGGATATAGCATGTCGCAGTGCAGATAATCCTCCATTTTATGGTAAACATGCCACTGAGAGACTTGAGTATATAATCTAGGCTGACAATCCATTGCAGTACCGTGGGAATGTTGCGCTGTCAAAGGTGTCGACTTTCGGATAAATCAATGTCCTGCCTGGCCTCTCAGGTGACTGTTAAAAACTCCAGGACACTATTGAAAACGGAACAGGGGGATTCTCCTGGTTGCCCGGTCAATATTTATCCATCAACCAGCATCAGTAAAACAGATTATTTGGTCATTATCACATTGCTGTTTGTGGGAGGATGCGTTTCCTACATCAACAGTGATGAAACTTCAGAAGTATTTCATTAGTTGTAATGCATTTGGGGAAATCCTGAGGTCATGAAAGGTTCTATATAAATGCAAATTTTTTTTTTCTTTCTTTCACTGATTAATATGTCAGATTCCACCATGTCTAGTGTTACGTTCAAAGATAAATAATACCAGCTGTCTAAGACATTTTTTAATAAGCTAATCATGAATATTCACAAATTGAGTAACTTACATAAGTAAATAATATAGATGAGATATTTAAGAGTGGAGCAGAGTGCTCGGAAGTATGAGCCAGCTACCAAAATTTAACCAAAGCAAACCAGTCAGACTAGTCCCTTTGCATTCATTTTACAGAACTTAAAATGAATGCCATCTTGTTCCAGTAAAAACAGAATATAGTCCTTGTAAGAACTGCATAAAGCACAAGCTTATGAAGGTTAATTCATCCCCGTGCTCCATGGCCAGACACACCTAAAGTGCTTAACATCAAACTTTGCTTGTCTGATTTTCTCTGTGGACCCAACAGATCCCCTTGATCCTCCTGGTTCAAGCCCCACCTCACTGTCAGGTTTCTTCAGGCGCCCCTTCATCTGGGCACCCAACAGGCAGACAAACAGGAAAGCAAAGCAGGAGGCTAGGAATGCCCCTCCTGCCTCATTAACATTATTAATGCTGACCCTACACCTAGAACAGGAACAGCATTCAATTGGGGAAGCTCAGGAAATCCTGAGACAGCATTGTTGGGCTGGAAATCTGGGAGGAGAGGGGGGATTGATTTTAAATATAGGCTCAAAACAGGCCTGAAGTTGGCAGAGTGGCTGTGCCACACCCGTCTGAAGCCACTGTCGGAAAGCCCAAACCATTTTCAGGTTTGGGCCTCATTTGAAGGCAGCTGGCGAGTTGCAGACACCAATGCTTCACAGAATCTTACAGCACAGAAGGAGGCCATCTGGCATATCATGCCTGTGTTGGCGCTTTGAAAGAGTTGTCCAATTAATCCCACTCCATAGCTCTTTCTCCACAGCCCTGTAGATTTTTTTCTTTTCAAGTATGTATTGTCTTTTGAAAGTTACAACAAAGAATTTGCATTTACACGACCATTTTAGCTATTTCGGTTTGAGGGATAAATGTTGGCCAGAACACCCGGAGAACAACCCAGCTCTTTGTCAAATAGTCCCACAAGCTCTCTCACATCCACCTGAACAGATAGGCAGGGCCTCAGTTTGACATCTTACCTGAAAGCTGACACCTCAGACAATGCAGCACTCCCTCAGTCATTACCAGTGAGACTTGAACCCACAAGCTTCTGAATCAGCATCATGTGTGGTATTAACTGTGCCAGTGCTAACCCTTTTTTTGGCTCCCTATAAAGGTCAAGGTAGCCTCCACTTTCAGTGCATTTAAACTGCTATTTAAAATTCAGCGAAAACGAGAGAACCATAGAAAAATAATTCCATTTTTGTCATAGTTGTTTTCTGACTATCTCTGTGACCAGTGGCAAAACATTATCCTGCCCACAAATAATTGTCCTCGATAACAGTCAAAATAATGATGGAACCAACTCCTTAACCCAGAGAACAAACTTGGCGTTTGTCAAGCACAGCACAAATCTACATATCAAGTCATTTCTACTTTGACAGCTTTCCCTCTGGGGATAATTAATACATGTTAAAACATCATATAGCTCATAATGGGATTTCTTTAAGGGTTATATTAAACTCTCCCTCAGAGATAAATAATTCAGTTATCCCCAGTGACCTAATAACTGGATTCAGGTTACACAATAAAGTGGCAGCAGACTTACTTTCATTATACACATTGCAAGTCCAGTACTTTAGACTATCGTTAATTTTAATGTACGAGAGATTAAATAATAAACTATATATATCCATTATTTTACATAATACTTATGGTGAAAATCAGTTTTAAGCATTTCCTGTTTTAAAGCATATTTAGTTTGAGTTTATGATGATTTATTTCTGATTTATTTCTTCCCTTCAGTGTCTGTTTACCTAGATATTGCCACGGGTACCTAAATAAGGGAAAGCCCCTCCCCCCAGACATGCTACTAAACTGACAGTTCCAGGTAACTCCCACTCGGGATTTATTTTTTTCTTAAATAAGGTGGAAACCCAGCAGTTCTGGATCCTGCCCACAATTGCTTGCGTTTGGACCCCTTCATAGCGAGCAATCTGTCTACATCAGTTTTGTCAACTCACTTCATAATCTGGAAAACATCAATTAGATCACCTTGAAGTTGTCTCTCTTTCAATTTGTACAAGTCGAACTTCCTTAAGCTTTCCTCATACATTAAATTCCAGATACCCAGAATCATCCTCATTGCTTGCCCCGTCAAGGGCAATATATTGTTCCTTTCATAAGATGACTGCAGCTCATATAGTATTCTAGATGAGATTTGATCAAAGTTATACAGCAACTGTACATTTGATTCAAATGTTATGCTTCTTATAATGCAACCCAGTACCTGATACAGTCAAGCATTGGGCAGATGAATAACAGTCATGATACTATGGAACAATAGTCAGTGGGACTTAGAAAGATTGGGTTTTATTCTAAGATAGGGTATTATTCAGTCAGACACAGCTAAAAGGTCGGCTGAATATGTCCAATGATGAACCAAGATGGTTTTCATGTTATAGAATTACTGCAGATCAAATTAAAATCCAACATGGATGATAAGGCCAAACAGATAGAATAATCCACCTTTCTTCTGTGACTGAATCCTAACTTGCATTTAACTGTCTTTATACCAAAATATCTTTAGCTTTGTTTATATCATTTTATGTTCCAAGCCACTCACATATTCTCTTCACAGCTGAAATTGCAATGTCATTATCTGGAGTATTGTGCTACAGTGGTGCCAACTGCAATTAACACGAAGTACTTGGGGCTAGAAATTAGACAGCCTAATTGACGTTTTAACGCCATTTTTTCAAGTTTAAATGTTTTTTTTATTGTTAAAAAATGTAAGGACATTTTTCAAATTTGGCCAGTGGTTTAATGCCGTTGTTAAAAAATAACGACCGCCATTTTTACAAACCGTTTTTGTGACGTCAAAAAAGATATTGCCGTTTTTGTGATTTTGGCCAATAACGACATTTTTAAGGACAGTGATAAATACCGAACTGAAAAAGCTTGTCTTACCTGGTCGAGTCGGATCGAAATCGGCGATAACGCTGTTCACTTCTGTCTGCACCAGGATAGTGGGCTGCTTTGGTGCACAGGCTTCCGCATTTAAGAGACACGCCAAGGATTGTACCCAAATAAGCTTGGCTTTCAAGGGAAAGAGATAGCAAGAGAGAAACTGAGAATGAGTGGGAAAAGAAAAACAGCCTGAAGCAAGTTCCTTCACACGGAGGAGAGCTGGAGTGCATCTATCCAAGAAATCAGAGGCTTGCAGGAAAAAAACGACTGTAAAGACTGACAGAATAGGGAAGAACTGTATTCTCTCTCCTCAGTTTGCGTCAGTGGAGTCAAAATTCCGAGTCGCCAGAAAGCTGGTGGTGGTAAGGCTTTTTTCCCCGAATAGCGCCGCAATGTTTGCGGCGGCCATTGGATCCAAATTCAGCTTTTTGACCACAAAAAAGTTTTCCAGTCTTATTAGCCCTTCAAACCTGAAAGTTTGCAGTCTTAATTGGGGCGTTATTCCCATGGAAAATTCACCCTTAGGGTGATGTGGCAGCTGCCATTGCAGCACAAGCGCGAGGGAACAAGTGCATCGGTGCTGCTTTGGAGAGGATGGCCGCGGTTCTGCAAGAGTCGGTGGAGCGTCTAAGTGCTGTTATATCTGGTGGCTTTCAGACTGTGGCTGCTCGCATGCAGTCTCAGCTGGATGCCCCCCGAGACGTCAGTGTTGCTTTCGCGGCTAGGTCCACCACGGGCCACGGGGGACCTTCCGGTGTGGCGCCACAGCACCGACCTGAGCTCCCTCAGATTGGTGGTGGTGATATTGTGCCGCCCCTGGTGAGTTACTCCAGCTCCTCGGGCCAGGATACGGATGATGCGCTCCCTCCGGCTCGCAGCATTCCTGACCCCTGACCTGTCACTCTGCCAGTGCCTCCACACATAGGATCGCCCGATCCAAGTCAAACTGAACCCTCCCAGGAGGGTGTTGACCAGTCTTCAGCCGGCCCTTCCAGGCCCAAAGCTGTCAAGGACGTCCTAGAAGGATATCTGCAGCGTCCACACAGGGAACACAGCAGCCTTCCCAGACCCATGAGGCAGCCACAGGGGAGACACTGAGGCAAAGTCTCAGGTTAGGCACCCGTAAGATCATAAAGGCAGTCCCTAGAAGTCAAAGATAACTTGCTTCCACTCTAAATGTGAGTTCTCACGTGGCTGAACAGTCCAATGTGGGACCCACAGTCTCTGTCACAGGTGGGGCAGACAGTGGTTGAAGGAAAGGGTGGATGGGGGATCTAGTTTGCCGCACGCTCCTTTCTTTGGTTTCTGCATGCTCTCGGTGACGAGACTCAAGGTGCTCAGCACCCTCCTGGATGCTCTTCCTCCACTTTGGGCTGTCTTGGGCCAGGGACTCCCAGGTGCTGTTGGGGATGTTGCACTTTATCAAGGAGGCTTTGAGGGTGTCCTTGAAGTGTTTCCACTGCCCATCTGGGGCTTGCTTGCCGTGTCGAGGCTCCGAGAAAAGCGCTTACTTTGGGAATCTCGTGCCAGGCATGAAGACAATGTGGCCCATCCAGCGGAGCTGATCGAGCGCGGTTAGTGCTTCGATGCTGGGAATGTTGGCCTGAGCTAGAACATTGACGTTGTCTGACCTCCCAATGGATTTGCAGGATCTTGCGGAGGCTGGTATTTCTCTAGTGCTTGGAGGTGTCTGCTGGAAATAGTCCATGTCTCTGAACCATATAGGAGGGTGGGTATCACTACTGCCCTGTGGACCATGAGCTTGGTGCCAGAATTGAGGTCCTGGTCTTCAAACACTTTCTTCCTCAGGTGACCGAAGGCTGCGCTGGCACATTGAAGGTGGTGTTGGACGTCGTCATCGATGTCTGCCCTGGCTGATAGTAGGCTCCCGAGGTATGGAAAATGGTCCACATTGTCCAAGGCCTCACCGTGGATTTTGATAACCGGGGGGCAGTGCTGTGTGGCGGGGTCAGGCTGGTGGAGGTCCTTTGTTTTACGGATGTTTAGTGTAAGGTCCATTCTTCCGTACGTCTCGGTGAAGGTGTTGTCGATGGCTTGGAGTTTGGCCTCCGAGGCGTAGATGCAAGTGTTGTCTGCATACTGTAGTTCAATGACAGAGGATGGGATGGCTTTGGATCTACCCTGGAGGTGGCGGAGGTGGAACAGATTCCCATTTGTTACCGCTCGGAATGCTGAGCTGGGGCGATGCTTCCAGTCTGAGCCCCTGGATTGAGATTTCAGTTTTCTCTCTGTGAATCTCGGCATCTTTATTTCTCCCTCTCTCTAGATTTTTTCCCTTTTCTCTTTCTCTATTCCTATTTCTCTATTTCTCTCTCTCCCAATCAAATTTTCTCATTCTGTTTCTCATTCCCTTTCCTCACTTCTATCTCTGTCTCCTTTCTCTCTGCTCCCTTCCATCTCTCTCTCTCTCCCTCTCTCTCTCACCCTCTCTTTTTCTCTTTCCCTCTCCCTCACTCCCTCCCTCTCTCCCTCCATTTCTCTTTCCCTCACTCTCTCACCCTCTCGTTCCCTCTCCCTCTCTCTTGCTCACCCTCTCTCCCTCCCTCTCACCATCTCTCTTTCCCTTTCCCTCTCTCCCTCCCTCTCTCTCTCCCTGACCCTCTCTTTCACACCCTCCTCTCTCCCTCCCTCACCCTTTCTCTTTCCCTCTCCCTCTCTCTCTCACTCTCCCTCCATCTCTCTCTTTCTCGCCTTCTCTCTCTCTCACTCTGTCTCTCTCTCTCATCCATTCTCTCACCCTCTCTCCCTCCCTCTCTCTCACCCTCTCTTTCCCTTTCCCTCTCACCCTCCTTCTCTCCCCCTCCCCCTCGCTCCCCCTCCCTCTCTCTCTCTCTTTCTCTCTCACACTCTCTTTCTCTCCCCCTCCCTTTTTCTCTCTTGCATCCTCTCCTCCTCCCTCCCTCCCTCTCTTCCCCTCCCTCCCTTCCTCTCTCCCTCTCCCTCCTTCTTTCTCTCCCCCTCTCTCTCTCTCTCTCTCTCTCTCTCTCTCTCTCTCTCACACTCTCTCCCTCCCTCTCTCGCTCTCCCTCCCCTTGAGTGCAGATTCTGTGCTGAACTCCTCCGGTCCATTGAAGAGGCTCCTGGACATGTTGCTGAGCAATACGGAGCTGGCTCCGGCATCTCGCCACATCCGGAGCTCGCTGATCTCCCAGAGATGATCTTTTACCAGACTTCTCTGTGAGATCGACTCAGCTGCTGTTACTTCGAGGACTCCAGGGAGCTTCCGACCCATCCTCAGTTTTGGATCTTACCGTCGTGTCTCTCTCCGCTCCCACGGCTCTGAGATCTCTGCCACTCTGCACCAGCCCTAAAAGCTGCCGGGGCACCATCAGCTGAAGGGGCCTGCTTTTTCATGCTGAAAATGGGTCTGGGGGCGGAGCGGCAGCGGGGCGCACTGTTAGTGGGTCACTACTGCCGCAAGCCCCACACTGCCACGACAGTCGGCGGTGGCCCACACTGCTGCAAGACCTCCCAGGCCAAAAACTACGTCGTAGCAGCCAGTTGAGCCCAGAGCGGCGGACATTCGATTTTGATGAATGGCCGCCGCAAACGGCCAGTAACGGGTCTCTTTGAGACCATGAATTTCAGCCTCAATTCTTAACCAGGAAAGGAGTCTTACTACACAGTTGGAGCCTTAATTCCCTATTCAGAATGATAATGTATTTATGGATAGGTAGTATCTCTTTCCATGTCTTTCCGATAGCATGTGCTGTAGCCACGTTAATGCAAGTACATTTGGGAAAGAAAAATGAGCAAACAAGACTTGCATGGCATATGTGTTCTGAAGTGCGTTATGATTTTTTTTTAATTTGAGGGTTTGCGTTTAACAAGTTCCGTAACCAGCAGAATCAATAGCCAAGCTTCATTAAAAAGTTATCAGTGTACAGTGAGTTAAAGGGCTGCTGACTGGTTACTGCATTGTGTTCCGAGTTGTTACTGCAGCAGTTGTGGAATCCAGACGTGTTCTTTTCATGTTTTTTACGCAGCTAGATGACACCTGCTGCCCTGGAATGGGTGGAGGTTGGGGCAGATTAGTTTTTGTTCTTTGACCTGTGTTGTTAACCAGAGTTCATAAATAATCTCCTCGACTTTTGGTACTGATAATTTAGATTCTGTAAAGTCATGTGGTAAATGGCTTAAATGATATCACTGAATTGTGTGAAATCAAAGCTGTTAGTTGTAAAATAAACTGCTGCAATACCAATTAGCATCTAGCAGGCACTGGTACCTATGTGCGGCACACATGTTTCATAACCTAACGATTCCAGTATATGGCATAGAACATGTCAGAATTAAAGCATTGCAGACTTAGACAGAATGTCCAGTACTGGTTCCTCCACACGCCCAGCTTTTCATTTTTGTTTTGCCTAAATCTGAGATCCTTACTTGTCCGAGCAGTCCCAAAGAGTTCACGTGAAAAACGGAAAAAAAAATTTCAGCTCTTGCGCAGAACGAGTGTTTCTTTTAATCGCAAAAAATTTCATTTCTGTTCTTAAAAACGGCACTTTTTAAACGATTCGCCAAAAGTTACAAACCGTTTGGGGAAATTTAAGCGTTTATTTTTTGGCGTTATTTCGGTGTAAAATAAAAGTTGCTAATCGTGAATTATGCCACAAAACAGGGATATCTTTTTTTGTGGAAATTCTACCCCTTGGAAAATTAAATCATGGACAACACATTCTGGATACTATTAATATCGGCTGCACAGCTTCCATTTTTATACTGGGAACAACTCTCCAATAAAAACATGAGGTAGAACATTGCTTTGGGAAGCAAAATTGAACAAGAAGTATATATATCTCAAATCTTCAAGATGAAAAGAAATAACCAAATCATTAGCAGTAAATAAAGACTTGGATTTATATAACGCATTTCACGACTACCGGATGTCTCAAAGCGCTTTACAGCTACTGAAGTACTTTTGGAGTGTAGTCACTGTTGTAATGTGGGAAAAGTGGCAGCCAATTTGCACACAGCAAACTCCCACAAAGAGCAATGTAATAACGACCAGGTAATCTGTTTTTTTGTTATGTTGATTGAGGGATAAATATTGGCCAGGACACCAGGGATAACTCCCCTGCTCTTCTTTGAAATAGTGCCATGGGATCTTTTACGTCCACTTGAGAGAGCAGATGGGGCCTCTGTTTAGCATTTCATCCAAAAGACGGCACCTCCAACAATGCAGCACTCCCTCAGCACTGCACTGGAATGTCAGCCTAGATTTTTGTGCTCAAGTCCCTGGAGTGGGATTTGAACCCACAACCTTGTGACTCAGAGGTGAGAGTGCCACCCACTGAGCCACAGCTGACAGCTTGCACCCCTGAGTTAGGGGAGGGAAAATCTGACAGGTTCCACACTCTTGATCACTACCTTGCAAGCACTGTTGGAAGTGCACATGTGTAAATGTCATGTGAGGACAGGAGCAAGCTCAACAACAATCACCAACAGTAGCAGTAGCTTTCAGGAAATGAAATGTTCTACGGTACTTTTCAGAAGGAGCAACAAACAGGGAGAAGCAAGTAAAGTAGAAAATGGGGAAAGTGTCTCAAGTACAATCAAAGGTGCAAATTGTGAAGAGGCTCTTCAAGGTGGGGAGAGTGATAATGAAACAAAAAAGGATTAGGAAACAAATCCCAGTGTGCATGGGCGTGGTGGCTGAAGGAAGAGAGACTCATTGTGGATTAGAGTCAGAAGGAAAAAGGAGATGGGCCAATATGGCTCCTGGAATCAGAACTCCAAATCAAACAATTTAGGTCAGAAACAGCCCATGAGTGTATTTGGGTATCTTTCTGTGTTCTCTCCTGCTGAGTACAATTCAAGGAATGTCAAATCACTTTCCAGCTATTTGCCTACATGACCAGTCTTCAATAATGAGCCTGAGTAGCAAGTGTCTGCAGTCTCAGGACAGCATCCGGGCATCCACACACATACACTTTCCAGCAACCGTCACTGCATGGCAATCAGGAGCGGCAAACCTAGGGTGGTGACATCAACTATGGCTCTCTGCCTACTGCCCCATTCATAAGAACATAAGAAAAAGGAGCAGGAGTAGGCTATTTGGCCCCTCGAGCCTGCTCCACCATTTAATAAGATCATGACTGATCTGATCTTGGGCTCAGCTCCATTTCCCTGCCTGCTCCCCATAACCCTTCACTCCCATATTGTTCAAAAATCTTGTCTATCTCCACCTTAAACATATTCAATGACCCAGCCTCCACAGCTCTCTGGAGAAGAGAATTCCACAGATTTACAACCCTCTGATAGGGGGTTAACTTATGAGGAAAGGTTGAGTAGGTTGGGCCTGTACTCATTGGAATTCAGAAGAATGAGAGGTGATCTTATCGAAATGTATAAGATTAGGAAGGAGCTTGACAAGGTGGATGCAGAGAGGTTGTTTCCACTGATAGGAAAGACTAGAACTAAGGGACATAGTCTCAGAATAAGGGGCCATCCATTTAAAACCGAGATGAGGAGGAATTTCTTCTCTCAGAGGGTTGTAAATCTGTGGAATTCGCTGCCTCAGAGAGCTGTGGAAGCTGGGTCATTGAATAAATTTAAGACAGAGATAGACAGTTTCTTAACCGATAAGGGAATAAGGGGTTATGGGGAGCAGGCAGGGAAGTGGACCTAAGTCCATGATCGGATCAGCCACGATTGTATTAAATGGCGGAGCAGGCTCGAGGGGCCAAATGGCCTACTCCTGCTCCTATTTCTTATGTTCTTATAGAATAAATTCCTCCTCATCTCAGTTCTAAATGGGCAATCCCTTATTCAGAAGCTATGCCCTCTAGTTCGAGATTTCCCCATGAGGGGAAACATCCCCTCTGCATCTACCTTGTCGAGTCCCCTCAGAATCTTATACAATTCAATAAGATCACCTCTCATTCTTTTAAACTCCAATGAGTAGAGGCCCAATCTGCTCAATCTATCTTCATAAGTCAACCCCTTCATCTCAGGAATCAACCTAGTGAACCTTCTCTGAACTGCCTCCAATGCAAGTATTTAAATATGGAGACCAAAACTATACGCAGTACTCTAGGTGTGGTCTCACCAATACCTGTACGGTTGTAGCAGGACTTCTCTGCTTTTATACTCCATCCCCCTTGCAATAAAGGCCAACATTTCATTTGCCTTCCTGATTACCTGCTGTACCTGCATACTAACTTTTTGTGTTTTCTGCACAAGGACCTCCAGGTCCCTCTGTACTGATCAGCTAACTCAGCACAGATCAGACGCTGAATATAGGACTCTGTAAAAGCTCTCTTTTCATAGTAAAACAGGACAGAAAATCCCGTTGTCTCTTCATCACACCCATCTTTGCTTCAGCCTTTGCTATTCAGTGGTGGTGCTTGCTTAAAGTCAGAAAGCAATAAAAGGAGCGAGCCTCTGTAGCGAACATACTGTCCAACTACAAGATTGTTTGAAGTTCTAAGCTTCCTAAGAGTGCACTGAGTAACTGACCTCCAAGATCCTTGGGTATGGTTTATATTATTTTGTAAAAAAAGAATATCCTGCATTTTGTAGCCACAAGTTTCTGAAGTATGTCATTTATGTATTCTGGGTCACAGTTCAGTAATTTTTGGTTTTATCTCAGTAACCTTTGCTAGTTTCAAAACCATTTGTAATCACCATAAATTAGAAACATAAAGTAAACTTAAAGGGACTAGCTGAACTTATTTATATGAAAATCAAATCATATCTTCATACAGCATTATAATAAATTGGCTGTGCCTTGAGCCAAAACAAAGAGAACTGTCACAAATTCCAGTACTTACACCACAAGCCACACATTTATAATTCCAAGAAATTGCCTCACATGCATCACGCACAGGGCCAAATGTGACAAGATTACCTCATTGCAACAACTCATCATAAACTCAGGTTAAATGGGATATCCTGTATAAGTATATTTTATAAATAAAGAGTGCAGGCAGAAACAAATGGTATAGAGACAAGATGTGGAATGGAGAGGAATCAAGTTCTGTTAACTTTTTAAACATTTGTGTTTAAATTGCTGAATGCCCATGACATAATCAGGGGAATTGGCTCGGGGCAGTGACTGAGCCCAAAAGAGTTCCAAAAATTCAGACCGACTCAGTTACTTTTCTATATAACAACAGGCACTGCACTTCAAAAGTAATTCATACTGTGTGAACCAATTTGAAACATTTAGATGAAAGGTGCTATATAAATGCAAGTATCATTTAATTGCATCACTAGACGATCTGGCATGGCATTGCACACAGGGGGTAGAAAGTGACTTTGTGCGTAGTGTAAAATCGGAAGCCCGTTTTACATCTCTCCCAATTTTTATTTCCATTGAACTCAAGATCTCTCCCAGGAAGCCAAGACAGAGGCTGGGATTTTCGCTACTGAGTCAGATCGTGTGTATGCGTGCCACATAGAGGGTGGGTACAGAGATGTATTGATCAGCCTGCTCTTCAGAGCGACTTTAGCGTAATGGATCCTATTGAGGAAGGCCTGCCCGTTTCCCGTCCCTGTTAAATGGTGCAGGTCTGATCATCATCGATGACTCATTTCCAGTGGGGATATTTAAAACAGCCTTGGCCACATCGCAGTTGAAGGTTGATGTATGAATGTGGAGGGAGTATTGGAGAGGAGCATGCTGTTGCTGAGTAATAGAAAAATTATTTCACAAAAACAAAGGGCTGCACCCCGCTTTTCCGATGAATCGCTACATATTCTTCTGGAGGAAATCAGAGCACGCAGGGAGGGTCCTCTTCTCTGCTGATGAGTGGAAGAGACCTCCCTAAGAGACCAAAAGTGCCTGGCTCCAAATTGCTGAGGAGGTCAACAGCAGGGATGTGGTAAGGAGGACCTGATACAGTGCAGGAAGCGCTTCAATGTTCTGATTAGATCAGGAAAGGTGAGTGCAAACCCACACTCACCCTGATCCTGAAGAGCCTGTCAACACATCCCCATCACTCTGCATGCCAAGCCGACTCCTGCCCATCAGTGCTCACACCAACATACCGTGCACGCCCACTCATCCTCCCATTCCCATATGACTAACACCACAGAGAGAGACCATTTGGCATAGTCACCCTCATAGTCAGCCTCTACAGATGTAACTGCACATTCCTTACACTTATTCCATCACTCCCACTCAAACATCTCTAGAAAAGAAGAGAGCATACTTTAACAGGGAGAGGGAGAGAACCGGAGGTCGCCCTCCAGCCTTCAGTACTTTGACTGCAGCAGAAGAGGTGGCCCTGGAGGTCTCAAGAACAGCAGAACTGCTGGCAGTGGGAGACGAAGTGGTGACAGAATTACATCTCATACAGCCATATGGCCTATATCAGTCACTCAAACTGGCGCAGCACCAGGGAAGTTGGCGCACACATGCATGATGATCTTCCGGTGGTTGCAGATGAGCTGCACACTGAGTGGAAGCCCTTGCGGTTCACAAAGATTCCTGGGTGATGTGGGGGTGCCCTGATGGCCACGTGTGCAGTCGATGCTGTCCTGCACCCATGGGAAGCCAGCCAAAGCAGCAAAGCCGAGTGCACAGTCACGAACACTGTCTTCATCAGTGGCAAAGTTCACAACATTGGCTGACTTATTAAATGTGGCATTGGTGACCTGTGTGATGCATCTGTGGACGGCCAACTGCGAGATGCTGCAAATGTCTGCTGCAGCTCCCTGAAAGGAGCCTGAGATGAAGATCTTGAGGGCGCTGGTGACTTTGACAGCCACTGGTAAGGTGTGTCCACCAGGTCCTCTGGGCTGCAGGTCTTGTTCCAGAAAGCTGCAAATATCTGCGACAACCTGGGGCGATAGCCTGAGCCTCCTTTGGCACTGCTGCTCAGTCATGTTGAGGAAGCTCATCCTCTGCCTGTATACCCTGAATTGGGGGTATTGCCTCCAGCATGGTGTAGCCCTGTACTGATGCCCTCTGTCCTGTGGAGCATCAGGTCATTGAGGAGAAAGTTGGTAGTGTTGTTGTTGCTGCTGCTGGTGGGGTTCATTGTGGTCCATTCGTGAGGACTAAGGTGAGACAGTATAAGCGGTACCCATGCTGATGTGGTAGACGGCAGGTCAAGTAGGTATCAGAGGACCAATCTGTCAATGTTGTGATAGTTACTAGCAATGTGGTGAGACTGGTTTCCGAGGTTGCAGAAAAGACTTTCAAACTCTAGACACCTAAATCTGTGCTCAAAATGGAGCCAACAAGAGCCCTTCCCTTAGGCAGGTAATGAGCTGTCAAGTGGAAGTATTTATTTGGTTTTCCATGCTCTGCATTAATCACCTCACTCAATGCCCACTGAGCATCCACCTCAGGTTGTCAGATGAGGTTCCCAAGCTGCGTGATTCCCGTGGTCACCCAGTAAAAATCAAAAGGTCTGGTTAAAATCCCCGTTAAAGGTCTCACAACATGGATTTAATGAGTTAATTAGGCTGCCCACATCTGTAGTTTGGGTCCGTGGCGTGCTGGAAATATATTGCTCATCCTTCATCGTCACTGGGTCAGAATCCTCCATGTGTACAGGGTGCCCACAGAAACAGGCATTAGGCGCGTTGAATATGAAAATCAGGGTTCTAAGGTTGGTTTTAGGACCCTGATGTAAAATCACTCATCAACTGGGCGGAGCATGGTCTGCTCAGTAGTTCCAGGTCTTTAGCAGTGATAGAGTATTCAAACAGGCTCATTTAGACAGACTGTGGAAATTCACAGACCCCCAAGTCAAGGCTGCTACATGCAGTTCGGCATGTTGCATTAACTCATCAATCAACTTGACATTTTCGGACCTTGGGTAGCGAGCTAATAAAACGTTAAAAGACTTTCAATTGAGCAAATAAGGTCAAAGAAGGCGAGTTATTTTCTGTAAATTGATCCAGGTATAAAATACAGCCATTTTGACCATGTGTCTCAGTAAGACAAAGAAACTGGCAATCAGCCAGCAGTTTGTTGCTCTCTGCCAAGATTAAAAAGTTAAAACTACCATCAGAGTTCGTATTTCATTGGAAATGAAGATATCTAACAATTTTGGCACTGCGAGCAGGGTCGCTGAGGAAAGAAACTGAATTTTGGACATCGGACCTATATAATGAGGTAAGGACTCCTCTTTTTTAAAAAAAAGTCCTCGGTCAAAAGTCTAAATTCGCCTCTCCTTCTACGCGATTCCGAAAGCCTCCGGTTTGCGAACCCTCCGGTTGGTAGTCGGCTCGAGGTCCCATAGACGTCTAAACTTCGGCGGTGTGTTAGTTAATTAATCACCGACCTATTGATCGGCTAACAGGCCTACGACTCGAGACCCCACTAAAGAACTCAGTAAAGAAATGGCGGCAGGAGATAAGGGCAAAGAATTGCCCACAACTGTTAAAGGTGGGCAGGCACCACCTCAAGTTTCGCTAGATTTAATTCTCGAACAGTTGAAAGAATACATAGAGCAACAATTCAACTTATCTAAAACCTGTATTAAGATCGAACAAAAGTATGGAACCTCCAAAGGACAATGGTCCTTGGACAAGATTAAAAGGGTCTGGGGAAAAACGACCCGTATGAAAAATAAAGAGCGAACTAGATGGTCCCTAGCGGTTATGGGCCAGATCCGAAACCGGATTGAAATTATAATGCGTTCCCAACATGATCGAGAACTGACCAGTACAAAGGACCAATTGCAAGCTGTTTGTGCACAGCTGCGACAGAAAAAGCTTGAACGTGAAAAGCTGGAAGCGGAAGTTAAAGATCTTAAAGTGAAATTAAAGAATGGAAAAAATCATTAGGTCAAGAGACAGTAATAGGAAAAGGAAAACGTATTGATCAATTCCCAGGGTACCCATGTTTGGATAAATTAAAAGCGCAAACCCGAAGACACGACCGAGGAATAGATACGGTTTCTGAATCCTCCGACAATACAGTGTCGGAGGATGATGAAGAATTAGGGGTGCGCTTTGCCCTGTTTAAAAAAAGACGAGTTGCAGTCAAATCAGAAGAGACTGCGGATGAGGGCGGAACCAAAAAAACAAAGAGAAGGGTGTATGCAGAATACTTAGTTCATGATCCGGCAGACACAGAGAAAATTGATAAATGGTCCAAAGAATCGCCCAATCCAAAGAAAGGGGGAGTAAAAACGTGGGACCAATTGGACCGCTTAAGAAATATATATCAACTTCATCCCTGGGACGGAGTGCAAATTTTAACCATAATGGTGCCAAAAACACAGGGAAGAAAATTGCACAACAAGGTAGAAGAAGCTTTGGGGCAGAATGAGCAAGAATTAGACGCAGGATGGGAGGCGTTAAACACTGGCTGCAAGCCTCCAGCTAAGACAGACTGGGGAAAAATTGCAGCCTGCCAACAGAAAGGAACAGAGGAGGTCCTGGAGTATGACGAGCGGTTTAGATGCACATGGCTAGAACATTCGGGAATGAATAATACGGATGAGGAAATGGATGAACAAGCGTTTGGACCCCTGAAAGCATCTTTCGTGGCAGGTCTAAAGCCAGAACTGTCCAAAATGCTTAAGGTAGTGTTACCGGACTGGGAAGGTAGAGGAACTACCTTTGCAGCATTGGTGGATCGATGTAACCAATTAGATCGGGATATGGGAGCTAAAGTCCGAGCTGTACAGGCTATGGGATGGAAATCCCAGGATTCCGATGAACAGTTATTAGGAAAATTACCCGGAAAATGTCATTATTGTGGAAAGAAGGTCACTGGGCCAAGACGTGCAGGGCAAAACAGCAAGGTCGTGGCTGGGGAAGAGGACGCAGCCAGGGATACAATTCAGCCAACAAGCCAGGCTTGTCACAAGATAACGACCTCATAGAAGCATTTAAGCAACTGACAATACAACAACAGAAGGAGTTACTTGGGATAGCAAAAAACGATTAGAGGCCACCCTGGCCCCCCTCCTCGCACTAATACAACAGAGAGGAGATGGGATATATATAACTGTGAGGGTGGGCGATAAGGATGTGGACTGTCTTTTAGACACAGAGGCGGAATTAACATGCTTACCCTTACAATATGGAGACTTTTTGCCGTTGGATGGTAGGGCACGTACAGCCTATGGAGTTGGGGGCCATAAAATGGAAATTAAAAGGACAACACCGGTACTTATAGGGCTGGGTCCACATGAACTAACGACGCCGGTCTGGATAGGCCCAGTAGATCAATCCCTTTTGGGAATGGATGTTCTAATCCAAATAGATTCATCGTTGCAATTCGAGGATGGTCGGGTGACATGGTCAATTAGAACTTTGAAGAAAGAAGAATTGAAGGAACACCCAATATGGGCTAAAGATAAGAATGATTGTGGCCTACTCCAGATGGAGCCTGCGTCATTTACCGGGACCAAGCCTCCATGCACTAAACAGTATCCCATCAGTTCAACTGCCATTGTGGGAATCTTACCGGTTATTCAGCAATTGGAGAAACGAGGGGTGCTTATTAAAACGCATAGCTCCTCCAATAGCCCCGTGTGGCCGGTACAGAAATCTAATGAGACTTGGCGTTTGACTGTCGATTATAGGAAAGCTAACCAGTGTATTGATCAAAAAGCTCCTTTGGTCGCAGATCCCTCCACCATTTTTAATGCCCTCAAACCGGAACATAAATATTTCTCGGTTATAGATATGGCCAACGGATTTTGGTCGGTGCCTCTGGCACCGGAGGTTCGACAGTGGTTTGCTTTCACGGTCCAAGGACAACAGTATACTTGGACCCAGTTACCGCAGGATTTCCACAACAGCCCTACGGTATTCCACATGGCTTTACAAAGCCATTTGCGAGAATTACCTCCCCTGTCATCCACAGTCATCCAATATGTAGACGATATCCTGCTAGCTTCAAACACGGAAGAACAGCATGAACAAGATTTACGAGCTTTGCTGGATCACCTTCGGCTGAAAGGACATAAAGCCAGCATCGACAAAGCACAAATATCCCAAGAAGAGGTTGTATACCTGGGACAAAAGATTTCACAAGGAAAAAGAGAACTTACCCAGGATAGAACTGCAGCCATTCGGGCTGCTAAAAAACCTACCACGATTCAGGAACTAAGGTCTTTTTTGGGATTGTGTAACTTTAACAGAAATTGGATTGACTCCTTCACACAGCTTGCTCAGCCACTGAATGATATTTTAAAGGGGAAACGTGCCTCTAAAGAAGCCATCACCCTCACTAAAGAACAGCAAGAGGCCTTCCTGAGTTTGAAAAAGGTTTTGTGTTCAGCACCGGCTCTGGGAATCCCCGATAGTGGTAAGCCATTTACCCTGCTTGTTCATGAGAAAGAAGGATGTATGACAGCTATACTGACACAAGAACATGGGGATCGGCAAAGACCTATTGGCTATTATTCGGCAAAACTGAATGTGGTAGCCCTCGGATGGGGAAGTTGTCTAAGGGCCATGGAAGCTACATGTCGAGCGGTAATGACCACTGCGGGTCCAGTCCTCGACCAAAAGCTGATTGTCAAGTGTCCCCACACTGTACATACTTTGCTGTCTATGAATAGAATGTCTCAGGTGACGGCAGCAAGATGGACCCACTGGACAGCAGTTTTGGAAGCTCCTAATCTCCATATCGTCCGGGCCAGCCCGGTTAATCCCGCAACTATGCTCCCGATGTCAGAATCGAGGGAGCAAGAGGGGGAGAATGTGAAGAGCATGACTGCGTGGAGATTTTAAAAGAAACAGAAGAAGCAGCCTTAGCAGCAGAGGAGCCTCTGCACAACCCAGACCTCATCCTGTTTACAGATGGTTCCTCCTTTGTTGACAATGGTACCAGAAAAGCAGGATGGATAGTTACAACCTTATATGAGGTAGTGGCAAAAGGATGTTTACCCTCAGGAACGTCAGCACAACAGGCTGAGTTACGGGCCCTGTCAGAAGCATGTCGAATAGCAGAAGGACAGACAGCTAATGTCTACACAGATTCACGTTATGCTTTTGGAGTCGCTCACGACTTTGGTATGTTATGGCGGAAAAGAGGATTCCTCACTGCTGCTGGTACACCTATCCGAAATGCACCCGAGAGGAAAAATGGACATGGATTGAGGCAGGAATTAAGCTATGTGAAGATGGTGTCTGGAGACAAAGAGTTACCGACAAGCCAGTCGAGCCACAAGCGCTTATGCCTTTTTTAGCCCAACAGATCCACTCGTGGGGACACTTGGCCTCACAATAGATGATGGCACGGTTCCAGAAAAGCTGGTGGGGTCGGGGATTTAAAAAACATGCCTAGCTGGTAACAGAACCGCTGTGTGGTCTGCCAGAAAAATAATTCTAGACCCATCACGGTAATGCCCCAACTGAGGCCCCCTGCCCCTGTCGGACCATTCCAGCATCTGCAGGTTGATTATATATCTCTTCCTTCATGCCAAGGATACACTAACATTCTTGTCATGGTCGACAGATTCTCTAGATGGGTAGAAGCTGTCCCAACTAAAAGAGCCACAGCCAATCACACTGCAAAGGTCTTGTGTAAGGATTACATTCCCCGATGGGGAGTTCCGAGTAGCATTGACTCAGATCAGGGAACACACTTCACAGGTGCTGTCTGCCAAGAAGTCTGTAGGTTACTGAACATTACGTGGGATTTACACTGTCCTTATCATCCACAATCATCAGGACAAGTAGAGCGAATGAATCGAACTCTGAAACAACGGCTTGCCAAATATCACCAAGAAGGAACACCATGGCCCCAGGCACTACCAATAGTGCTATGTAGCATTAGGGCAACCCCGAACAGAACTACAGGTATAAGCCCATTTGAAATTATAACAGGAAGACCCATGTCGCTGCCAGGAACTATCGATTTACGGAAAGCTGATGTTCACTTAATGAGTGACACTTTGTTATCATACTGTCAGAACTTAACCAATGCTATTAGTTCTGTTTCCCGACAGGTATCGGCAGCTTGGGGTAATCCACCCGAAGGAGGACACGACATCATCCCGGGAGTCTGGGTGTATGTGAAAAAGTTGCATAAAGAACCTTTGGGTGCCAAGTGGGAGGGACCTTATCAAGTGTTATTGACCACCCAGGCAGCTGTTAAAGTCCAAGGAAAGAAAGCCTGGATCCACGCTTCACACGTTAAACAAGCACCCGTAACTGAAGCTGAAATCTAATAAGGACAATTACTTTTTGCGAAAATGTATAAATTTACTGTATTATTGATTGTAGGTATTATAGGCATAGGCCTACTTCTTACTAGCCGACCCTCTGCACCAAAGGGAAATAGTAGGGTAGCAAGGGAATTACATGTAAATACCTTTTTATATATGTCATACATTTATGCCAAACAAGGTAACATTTCTAGTTGTTGGGTGTGTACGCATATTCCTATTCACTCAAAGGGAGGGATTCCCTTGAGGCCAGTTCCCTTGAATATCTCGGAAATGGCTAAGTGGATAATTAATCAAAATAAAACAGGCAATGCGTTTCAGGATACAGAAAACTGGGCACGTAAATGGAAGTCAGCAGGTTACAATCTGACTACCTTTGAAGGGGGATACCAACCGTGCTATAATAATTCCAAACGGCCCCCATTTTTTGTTATCACTAATACAACGGGAATAGGAAGACCGGGGAAATCGGTCTGTCTGATTAGAAACATCAAAGGAGGCCAAAATATGGGGTATAGTAACTGCTCCTGGAATTATAACATAATCAAGCCACGGAACCGTCCAAACTGGACCGATGTGGGAATTTTTAACGTAACGGGGATTCTGAATAAAACAGATGGAAAAGCCTGGACAGGCCCCGGAGTGTTGCTGACAAAGAAACAGCTAACATTCATTGCATATAATGGCACCTATTGGGTGTGTGGCCACAAGGCCTACCCTTGGCTGCCCCAGAATTGGATGGGATCCTGCTATTTAGCCTACATTGTGCCTTATATGTATCATATAAAGTCACTGTCGGAACATTTACACCATCCTAAGAGAGCTATCACAGAAACAGAGAGGTTCTTTGCCATTCTGATCCCTGGGTATGGGACCGCCAAACTGGCAAGGGAATCCATTAACATGGCATCCGTTGTGGAACGAGTAGCCAATGATACCTCAGAGGCCCTAGTTAAAATCAATGCAGAAATGGTAGCAATCCGCACAGTAGCCCTACAGAATAGACTGGCCCTTGATTACATCCTGGCTGAAAAGGGAGCTACTTGCGCCCTACTCGGAACTGAGTGTTTCACATATATCCCAGATAGCTCCGAAGAAATTACCCACTTAGCGGAGCATATCCAAAAGGAGGTAGAAAAATGTAAGCAACCCCCATCATTCACTTTGTGGAGCGGAGCCACTGAATGGCTAGGTTCAATAGGAACTTCATTGGTGGACGGTTTAATTCTATTCGTTGTAATTATTTTACTTTTATATTGTTTGTTTATGTTGATTAAATGTTGTTGCGACCAGGCGGCTGTAGCTGCTGTCCCGCAGGTGAGACACCTTGCAGGTCCCAGCAGACCGTCTGTGCGTGGCACAGGTATGTTATGCTTAAGGAAAGGTTGTTTACTGGTTGAATTAAGATATTGATTTGGATTAAATTGGAATAAGGTTAATTAACCTATTAAAACCAGACTTCCATTGTGGCCACGATGGAACTCGGGTTGCTGTAAATTTGTGTGAAAGCTACTAGTCCGGACATGTGGCGAAACACATCAACAAATTTTGGAAGGAAACTCTATTAACATGTATGAAATTATTTTGTAGAATGTTTAACCAGTGATACCTGATGTTTTATGATTCAGTTTGTGAAAGAATCAAAGGAGGGATTGATAGAGTATTCAAACAGGCTCATTTAGACAGACTGTGAAAATTCACAGACCCCCAAGTCAAGGCTGCTACATGCAGTTCGGCATGTTGCATTAACTCATCAATCAACTTGACATTTTCGGACCTTGGGTAGCGAGCTAATAAAACGTTAAAAGACTTTCAATTGAGCCAATAAGGTCAAAGAAGGCGAGTTCTTTTCTGTAAATTGATCCAGGTATAAAATACAGCCATTTTGACCATGTGTCTCAGTAAGACAAAGAAACTGGCAATCAGCCAGCAGTTTGTTGCTCTTTGCCAAGATTAAAAAGTTAAAACTACCATCGGAGTTTGTATTTCATTGGAAATTAAGAGATCTAACAGCAGTTTAAACAGTGGTTCTTAAAGGGATCACTGGAGGCCATCCACAAAAAAGGGAAGTAACTCCTCCTGGCACCACAGAAATCCTGCAGACTGCTGCTGGTCCAGCAACGGGTGTCATCGGAGCCCAATGTGCATATTTAAAGGGGACCCTGCCAGACTTGGACAGGTATCTGTGCTACCTGTAACTTAAAATTTCAGTCGTCAAGATGAGGACTGGAAAGGAGTGGGCAAGTTCCCATCTTCATTTAAACTGCCCCCCGTGCCCCCCCACCCCCCTGCAACTCCATCGCGGCTCCTAAGCACCGCCCCCCCCCCCCCCAGCTTGATTTTGGCCAAGTGGAGCGCTCCCAAAGCAAGCGCTCTATTCGGAACTTCTTCATGACAAATGAGCCAAAGGTGCACAGAGGAAACGTTACAAGGACACTCTCAAAGCCTCCCTGATAAAGTGCGGCATCCCCACTGACACGTGGGAGTCCCTGGCCAAAGACCACCCTGAGTGGAAGAGGTGCACCTGGGAGGGCGCTGAGCACCTCGAGTCTCGTCGCCGAGTGCATGCAGAAAACAAGTGCAGGCAGCGGAAAGAAAGTTCGGCAAACCTGTCCCACCCTCCCTTACCCTCAACGACTGTCTGACCCACCTGTGGCAGGGACTGTGGCTCTCGTATTGGACTGTTCAGCCACCTAAGGACTCATTCTAAGAGTGGAAGCAAGTCTTCCTCAATTCCAAGGGACTGCCTATGATGATGATGATGGAGGTAGGTGGACAGTTAAAATTAACCTCATTAGTTTAGGACAGTTGGATGCCAAATAGTGTAAGTGTAAAGGAGGATTACTTCATTGAACAAACACCCAACCTGTGACCACTTGCACCATGTTCGCACCCCAGCAGATTAACGTTTACATCCAAACGTACATACATAACAAATTTAGCACTCATGTAAGCCGAGACCTCGGTTATCAGCAGATAACCCTGGCCCCTCTCAACAATGAAACAGGTGCGTCACAGCAGGAATCACTGGATCACTATCAGGAAGGGAAACCTTGGCTGATTTTCTTCTCCCTAACCAAGACACGGAAGCCAATCACAGTGGCCATATTGCTGGCCCAGCTTAGATCAGCTAATTCACAAACTAGGGACTGAATCTGGGAACCTCCTGATCTGAATGGCTCAGACTATATTACACACAGGTCCTTTAGGGGAGTCCGTTGCGAAAACATTTTTATAGATTATAAACTGTCATCTTGGCTCTTAGCTTAACTTTAAATCCTAATGAAAGAAATCCATTTTGCTCAGTGCCGCACACAAATGTACGGTTGGCAAAATAAATACATCTTTGTTGATCTTAAGTACTGGCCTAGGACAGGATGTGTCGTAACTTACACATGAAGCTGACACATCTCACAAACACAAGCATCCCTTTTGCAATGAGTCGTATACAAAGCTCTTAAACTCCACTATATAAATCCCTGCTACATTATATATCTGTATGGAATCAAGAAGCCACAGGAGCTTATACAAAGTTGAATAATTCAACTGAAAACATCTTTCATTGGAACTTGGAATTATTCCAATAATGCATCACTTCTATAAAATAGTTAAGACTGCTTAGACAAGCGTTTTCAGACATATGAGCAGATCCAGGTGAAAAGACTTAATTATTTTAACATTTTTTATATCCTTGCGATCCATAAGGATTCTCACTTTCTGTGTCCAAACAGATGGCTGTTGGCATAAACATGGGTCCAACATGTCGCGATTCCACAACTCGGATTACAGCCACAGGGCTGTTTGTCTTCACAATTAGGGTCTCACCTCGACAAAAGGATTATAAAACCCACAATAACACTCCCAAAGCATCATAACCATTCAACAGATATTCAGTCCATTCCCTCTGGCAAACCTGTTTTTCAAAGCAATCATGAATCAGATCCACACCTTCCATGGCTTTTAAAATCATTTTACTGCTTTTTATAAGAAATTGCATGAGGGAACGGAAAAGAAAATTACTACACAGCCACAGTCGCAAAAGCTATTCTTACAGTAACGGCTTTTGCTGTAATTATCTTTTAATTTACTTCATAAAAACCTACAATTATATGTTTAACCAATCTTATAAAACCTGTCAAAATGAATTCCTGAAAAGAAATTATCCTTTTTCTGGAGCACAATTCTGAATCAGTGCTGTGCAATGTTAAAGCAAAACCTTGGTTTGTTTTCGATATAAATTAAGCTGAGATCGATGATGTAATAAAAATATTTTACTTGCATAAAATGAAAATCATGCAGTAGTTCAGCTTTTCAATTCACAGCAGGGACAATTAGTAAAGCATGCAATCAGCGCGTTCAGAAATGTGCTGGCGTTATAATCACAGAAATGAAAGCAAGTGTTTCAGACACTTAACATTATGGAACAGCATTCAAATAAATTGTTTTTTAAATTCATTCAATTTTTAAACTCTGCTGCCCGTATTGCCCATCAACAAAGTGAGAACATTCTGGGCCATTGTCTTAAAGCCCTCAGACAGCGGGGATGTAATTCTAAATCTTGTACCATTTATATCTTCTACAGAAGAAAATATTTTTCTAAATGTTTCAATAAGATTAACCTGATTATTACAACCAAGTTATTAAAAAATAACAGACAGGAGCTGGTTTAAACCTCTACACAGAGTCCATTTATCAGCAACGATTTGGAGGGGGTGAGTTGGGGGGGGTGGCGGGGGGAGGAGAGACGGGGTAGGGAACTTAAATCTCTATTTTATCGATTGGATTTTTTTTTGATATGTTCACAAGAAAAGTATTTGCAATTGAATGTATGTTTAACAGCTGCAAAAATGGTGCTGCTGTAAAGATTTAAAGATATGCTTTAATATAAATGGTATACATTTAATTTTGGAGTCAACCATTTCAAACAAGCATTCTTTAAGTGCAATGCATGAAAGCCCTTTTGTGTTCTAGTCACTGCAGTATCAGATGGGAAAGGTACACGGAGAGAAACCCTTGTCTGCTCGAATGATATTTCAGCTTCTCAAACTGTGACTGACAGTTAAAGCAACAAACCCAGGATCATAGATACATGTGGACTGACCATTTTTTTCAAATTACTAAAACTGGCAAGGTTAATTTTTGCATACTGAAGCCAAACTAACAATTGTGCCCTCTCCCTTTCCCATAAAAGGCCGGGGGGGGGCGTCATCGAATAAGTTAGCACACAACCTCCTGAATAGAGCATGTTCTATCACCCCGTGACCCTGAAGCTGAACTAGCTGTGCATCACTGTGGAACAGTACAGCAGACCCGACTGAAATGTATATGCTGACGGAAAAAAAACACGAAGTATTCTGGAAAATCAGTTACAATCTTAAAAGAAATTGCACATTATTTTTTTCTGCGTGGAAAGCAAGTAATCACCCACTCACGACCTTCCCCTAGTAACATAGTTGATACCACAATCTCGCAGTGGGGCAGCTGAAAAGTACACACATTGTTTGATGGCAGAGTGCACCGAAACATCAAAACATTACCCCTTTTCTTTTAGTTATACTAAACATAGGGCTGGAGTTTCCGCTCTGTTGCACTGGTTTTTTCAGTGCGATTCGCTCGAAATCGGCGTAACCGACACAAAAGTTCACAGAATTTTAAGTGCAAATTATGTTCAGGGCAACTCAAGTTTCCGCGATCTGTTTTAGAAACATCGCACTAGAACAGGCCCCACCCACAAATGGCCAGGGTGAATTAATCATTGTTTGCGGGCCTTCGAAGAGGCTCCAAAAATTAAGCTGGATCTTTTGCAAGGACATTACTAGGTATGTTTTGAAAAGTTTTGAACATTTAAAACATTTTTTTACGAAGCAATGGACTACTCTACCCCAATCTAACTACAAAATAGTTTTATATTTTTATTAAAAGTCATTTTCAGTCATTTAAAATCAGGTTACTCACAGGTGATGGATTGACATTCATTTAAAATGCTTATTTTTTGTGATTTACCTACCGTATATACTCGCGTATCCTACGATCTCACGTATCATGCGACCCCTAAATTTTCGTCCCCAAAACATGATTTTATCATATATCTCATGTATCATGCGAGTCACTTTTTTGAGATACCAGATGACACTAGGCTAGGCTTTCAAACAAGTTTAACAAGTACCCAACACGTAACAAGCGGAACAAAGCAACAACGTTAAAGCTGCAAAGCTGTTTGGTGTCGGAGAAAGCTGTGTCCGAAACTGGAGAAAACAAAAAGAAAAATTGAAGGAAACTCCTTCCTATAAATGCGCAAATCGCGGGTCACGATCTAAAATAAGACTTTATGCTTTACGAGAAGCAAGAAGTGTTAAGAAGAAAAACAAAAATTGCACAGAAACTCCCAAAAGAATTAGAAGAAAAAGTGACTAGTTTTCAAACATTTGTAATCAAACATCGCAAAGCTAACAGCTATAAGTTATCGTGCATTGGAAACATGGATGAGACACCTGTGAATTTTGATATGCCATCAAACTCAACCGTTAATAAATTCGGCGAGAAAAGTATTTTTATCAAAACTACAGGGCATGAAAAGACACATTTTACGGTTGTTTGGAAAGCTGATTTGGAAAGCGTAAACATTACTTGTGTATCAGCAAGTAAAACAGCAGTTTTAGCAAAATCATCTTTACTTGATATACATATGTACTATTTGACTTACCGTAAATGGATACGGTCTGCTTAACAGCCTAATCTTGGCCAGCACTTCACACCCGCAAATTTTGTATCTCGCGTATCATGCTACCCCCCAAATTTAGGTTAGAATTTAGGTCTTCAAAAGTCGCATGATACGCGAGTATATACGGTATTTTCGGTCTTGGTGAGTTTCTGCAGTGCATCTTATAGATGATACACACTGTAGCCACAGTGCGCCTGTGTTGGAGGGAGTGAATGTTTAAGGTGGTGGATGGGCTGCCAATCAAACGGGCTGCTTTGTCTTGGATGGTGTTGAGTTTCTTAAATGTTGTTGGAGCTGCACTCATCTAGGCAAATGGAGAATATTCCATTACACTCCTGAGGTGAGTCACTCACTACAGAATACCCAGCCTCTGACCTGCTCTTGCTGCCACAGTATTTATGTGGCTGATCCAGTTAAGTTTCTGGTCAATGGTGGAGATGTTGATGGTTGGGGATTCGATGATGGTAATGCCATTGAATATCAAGGGGAGTTGTTTTGACTCTCGCTTGTTGGAGATAGGCATTGCCTGGCACTTGTGTGGCGTGAATGTTACTTGCCATTTATCAGCCCAAGCCTGAATGTTGTCCAAGTCTTGTTGCATGTGGGCATGGACTGCTTCATTATCTGAAAAGTTGTGAATGGAACTGAACACTGTGCAATCATCAGCGAACAACACTTCTGACCTTATGATTAAGGGAAGGTTATTGATGAAGCAGCTGAAGATGGTTGGGCCTAGGACACTGCCCTGAGGAACTCCTGCAGCGATGTCCTGGGGCTGAGGTGATTGACCTCCAACCAGCACAACCGTCTTCCTTTGTGCTAGAAATGACTCCAGCCAGTGGAGCGTAATCCTCCAAATTCCCATTGACTTCAGTTTTACTGGAGCACATTGATGCCACACTCGGTCAAATGCTGCCTTGATGTCAAGGGCAGTCACTCCCTCCCCTACCTCTGGAATTCAACACTTTTGTCTATGTTTGGAACAAGGCTGTACTGAGTTCTGGAGCCGAGTGGGCCTGGCGGAACCCAAACTGGGCATTGGTGAGCAGGTTATTCATGAGTCAGTGCTACTTGATAGTACTGTTGATGACACCTTCCATCACTTTGATGATGATTGAGAGCAGACTGATGGGGCGGTAATTGGCCAGACTGGATTTGTCCTGCTTTTTGTGGACAGGTCATATCTGGGCAGATTTCCACTTTGCCAGGTAGATGCCTGTGCTGCAGCTGTATTGGAACAGCTTAGCTAGTTCTGGAGCATAAGTCTTCAGCACGACAGCCGGGATGTTGTCAAGTTCCTCATTCTTTTGCACAAACTCTGGAGGTATTCCTGCCTGTGCCTGTGAACTCACCATTGGAGTTGAGCCGACAGGAAATAGCTGCTGATACAGGACACAGATGCCGTCGAGCGTAAAAGGGTAGGCAGCCCTGATGGTTAAAATAGCTCAGACAAAGTGGCATAATCTATCAATTTTGAATTGCCAATAAATTGTGCTAAAATTGATTATAGATCCTGCTTGGAGCCTTTATGGCATTATGAATCTTCTAGCAATGGTAGATGCTTGCTGAATGCTTGCAGTAGCTTCCAGCCTTGCTGAGGCAATAATAGCAGAAAATGCAATGTATGAGTCCATCATTATTGCCTTGGTGAGGGTCTGACACATGGTTCTCCGTCTAGTTCACCACCCCAGTAGCAGCACTAAACCTGATAGAAAGCAAGTGGAAAATCCTGCCACTTGTGTCCACCTACCGATTGAGCAAGAATTGTTCATGCTTAGTTAAAACTAGCCCCTTAACCATTATACAATTTGCCTTCACACGTGAGCTGTCACAATGCTAGGGCACAGAGCACTCTAAAGACACAATGGCTAAGACATTGGAGCGTGCACCCACCTAATGCAGGACCAAAGCAAATTGGTCTGCCGGTCCCATTAGGATACTGTAGTACCAGCGAGCTGTAGGTGCCTTTGGAAGTTCCAGGGGCAGCTTGCCAGTTGAGGGGAGGGGAGTGGGGCCAGGGGGCTGGGGGAAGATGGTCCAGCTCAGACGTAGGAAGAGGGAAAGGCTAGACATGTCCAATTTACTTTTGCCATACACCGTATGATTCCCGGTTTCTTTGTTATAGATTTTAAGCAAAATTGATTTATTTGTTTCCTTAAAATTCATTCTAGTACATGCTGATGAAGGAGTTAAATGACAGATTTACTGCAATGTCAGCTCCTTGGCAAACTTGAAGCAAAACATAGGAGTGCAATCCAGATAAATTATCAATGTGGTTACAGTGTCTGAGGCAACCAGGTTTCAACAACAATCAGCTGAACTCTCAAAGCCTGCTGGTGCCACACAAGCTGTCTTGTGTGGATTACACCCGTATTTGCAACAGATAAATCTCTGTGATACATGGACTGGTGCTTTAAGTAAAATAATTAGTTGCCATAAGTAAAACCACTAAAACATTAGTAATTTATTTTTCCATGTAGTTTATTCTGCCAATATTTTTCCATCTTTCCTGTCCGCCTGAAGATATTGTAATCCTTCCTAAGTACCATTCAGTGGCCACTGTGTAATATCAGGTCCAATTGCAAGCTTTGACAGCAAGGACTGGTGCATTATTCAACCACAGGGGGCATCATGGTCAAGCCTGATCTTGTCGTCATCTGAGATCCTCACACATGCACCATCCAGCAAGGGTCACTGTCCAGTGATTCGTAACAAACCCTCACACGGGAAACCTGGGGAGTTTTACCTCGCAACGAATCAATCCCTTCGAAAGACTAGACTTGTTAAAATTGAGGAACTGATTTTTTTTAAAGTCGTAGCTGGGGACTTAGTTTAAATCTTTTGAGTATTGGCAGAGTCAACACTCCTGGGAGCTCTGTTAATGTTAAAATGTAACTGTCATTTGGATGCACGTGAGCAATGCTCCCTGAATGCAGCTTCGCCCTGTTTCAGAGCACATGGAGGTGGTTATTTAACTTGGATTCGCCAGCAGCTCATTGCTCTCAGCAAATACCAGTATAAATACTTCATTTTTCACTTTAGAACCATCACAATAGTAGACATTTTGTTTGTAAGTGGCCGTCGATCAGATAAAACATTTTGGTAAAATTACTGAATTTTCCTTTAATTTAAGAAAAACATTTCCTTCCAGGGTAATTGACTGACTGAAGTTAACTACACTGCTGCCTCAGCCAACAATCCTCTTTGTACATTAAACTGCAAAGGATCACACCCCAATGTTTCAGCCCACTTTGATGGTTCCTTTTGTTTGTGTTGGTTTAGAAACATATTAGAAGCCAAAATATTTTTCTTGGAGCAGTAAACAGAATCCCAATTATTGACAACGTGCGGTGAATATAATAGTCCATTAGCCCTTAAAGGAATGGTGTGGGCCTTGAATAAAGTAAAGACGACAATCTTCTCTGTTTGCAGGCACGGCATATGTGATGATCTCATCATATTATTGATTACACAAATTGGATTAAATATATTTTAGAAACACAAATGGGAAAAGTGATGCTGAAGAAGGCAAGGGAACTATATGCCGATAAAGAACCGTTGGCAACAAGGGCTATAAAAAAAGGTGAGGTTCACACCTCCATTGGAATTAGGAACTGACTTCCTCGGCTTCAAAAGCAGCCAATGAAAGTAAAACAGGACACCTTCCCATTTTCCTTCTGATGTGCACAACCGACACTGATAAAATATAAAAAGGAACAAGGAGTGCTCATAGAAACATAGAAACATAGAAATTTACAGTGCAGAAGGCCATTTCGGCCCATCACGTCCGCGCCGGCCGACAAAGAGCTGCACGGCCCTTGGTCAGCAGCCCTAAAGGTTACATATAAATCTATGAACAATGACGGAAAGGCAAAGAGCACCAGCCCAACCAGTCTGCCTCACACCACTGCAACACCCCTTATACTGAAAACATCTACACTCCACCCCAACCAGAGCCATGTGATCTCCCGGGAGAGGCAAAAACCAAATAAAAACCCAGGCCAATTTAGTGAGAAAAAATCTGGGAAAATTCCTCTCCGACCCATCCAGGCGATCGACACTAGTCCAGGTGATCACCCTGGCCGTACTCTATTCTCTGCAGTACATACCATTATATCTGCTCCGTCCAACAAACGGTCATCCAGTCTAATCCCAATTACCAGCTCTAGGTCCATAACCCTGCAGGTTACTGCACTTTAAGTGCCCATCCAACCATTTCTTAAAAGGGATGAGGATTCCTACATCCACCACTCTTCCAGGCATCGAGTTCAGATCCCCACAACCCTCTGAGTAAAAAAGCCACCCCTCAAATCCCCTCTAAACGTTCCGCTAACCACCTTAAAACTATACCCCCTCGTAATAGACCCCTCCACCAATGGAAATAGACTCTTACTATCCACTATGTCCAGGCCCCTCAATATTTTGTACACCTCGATGAGGTCTCCTCTCAACCGCATCTGTTCCAATGAGAACAAACCCAACCTATCCAATCTCTCCTCATAACTAAGATTCTCCATTCCAGGCAGCATCCTAGTAAATCTCCTTTGCACCCTCTCTAGTGCAATCACGTTCTTCCGATAATACAGCGACCAGAACTGCACACAGTACTCCAGCTGTGACCTAACCAAAGTATTATACAATTTAAGCATAACCTCCCTGCTCTTATATTCTATGCCTCGGCCAATAAAGGCAAGCATTCCGTATGCCTTCTTAACCACCTTATCCACCTGGTCTGCTACTTTCAGGGATCTGTGGACAAGCACTCCAAGGTCTCTTTGTTCATCTACACTATTAAGTGGCCTACCGCTTAATGTGCATACCCTTTCCTTATTAGCCCTCCCAAAGTGTATCACCTCACACTTCTCCAAATTAAATTCCATTTGCCACTGCTCTGCTCACCTGACGAGTAGATTGATATCCTCCTGCAGCCCATGACTTTCCTCTTCATTATCAACCACACAGCCAATTTTAGTGTCATCTGCAAACTTCTTAATCATATTCCCTATACTCAAATCTAAATCATTGATATATAACACAAAAAGCAAGGGACCCAGTACTGAACCCTGCAGAACCCCACTGGAAACATCCTTCCAGTCACAAAAACATCCATCAATCATTACCCTTTGCTTCCTACCTCCAAGCCAATTTTGGATCCAATTTGCCACTTTGCCCTGTATCCCATGGGCTTTAGCCTTCATGACCAGTCTACCATATGGGACCTTATCAAAAGCCTTGCTAAATTCCATATATACGACACCGTACGCACTACCCTCATCGACTCTCTTAGTTACCGCCTCAAAAAATTCAATCAGGTTAGTCAAACACAATCTTCCCCTAACAAATCCGTTCTGACTGTCCCCAATTATTCCTTGCTTTTCCAAATGTAGATTTATCCTGTCTTTCAGGATTTTTTCCAATAGTTTTCCCTCCACTGAGGTTAGGCTGACAGGCCTGTAATTACTCGGCCTATCCCTTTTTCCCTTCTTAAACAAGGGTACTACATTACCAGTCCTCCAATCCTCCGGCACCATGCCCAGATCCAAAGAGGACTGAAAAATGATGGTCAAGGCCTCTGCTATTTCCTCCTTTACTTCACTCAACAGCCTGGGATGCATTTCATCCAGGCCTGGGGACTTATCTACTTTCAAAGCTGCTAAACCCCTTCATACTTCCTCTCTCACTATATTTATTTCATCCAGAATATCACACTCCTCCTTGAAAGCAGTATCTGCTTGAATGTTGCTCTCCCGCCAATCTATCATGAACATAATAATCCCTGCTCAGCACAGTCTAGGCATTTTTGCAACACATATAAGTGCAACCAACTGCAGACACGCAGGTCTCCCTCTGTTAGCTATGCTCCTTAGTGTAAACAAGCCATGGTCTCTTAACCCGACGGCATGGTGCACCAAAAATAATGAGTCTACAATTCTGTCCTTGGGATAAGACAGCTGGTTGTAGTTATATAAATATGGAGAGTCACACCTGAGCTTTTACTTACTCTGGGTTACAGTAGAAAAAAAAATAAAAACATGCCTACTGACCCCAGCCCAAATGCAAAAGGAGAGAAGTGGCATATAATTGTTCTCCCAACACAGGATATAGTATCAAGTAAAATATAAAACATCCCACTTTTCCACTTTATGTAGCCCTCATCTCACCCATGAGAGACAGCAACATTTTAAGGATTTCATGATTGTTAAGTGACAAAGCTTCCAGACTCAAAGGGACAACTGAAATATTCCTCAGGCTGTACATGTTATTATGCTGCCTTTTTCAACTTTGTTTCCTGTAAGCCTAATTTGGTGGATACAGAAAGGCTTAACCATTATGCAACAAACAAAAGCAAAATAGCAATCATAAAGTCGTCAAAAATCATTTGTTCTGTTAACATATACAATTTTTTATATACAAAAAATGCAATTAATCATTCTTTAGATGTAGTATTTACAGCCTCAAGGCTGCTCAGTGACAACTGTTTTGCCTATCATAATAAACTCAGACATCATAGTAATTAAGCCATTTAGGTGCTGAAATATTTGTCTTTTAAGTAGTGAGGAAGATAACTGTGCAATCAAGTGCTATTAACAAACAGGAAGTATCAGAATTAAAACCACTTTCCAGCACAGGAAACATGGAGTACTTTGTAGTCAGACTGAAGGGATTCACCAAGAAGCTGCCTCCAACTATCTATGTGTCACTGTCTGCGGCAGTGCTAAGTGAAGAATTAGTTTAATAATAAGTTACCAGTGTGGGCAATGGAAAGTAAATTGGTAACACTTGTTTTGATGGCACCACAAAATTTATACCATATTTATTTTTAAATAAAGATCAGTTTTAACTCCCCAAATGACTCATTTCATTATAATAACAGAAAATGCTGGAAATGCTCAGCAGCATCTGGGGCAAACAGAGTTAACGTTTCAGGTTGATAACCTTTCATCAGAACTGGAAAAAGTTAGAGATGCAAAAGGTTTTGAACAAGTACAGAGGCTGGGAAAGGGGGTTTGACGAGGTAGAGCAAAGGGGAAGGTTTGTTTTAGAGTGGAAGGCAGGAGTGATTACATGACAAAAGGGATGATGATGCAAGGCAAAGGGTGATGGTATTAGGACAATAAAAGAACGGAGTGATTATTTGCAACAACTTTGTGTCCTTCTGCGCAGTGCGCACATGACGCCGCCCCCTTTTTGCGCATGCGTACTTGATCTGCTCACACATGCACAGTGTGACATACGAGGAAGCCGGAAGTGGGACCAAACCCATGACCCGTGTGGAGCTCACCGCCACTGGAGCTGCTTCTAGAGCTTTTGGATTATCTCCAGGACTTTTGCTTAAAATATCGCTGTGATTATCTACGCGAACATTTTCGCGTCCTTCTGTGGGAGAGAAAACATCAGAGAGACTGGGGAAGAGAGAGAGACTGGAGGAAGCGAGAGAGAGAGACTGGGGGCGAGAGAGAGACTGGGGAGAGAGAGAGGGAGAGAGAAACTGGAGGGAGAGAGAGAGAGAGACTGGAAGGAGAGAGAGAGAGAGAGAGAGAGAGAGAGAGAGAGAGAGAGACTGGGGAGAGAGAGAGACTGGGGAGAGAGAGAGACTGGGGAGAGAGAGAGGGAGAGAGAAACTGGAGGGAGAGAGAGAGAGAGACTGGAAGGAGAGAGAGAGAGAGAGAGAGAGAGACTGGGGAGAGAGAGAGGGAGAGAGAAACTGGAGGGAGAGAGAGAGAGAGAGACTTGGGGGAGAGAGAGAGAGACTGGAGGGAGCGAGAGAGAGAGAGACTGGAGAAAGAGAGAGAGAGACTTGGGGGAGAGAGTGGGGCAGAGAGAGAGAGAGACTGGGAGAGGGAGAGACTGAGGTAGAGAAAGACTCATAACACATAAGAAATAGGAGTAGGAGTAGGCCATCTGGCCCCTTGAGCCTGCTCCGCCATTCAATAAGATCATGGCTGATCTGATCTTGGCCTCAACTACACTTTCCTGCTCTCTCCCCAGAACCCTTAACTCCCTTATCATTCAAAAATATGTCTATCTCCACCTTAAATATATTCAATAACCCAGCCTCCAGTTCCCTGGGGTAGAGAATTCCAAAGATTCATGACCCTCTGAGAGAAGAAATTCTTCCTCACTTCCGTTTTAAACGGGCGATCCCTTATCCTGAAACTATGCCCCCTAGTTCTTGATTCCCCCCACGAGGGAATCTACCCTATCAAACCACCTCAAAATCTTATACGTTTCAATAAGATCACCTCTCAGAGAGTAGGGATAAATGGTTCATTCTCGGGTTGGCAATCAGTAACCAGTGGGGTGCCACAGGGATCAGTGCTGGGATCCCAACCATTTACAATCTATATTAATGACTTGGAGGAAGGGACTGAGTGTAACATAGCCTAGTTTGCCGACGATACAAAGATGGGAGGAAAAGCAATGTGTGAGGCGAACACATAAAATCTGCAAAAGGACATAGACAGGCTAAGTGAGTGGGCAAAAATTTGGCAGATGGAGTATAATGTTGAAAAATGTGAGGTCATGCACTTTGGCAGAAAAAAATAAAAGAGCAAGTTATTATTTAAATGGAGAAAGATTGCAAAGTGCTGCAGTACAGCGGAACCTGGGGGTACTTGTGCATGAAACACAAAAGGATAGTATGCAAGTGATCAGGAAGGCCAATGGAATCTTGGCTTTTATTGCAAAGGGGATGGAATATAAAAGCAGGGAAGTCTTGCTACAGTTGTACAGGGTATTGGTGAGGCCACACCTGGAATACTGCGTACAGTTTTGGTTTCCATATTTATGAAAGGATATACTTGCTTTGGAGGCAGTTCAGAGAAGGTTCGCAAGGTTGATTCCAGAGATGAGGGGGTTGACTTATGAGGAAAGGTTGAGTAGGTTGGGCCTCTACTCATTTGAATTCTGAAGAATGAGAGGTGATCTTATCGAAACATAGAAGATTATGAGGGGGCTTGACAAGGTGAATGCAGAGAGGATGTTTCCGCTGATAGGGGAGAATAGAACTAGAGGACATAATCTTAGAATAAGAGGCCGCCCATTTAAAACTGAGATGAGGAGAAATTTCTTCTCTCAGAGGGTTGTGGATCTGTGGAATTCACTGCCTCAGAGAGCTGTGGAAGCTGGGACATTGAATAAATTTAAGACAGAAATAGACAGTTTCTTGAACGATAAGGGAATAAGGGATTATGGAGAGCGGGCAGGGAAGTGAACCTAAGTCCATGATCAGATCAGCCATGATCGTATTAAATGGCGGAGCAGGCTCGAGGGGCCGTATGGCCTTCTCCTGCTCCTATTTCTTATGTTCTATGTTCTTATTATATTCCATCTGCAAAATTTTTGACCAAGCACTTAGTCTATCGATATCCTTTTGCAGATTTTTTGCATCCTCCTCACAACTTGCTTTTCCACCTATCTTTCAATCGCCAAATTTGGCTCCATCACATTCAGTCCCTTCATCTAAGTCATTAATATAGATAGTAAATAGTTGAGGGCCCAGCACTGTTCCCTGTGGCAGCCCACTAGCTACAGTTTGCCAACCTGACAATGACCCATTTATCCCGACTCTCTGTTTTCTATTAGTTAGCCAATCCTCTATCCAATCCTTTGGAGAGAGAGAGACTGGGGGGAGAGACAGATACTGAGGGAAGAGACACTGCGGAGAGAGAGAGAAAGGGAGACTGAGGGAAGAGAGAGAGACTGGAGGGAGAGAAGGAGACTGGGGGGGAGAGAGGGAGACTGGGGAGAGAGACCGTGGAGAACTGGGGTTGAGAGAGAGTGCGGCAGAGAGACCGGCGGAGAAAGACTGGGGCAGAGAGGGAGAGTGGGGGAAGAGAGAGAGGCCAAAATTGCCCACCGCCAGAAAGGAGGCGCAGCTACTGGTTTCAATGTGTTCTGGCCACCCCATGCATAGGGCGACTCAACCATCGAAATTCAGCACTTCGGGGATTTTTTGGAGCGGAGGGAAAGTGGGGGCCGGTTAGCTGCCAGTCATCATGCTGGCGCGTCACAACGGCTCTCCCCTTGAGTTGAAGGGGAGGGCCTCTGCGAACTCTGCAGCCACTTTAGTGACAAACACTGGGCCACCTGGGAAGGTTTCAGCTGGGCCAGTGGCCCGGCACCCAAGAGGCGGTGCCAGGCTGCCTGCTGGCGACCTGGCCAAACCCGCATGCATAATTGTCGGCCCAACCTGGCAGTTGGCCGACAAAAAAAATAACATGGCGGCTGCAGCAGTGCGCCCTCCCCTTTAAGGGCGGCCGCGCTGCCAAGCTACAGGGATTGTACTGACAGCAAAAGCTGCCGGGGACACCGATCGGTGGCGGGACCGCTCCCGTGTGGCAATTCCAGCAAAGGGGCAATTTCCCAAGATGCAATTTCGCAAAGGGGTCCCCGCCAGTCGGTAAGGGGTCGGTGCGTGAATTCCATGGCGGGAAAATGGGACAAGCGGTCCCCTACACCGCTCCAGAAGTAAACAAGGACAATTTCAAAAATGGCAGTCCCTCCACGGAGACTCGGTGGTTGTTTTGCGCCGCCCCTTGGCCACCGCTTTAGTCGGCCAGAGGCCTTATCGGAAGGGGCAATTTCAGCCCCAAAGAGACTGGGGGAGAGAGACTGGGGGAGAGAGGGGACGGGGAAGAGGGGATCAGAGGGGAGAGAGAGAGAGAGAGAGAGAGAGAGAGAGAGAGAAAGAGAGAAAGAGAGAGAGAGAGAGAGAGAGAGAGAGAGGGGGAACTCAAGGAAGATGGATCACGTTCTTTCCAACCCCATCCCCTTTATACCTGCATTACGTTCTCCCTCTAATCTCCAAACACCTGACTGATTTCTCGGAAAGCTCGTTGCATGTGTCACAAGTGACATCATTGGAGTGGATGAAATCAAGAAGTCACGGCACTGTCACTATTCACTTCATATCCAATAAACCACGCATAATGCCCCATCTATGGCGCGGCGGGGGCGGGGGGGGGGTCAGGAACGTGGGCTGGAATAGGGTCAGGAACTTGGGTGGCAGAGGATGGGGGGGGGGTCTTAATCTGTGAGGGTGCACTCTCCTGTCTGGAGTCGGCAGTCAGAATGGCTTGAATTACACTTTGCAAAGTCACTGATTATGTCGGCAGGATGGTTCTATTTACACATTCCAGAGAAACTGCTGGGTGTGACTTATCCTCCAAGAGAACCAATCAGAAATCAGATCATTTGATCAAGGGGACCCAATCAGAGTATTTTTCTGTTGCAAATAAACGCATTCATAAAAGAAACAAAAGATGAGTCTAGAGGAGCTGAAAATTGCAAAAGCAGAATAATTACCAGCAACTGCTCTCCCCATCCCCTCTTTACCCCAGTCTCTCTCTCCCCCCCCCAATGGCTATGTTCTGAAATTATGGAACTCAGTGTTGTGTCTGCAAGGCTGCAAAGTGCCTAAAGATGAGGTGCTGTTCCTCAAGCTTCTGTTGAGTTTCATTGGGGCAGCATAGGAGGCCGAGGACAGAGAGGTCAGAGTGGGAATGGTGCGGAGGATTAAAATGGCAGGAGACTGGAAACTCAGGGTCATGCTTGCGGACTGAATGGAGGTATTGTGCAAAACAATCACCCAATCAGCGTTTGGTCTCTCCAGTGTAAAGGAGACCATATTGTGAGCAGTGAATACAGTATATTAAATTGAAAGAAGTACAAGTAAATTACAGTTTCACCTGAAAGGAATATTTGGGGCCTTGTACGATGGGAAGGGAGAAGGTAAAAGGGCAGGTGTCTCGTCTCCTGCACTTGCACAGGAAGGTGCCGTGAGATGGCGGCGGGGTGTTGGAGGTGATTGAGGAGTTGATCAGGGTGCTGCGGAGGGAGTGATCCCTTCGGAATGCTGAAAGGGGAGTGGAGGGGAAGATGTGATTAGTGGTGGGATCATGCTGGATGTAGCGGAAATGGGGGAGAATGATGAACGAATTCCAAAGATAATCTTTTGTGGTGAAGTCACAACTGGGAAGCAATTTTGTGATGGTCAGCAAAAGAGATATAAAAACTGCTTAAAAACTGCTCTGAAACAATGCCAAATAGATGTCCATAAGATAAAAAAGCATGGCAAAAAAATCATCCATGAAACCTCCAATTACGAGGCCCATCACATTGCTGATGCTGAATGTAAACGCCACCTGAAAATCAAGATTCCCCAACATGGTGTATCCAGGATCCACTGGTCACTTATTCCAAGCAAAAAGAGGTCTCATCGGTCACCAAAGGACTCGCTGTAAAAAATGAGATGACAAGTCATCCCAGTCTCCCGTTACTAATCAGTGGTCTCTGCTTTCATTCTCTCTCCTTCCTCTTTTGTTTTCCTTCCCTTTGATCTTCCTGATCACAATTTTCTCAGTTTTGTACCGTCACCCATGGCGAACTGGGTTGAGACTAGAATGTCCATTTGCCAAGTCCAAAACCAGTTAGGCTCATAACAGAGGATGGGAGCTGCTGTTTACTTAGCTGATTTGAAAATTAATTGAGTGCATCTACATCACAAGACACGTGGAAAATGCACTGCTGTTATTAAAAAAAAACAGATGTTTGATTTGTGGTTTACATTTTATAAATTACCAGTCAAGCCACTAAAAGTTAGACCATACCGTCCAATTTTGCACAGTTTGTAACTCTAGTTGAGACTGCCCAAACTCATTTCACATAAAAAGCCTGTTCTACCGTCATCCTATCAGTTATACTGCATTTCAATTCATGCCCCAGAGTTGAAGGCACAGTTCACCAGTCACCTGCAATTTTTCTGTAATATCCTGATCCACAGATATTGACTTTGCGTACCAAGAAAAACAAAATGGTTTCATGCCTCACCACTATCATTAAGTATCGCTGTCAAAAAGTATGTTTCCCATTTTCTCTAGGACAGTATGTTCTATACAGAAAGAACCAGGTGTCTTACACAAATGTCTCCAATCTTCTAGAATTTCTTAAAACGTGCACAAAACTTGCCTTTTCAAAAAGATATTTGAGATGTGGAGGGAATGTCAAATGAACTTTCAACACCATCAGAAAATTCCCTGCCCCTCTTAAATCTTTGCAGCTTCAATTGAAAGTCTCTCTTTTTATTAAGTAACACGTGCCTTCTGGGTATTAATCTTCTCCATCTCTTTCAATGTTATCATTTATCAAACGCCTACTGCAAGCTGGAATTGTGCCCCAGTGAAATAGTAATTGATGTGTTTACAGGAATCAACATTTATTTTAAAATACCCATCTGACTTGAGTCTGAGAATCAATGCCCTTCCCTATTTTTCTGAAGCATAATGTTAGGAAACATACATTCTTTATTACAAGATTTTATGAAAATATAATTCAAATAGTTATTTTAAAACATGTCTAGCAAACACAGTTTCCTGTCTGACAACAGCTTGTGAAAAAAAATATGGAAATGCTAACATTGGCCCCAGTGCCAGTCAGTTAAACATTCTGTAACTCAAGTGACAGCCCTGAAAAAGCCCTAATAAATATTTGTGTTGGTTCACATCCGGAGTCCCTCCCACACAGTTATGTTTTTTGGCAATATTTTCAACTTTCAAAATGTTTTAATTTATGAAGTGTTGGTTCCAATGTTGCATTTCAATGAAATATGGAGACCTCAAATGTCATTATTACATTGGTGTACTCATTTGGATTAGAAAATATACAGGACAGTGACTGCACTGCACAAGTACACTGTAAATTAACTAGGCCCATTTCCCGAGGGCAGGGTGGGTTAAAATTCCCCTCATTGCCTCTGGAAGTGTTTAGGCCCACTTCTTTGACAGTAATGCCCAAGCAGCAACAAAAATAGCCACCTCCAGAGGCATCAGCTGGCATTTTCCTACTGTGGGTAGCTGAATGCAGACCTTGCTCCCCCGATACAGTCGCATGATTGACCTATATGGACCTTCCCCCAGTCAACAGAGAATGTGCACGAGCAGAAATTAAAGTCCCAATTTAAATTTGCTGCAATCTATCTGTTGCCACTGGCCCTATGGAGTTTCCCTCGTAACATAAATTATGCAGATTCATACATGCTGGCAACTGAAACTATGATAGAACTATAGCAAGCAGCAGTGCTTCCATCATATAAATGTAGTACCAGGTAAGAGGGAGTGCTTTTTTTGATTTTTGCTCACTCTTAATATCGTACATGAACTAAAGTACTTTCCATTCAAAATTCTCATTGCTGAGACATGTGCATTCCACACTTATCATAAATGTACTCTAGTTTTTATTGAAAAAAGTAATGCTGGTAATTGCTTATTCTTCCTACCTCTTGCATTTCTTTCTAAAGTCACTTAATTAATATTAATGGGGAACCACAAGCTTCATTTCCTCCCCATGTCACGAGACAGGAAAATCCCTGAATGACTTGCAAAGGGAAACATTTCATCCGTCATCAGCATTTCTTTCTGAAATTTGGAGCCAAATTTCCCACAAGCAGACCAGAGTTTCAGAAAGTAGCAGCTGAACACACAACAGAATCTTTGGGGCAACTGAGAGGATGAATATATTGATGTACAGCAAATCATCTCCAAATCAATGAGGTTTACCTTGTGGCTTATAGAAATGCTATTGCTCAGAGAAATCTATCTAGCTCACATCATTGAGAAGGATGAGGAAGAGAGGTATTAGCATAACAACTTGGAACATCTTCAACTGTTACCAATAGCAACAGTGGTGTCCAACATAGCAGCAAACTGCAGATCACCACTACTGCTCTGGGAATTAATTATTACACCATTCACAGAGAAGGAAGTCTGTTAAGTGCAAATTCTCTGTGGAAAGGTGTTTGGCAAACATATTATGTGAATAGTATTGAAATAGAGTATTGCGTCACTTGCATGTGGCATAATCACAATGAATGTTGTGGGACTCTTCCCAAATTTTTCATGAAGATGGTGCACTTTAAACAGACTTTGCACTTATTAGTGGGCAAGGATTGGCCTATTTGAACCAAACCAAATCTCAATTCATTTCAATTCCAAGTGAACAATCAAACTATTCCTCTCTGTTAAATAAAATGTTTTCTTTCAATTCAAATGAATCAACCTCAAAAAAGTAATTCAATTTGAATGAGAACTAGAATTAACTAATAGATATTGTCCTACTTTTTGAACATTTCTGTGTAGCGTTTATGGGTTCTTCCACTTAAAACTTTTGTCCATCTGCATCGGTTATATGATCAATGACTAACAGTGAAAAGCAAAATTCCTGGCCAAGGCTTTCTTTCTTTTTAACAAATTAAAATTTAAGAGCCCAAGATTCTGATTCTTTAAAAATGATCTGATTGAAAAGATGACCAATGAATCAAAGTTTGCTACCATGTTTAACACTGCCGTGAAAGTGGGCTTGTTTAAAGCGAAGGACTTTTGGTTTCTACGCCACCAATTCCTGACAACACATCTTTAATGGCTGCCGGATAAAATGACAAAGTGCTTTATACTATCTGGATGAGGCAAGGCCCCTGAGGAACAAGGGATCACTCTACATACCTGCTCCAAATGCAAAGAAAAAGCTTTTATCTGGGTTTGCCTCCAGAAGTGCTGTCACCCTTTTGCCCATTCTTTCATTCCTCTTGTAGATTAACTCCTGGCGGAAATAGTTGTCTATCTCCTGAGCTGTCACCTGCTCATGCGGCGGGAGGGTGGTGTTGATAAAGTTAGGCAGCTGCGAGAAGAACAAGCCAAGTGATTATTATTCTAAGAACGGCTCCTAGATATGTATGACATAGGATTACAGAATCTCATGCTTTACTGTCAAGATAAGACAGATTTATTTAAATTTTGAGGTGCAAGAATCTCTCAGCTGTTAAACCATACTGATAAACCAGGCAAGCTCCAAGCTTGGTTGAATTTCAGACTTATTTTTGTTTTGTACATACTTTCTGAAAAACAGAATATTGTTTGATCATCAATATATAGACGGGGAAGGTTCCCCAATGGTTCAACAAGTTTATTCATTCAGTAAAGTATCTCTGAATCGACTCCTTGCTTGTACTGAGTTAGCAGATCTCAGTTGCCATAGTGATTAGAGGCGCTACATTTGGCCCTTTCTGGCAGTATGTGACTGTGTGTGGTCATTGGTTGAGGACAGGATCGGTCTTGGCTTTGATACTCCCTGTAGTCTAATAGCTGTGACTCTCAAGGCTCTCACCCTGGCAAGTTACCAGGTGAGGTAGGGTGACCAACATCTATTATACTGAACCACAACAAGCAGTCAAACAGGAGAACATTGGAGACAAAAGAATAAAAAAACAAAGCATTGCATGCCGGATGTAAGCAGTCCAGCGAATACAGGGAAGTGGGGGTGACCATCCTTGGCAAATTCACATTTTGTTGGCCTCTGACTCCTGTCAGTTAAATTGGGGCCAAACTTCCTGAGATTCTCACAGGAGAGGAACCTTATTTCTGGAAGGGTCCCGCGAATCAGTCTATTTTCTGCTCCTGTTCACATTCCTTTGGTGCATCTGATTTAAACTTCATGGGCCTGGAGCTTTGGAGACTTATGCTATCAATGCTGCTATTAGGGATATAATCCCGAATCCAGCAGTAGTAGAAATGCTCCAGGCCCTTGAAATTCAAATCAAAAAAGCAACGGAGTCTGAATAGCAGCAACCATCAACACAGGAGACAATGTGATCTTAGGGCACTCAGAGTCAGCTTAACATAGTATTATATAGTATTTACAGCAGACAAACAGGCCATCCGGCCCAACAGGTCCAAGCCGGTGTTTATGCCCCACATCTCCTCCCACCCTTCTTCATCTAACCCCGTTCACATATCCTTCTATTCCTTTCTCCCTCATGTGTTTATCTAGCTTCCCCTTCAAAGCATCTATGCTAGTCATCTCAACGAGACAAGTTCCACATTCTAACCACTCTTTGGGTAAATAAGTTTCTCCTGAATGCCCTATTGGATTTATTAGTAAATGTGTTACATTTATGGCTGCTAGTTCTCGTCTGCCCCACAAATGGCAACATCTTCTCTACGTCTACCATATCAAACCCTTTCATAATCTTAACGACCTCTGTCAGGTCAACTCTCAGACCTTCTCGAGAAAAGAGCCCAGCCTGTTCATAGCTTTATGGGGAATGCAGCAGCCCTGAAGCACTCAAGAGCTGGGATTCTGGGGGCAAGTTCAGACCTGGGGCACTTAAAGCCACCATTGTGGAGGAGTGTGGTCTGGAGTACTAAGAGCTGGCGTCCTGGGGAAGGTATAGGTTAGAACACTCAGAGCTGGCATCGGGGGAAGACCATAGGTGTAGAGCACTCAGAGCTTGCATCCCGGAGGAGGGTACAGATTAGAACACTTGGAGCTGGCATTGGGTGAAGACCATAGATCCGCAGTACTTAGACCTGGCCTCCCAGGGTGAGTGCCGGTATGGAGTCCTCTGAGCCAGCATCTGATGCGGAGTTTAAATCAGGCCGGTACTTTCTGTACAGTAAAATGCTCATTAAATTCTCTCGCAATTATTCTGACATTTCAAAAATATTAGATTCTATCAGCAGCATTGTTCTTTAATTTAATATTGATGCCTAATGACACACTTGGATACATACTAATAATTCACTCCTATCTCATTCTGCATGGCTCCAGTACAAATCCTGTATATAGGAAAAAATGATTATGTAAGCAAACCCAAAATCTGATGGAATTTTGGGGATAGTGTCTTAAGGCATCAGTTCCCTGAATGTTTTTGCTCATGGGGCTTACTGTGCCCACCTACTACCATTCTAAGCAAATGAGCAGACCAGGAGTCATTTCAGTGAAGTGGATACAGTGCCTCTAACTTTTTGTAATGAAAAAACAACCCTGGGTATTAACTCCACCAACTGAATGTACAAGAGTTATGTTTTAAACAACATGTTGTACCTCTATGAGCTTCTTATAGGCTCAATATTATTAAAGCCAAATAACAACTACTTGCTTTTCTACAGTGCTCTTCACATACAGGTCTCAACTCTCCATAATATTTGGAGCAAGGCCAGCATTTATTGCCCATCCCTAATTGCTCTTGAGAAGGTTGCAGTGAGCTGTCTTCTTGAACCACTGCAGTCTTTGTGGTGAAGGCACTCCCACAGTGCTGACTTTGTCGTAGCGGTTTGGTACAACTGAGTGGCTTGCTAGACCATATCAGAGGGCAATTAAGAATCAACCACATTACTGTGGGTTTGGCCCAGACCAGGTAAGGATGGCAGATTTCCTTCCCGAAAGGACATTAGTGAACCAGATGGATTTTTATGACAATCCAGTAGTGATTGCCATTACTGATACTAGCCTTTTATTATTACAGATTTATTTAATTAATTGAATTTAAATTCCCCAGTTGCTGTGGTGGGATTTGAACGCATGTCTCACAGATTATTAGTCTAGGGCACTAGATTACTAGTCTAGTAACATAACCACTATGCTACCGCACCCCGTACCACTATTGCTTAGAGTCCTGCTGCTACTCCAGTTAAAACACATCCAGAGGACAGGACTTTTAAATCAACATGAAGACCACCAGCATGCAAATCACAGCCTCTGGCAAGAATAAATAAAAATGTTAATCTTGTTAAAAATTTCAGAAAGCATGTTTTTGAGAAGCTGGTGGCCGGATTCTGCAATCACAGTGATGAGTGGCATCTGTCATAAATGTGGGCATAGGGATTTATAATGGGAAAAAGTTAAAAAGTTAAAATACACATGGCAACAGCAAATCCAAGTTGTGCAGACAGGAAGTGTGTGCAGATATAAGATATTAGTATATTATAGATTGCTAGATGGGGAAGGATTTTTATAATGCTAGATTATGCTAAATTGTGATAAGTTGTCAGTTTCTAAATTGACTTTCCGTCAGGTAGGAGCTATTGCGGGGGGAGGTGGGAGAGCAGATCGCGGGGAGGAGGAGGCCGGGAGAACAGATTAGGCTAGAATTTTTTATGGGGCCAAGATGAACTTAAATACTCCCCTTCCCCTACAAACATCTTTCAAAAAAGCAAAAACTTCGCATTTCTGATCAGTCAGCGGTATTCCCTTTAAGGACCGTTGGTTAGACTGTTCAATGCCGAGAGTATTGCGCACGGTTTTGGTCTCCATATTTAAGGAAGGATATACTTGCATTGGAGGCTGTTCAGAGAAGGTTCACTAGGTTGATTCCGGAGATGAGGGGGTTGAAATAGATTGAGTAGATTGGGCCTATACACATTGGAGATCAGAAGAATGAGAGGTGATCTTGTTGAAACATATAAGATAATGAGGGGGCTATACAAGATAGATGCAGAGAGAATATTTCCACTCATGAGGAAACTAAAACTAGGGGAAATAGTCTCAGAATAAGGGGCTGCCTATTTAAAATTGAGATGAGGAGAAATTTATTCTCTCAGAGGGTTGTAAATCTATGGAATTCTCTGCCCCAGAGAGCTGTGGAGGCTGGGTCATTGAATATATTTAAGGCGGAGATAGACAGATTTTCGATCGACAAGGGAGTAAAGGGTTATGCAGAGCGGGCGGGGAAGTGGAGCTGAGTCCATGATCAGATCGGCCATGATCTTATTGAATGGTGGAGCAGGCTCGAGGGGTCAAATGGCCTACTCCCGCTCCTATTTCTTATTTTCTTAAAATGCAATTTGCATACTCCTCCCATTTTTCCTCAAAATTTGCAACTGGCGTAGGATCGTGACTTTCATGATTAAACAGCTGCCTGCCTGTTTTGGACGTCAAAGCTGGGCACCAATAAATCAGGCAGGCAAATAGGTGTCCAAGATACCCACCAGGTTTTCCTTTGAATATCCCCACCGTCCAGTCCTTGTTCTCAAATATTTGTTCATATTATTTCTATCATGAGCCAACAAGTCACAATTAATTTGGAGATTTATATATACAACATTCTTTTCCTCATTACTGTTATGTCTATACCAGCTCAGATAAATTATTACTTTAAAAAGTTATCTATTGCATCAAGGAAAGTCAGTTTCTCCTTTCTCCCTCAGTGCTTTGGGCATTATACATTAACTTCCAGATTTTCTACCATTTCTTAAGTTTTTTTGACAATTTGTGACATGCCACACCTTCCCTAACAAAGCAACTTTCTTGTTGATTTATGCTGTAATGAACCACCTTCACCAAAAGAGGCGGATAATGATCGCAGTAAACCTTGTCACTCAATTAGCAAGTTGTTTCCTCAAGCTATTCTCATCAATTTTCCAGAAAAGTGCTTTAAAACACTTAAGAGCCAGACACCCCTTTCTTCATGATTTATAGCAGATAAAGTTATTATCATCCCATCAGACGACAAGATCAGCCGCAAAGGAATTACAGACACGAAGCTTACCCTTCACATCAATTACATATCAAAAGTACTTATCATGTTCCTTCACAATAATGTAATTAACTCATTTCATTTCATAATCTTTATCTACACAATGTTGAATTTGCAAATCTCCTGCTTATAATTATGCATATGACAGAAAGATTTACATTCATTTACAAAAATATTTATCTCAATGCACACAATTCCAAATGTTTCAACACTTCATTAGCAGGTTTTACACTTAAAATTGTCTTAATTATAGCAGGCTGCATGAATATTTGCGTATGATTAGCTCTGGGGTATTTTGAGTGTTTTATCTACATCCTATTTACCCCCTTTAACTATCACATACCCCACATCAATCGGTAAAATGATTTTAGTCTTCTACCTCTCCACAACTACCATAGTCCTTTAATGGCTCACAGGAAATTCCACTTCCATGATGACTTGAATCCCAGTCCAGGTTTTTGTTTGTTTTAGAAACAAACTTATTCTCCCAAGTTATTTTTTTGCCCAGTACCCACTAAATAATGTTCTGTGCTTCCAGCAATGCTGCTCTAAGCTGGCTACCGGAAGCTGTGCGAGAGGCTGGATGACGATCGAATCAATTGTTCCGATGTCAATCCCCTCATGGAGAAATGCAATGGATTTCTCACATTAGTGTGGATGTGATTAGGAACTCCGCAAAGCGAGACCACAAACCCACCTTCCACCTTTTCATAAATGGTGCTTCCTCATTTTATTTTGAAGATAGGAAATGTGTCTAATTATCCCCCTTTTTCTTTCTGCACAAGCTTATAGATTTATGCTGACCATGTGGTTGGACAGCTGAGATGCACCCAGCCTCCCATACATTTTTCAATTGATTGCAAGAGGACTGAAACAAGAGCCCTGTAAAGACTCCCCTTTTCAATCCAGTTCCTCCCCCAGCATCTCTGAGTAATACTACTGAGATCAGCAAAATGCAGTTCTGCTTTCAGTGCCACTACTGGTGGATTCAGGATTTTATTGGGCATAAAGTAGGCATAACAAATAGCAAAAAGTGGCAGAGCTCTATTACACATATCCTCAGTTCATTAGCATCATGTCCAATTTTGTGGCATGATTTTTAAGCATCCCAAGAAGTACTCACAGTTTTCCTGTGGGTGAAAATTAAGTGATGCATACAATTCCTGGCATTCACACTGGCACTGCTCCAGTTCATCTATTTGTCCATATAAATTAGGTATCTGGAATTGTTAGAGACTGTGCTGCTTCCGGAAGTGGATGTAAAATAAAATCAGATATATAATATATATATATATATATAAAGATTAGCGGAAGCGGGTATATGAGATCATTTCTGAAGCTTATTTCTTGTTTTCTTCTGGTTTCCACTTAGGAGCTTTAGAGCAAATTATAGTGGCACTGCCATTTTCTTTTAATCAGCGTGCTTAATGGATTTCTAAATGAGAATCCCCTTTTACTTTTATATAGAAGAGGAAGAGAAAAACACATTTTATTGTTTGGAAATTAAGAATGCAGTCATGCAGGCACTGGAACTACCTTCCGGGCAGGTAGTTCCAGACCATGACTGCATTCTTAATTTCCAAACATTAAAATTAGTTTTTCGTGATATATGCATGGAATGCATGTTTGTGCTTCCTGAGTGCACCATCAGGGAATCATAAGAATATGAATATAAGAACATAAGAACGTAAGAATTAGGAACAGGAGTAGGCCATCTAGCCCCTCGAGCCTGCTCCGCCATTCAACAAGATCATGGCTGATCTGGCCGTGGACTCAGCTCCACTTACCCGCTCACTCCCCATAACCCTTAATTCCCTTATTGGTTAAAAATCTATCTATCTGTGATTTGAATATATTCAATGAGTTAGCCTCAACTGCTTCCTTGAGCAGAGAATTCCACAGATTCACAACCCAATGAGTGAAGAAATTCCTTCTCAACTCGGTTTTAAATTGGCTTCCCCCGTATTTTGAGGCTGTGCCCCCTAGTTCTAGTCTCCCCGACCAGTGGAAACAACCTCTCTGCCTCTATCTTGTCTATCCCTTTCATTATTTAAAATGTTTCTATAAGATCACCCCTCATCCTTCTGAACTCCAACGAGTAAAGACCCAGTCTACTCAATCTATCATCATAAGGTAACCCCCTCATCTCCGGAATCAGCCTAGTGAATCGTCTCTGTATCCCCTCCAAAGTTAGTATATCCTACCTTAAGTAAGGTGACCAAAACTGCATGCAGTACTCCAGGTGCGGCCTCACCAATACCCTATACAGTTGCAGCAGGACCTCCCTGCTTTTGTACTCCATCCCTCTCGCAATGAAGGCCAACATTCCATTCGCCTTCCTGATTACCTGCAAACTAACTTTTTGGGATTCATGCACAAGGACCCCCAGGTCCCTCTGCACCGCAGCATGTTGTAATTTCTCCCCATTCAAATAATATTCCCTTTTACTGTTTTTTTTTCCAAGGTGGATGACCTCACATTTTCCGACATTGTATTCCAACTGCCAAACCTTAGCCCATTTGCTTAACCTATCTAAATCTCTTTGCAGCCGCTCTGTGTCCTCTACACAACCCGCTTTCCCACTAATCTTTGTGTCATCTGCAAATTTTGTTACACTACACTCTGTCCCCTCTTCCAGGTCATCTATGTATATTGTAAACAGTTGTGGTCCCAGCACCGATCCCTGTGGCACACCACTAACCACCGATTTCCAACTCGAAAAGACCCATTTATCCCAACTCTCTGCTTTCTGTAAGCCAGCCAATTCTCTATCCATGCTAATACATTTCCTCTGACTACGCGTACCTTTATCTTCTGCAGTAACCTTTTGTGTGGCACCTTATCGAATGCCTTTTGGAAATCTAAATACACCACATCCATCGGTACACCTCTATCCACCATGCTTGTTATATCCTCAAAGAATTCCAGTAAATTAGTTAAACATGATTCCCCCTTCTCATCTTCTAAGGGACCAACATTTACTTTAGTCACTCTTTTCCGTTTTATATATCGGTAAAAGCTTTTACTATCTGTTTTTATGTTTTGCGCAAGTTTACTTTCGTAATCTATCTTTCCTTTCTTTATTGCTTTCTTAGTCATTCTTTGCTGTCGTTTAAAATTTTCCCAATCTTCTAGTTTTCCACTAACCTTGACCACCTTTTACGCATGGGTTTTTAATTTGATACTCTCCTTTATTTCCTTGGTTATCCATGGCTGGGGGCAGGAGTAGGCCTTTCGGCCCCTCGAGCCTGCTCCACCATTCAATAAGATCATGGCTAATCTTTGACCTTGACTCCACTTTCCTACCCTATCCCCATATCCCTTGATTCCTCTACATTAAAACAAATCTATCTATCCCAGCCTTGAATATACTCAAAGACTCAGCATATCATCTCACTCTTATCCTGATACTATGCCCCCCAATTCTAGACTCTCCAGCCAGGGGAAACAATCTCTCAGCATCTTCCCCGTCAATCCCCTTCAGAATTTTATACATTTCAATGAGGTCACCTCTCATTCTTCTAAACTCCAGAGATTATAGGTCCAATCTACTCAATGTCTCCTCATAGGACAATCCTCTCCTCCCAGGAATCAATCTAGTGAACCTTCATTGCACCGCCTCTAAAGCAAGTACAGGTTGGACCTCTGTGCTCCGGCACCCTCGGGACCTGACTGGTGCCGAAACAGAGAATTTTCAGAACCGCTTACTGCTGTAGACAGCGCCTGGGCTCTTGAATCCCTCCGCCACGCTCCGGCTCAGGCTGCGAAACTTGGGCCTTGCTCTCTCTCTCCCAGTGTAGAAATCTCCCAGCACATTTATTAATTAACGTGCTAGTTTGGTGCTTTTTACAAAAATAAACCCTCCTCTCCCTCAGGCCCAGGGACTAATGCCTAACCACGGATGTTCCCAGACCAGAAAGTCCCGGACCAGAGATCCAATCTGTATATCCTTCCTTAAATATGGAGACCAAAATTGTGCACAGTACTCCAGGTGTGGTTTCACCAGCATCCTGCACAATTGTAGCAAGACTTCCTTACTCTTGTACTCCAACCCTCTAGGAATAAAGGCCAACATACATGTGGCCTTCCTAATTGCTTGCTGTACCTGCATGCTCTCTGTGTTTCTTGTACTAAGACACCTACCTCTTTCTGAACACCAACATTTAATAGTTTTTCACTGTTTAAAAAATATTGTGTTTTTCTATTCTTCCTACCAAAGTGAATAAACTCACTTCCCCACATTATACCCTATCTGCCACTCACTTAACCTGGTTATATCCCTTTGCAAGCTCTTTGCATCCTCCCCACAGCTTACTTTTCCTGCTAGCTTTGTATCATCAGCAAACTTGGCTACATTGCACTTGGTCCCTTCATCTAAGTCATTAATATAGATTGTAAATAACTGAGACCCTAGCATTGATCCTTGCGGCACCCCACTAGTGACAGCCTGCCAATCTAAAAATTACCCGTTTATCCCTACTCTTTTTTCTGTCTGGTAACCAACCCTTTATCTATGCTAATACATTACCCCTCCAACCCCATGTACCATTATCTTATTTACTTTTATGTGGCACCTTATCGAATGCCTTTTGAAAATCCAAATGTACTATATCCACTGGTTCCCCTTTATCTACCCTGCTAGTTGCATTCTCAACGGATACATGACTGGCACTCCCCACCCGCTAACAATCCATCGGGCACCTCCAGCAGGTCAGTGCAGGCAAACTTCCTGACTTCTGGCCAAGTATATGTTCTGAGTGGAAAATCAACACTAATTGCTGCTTGGGTATGATTTCACAGGCACTAGGAATCAAACTCGAGACTACCCATAACGTTATAGCCCAAGTCCACACTGGCCAGTGCATTTACCAACCAAACTATCAGAGGAGCATAGTTTCATTTTCCTTAAAGAGACAAGCCATCCAAATCCACATCAAATACAGAAAGTTTTGATTTTCCAAAATAAATTCCAATTGGCTCAATTCAGACTTCAAATGCAATTTTGAGGGCCACAAATATTCCTGGCAGTTGTTCCTCCCCCAGATATTATACTTTGGACTGTGGGTCTAGCAAAAGAAGTTACCAAAGCTTCTCCAAGGGTAATTGCGTGTGTCCTCCTGCATACGTGAACCATCCTCCAATCTTTCTGCACATGCTCATTTAATGCTTACTGTTTCAAACAAACTATAGCCTGGGCTATGAGAAGGACTATTTCCCACAACTTCGCTATTCTGCAGCATTATTTCATAGTTGTATTTTTTGTTTAAATATTTCTGCCTATTCAGGCCCCCCCAAAAACTCCTGGCTTCCCAGCTGCAGGCTTCAAAGGCCCCCCAAGCTGCCTCTGAACTCACCCTCTGAGGGCAGTTGAGCATATAGATGGCAATAGAGGCTGTGATTCATACTCAATAATTCTCGCTCGAAGTCATGCAGTGTTCCAGCATTATAGCCAACTGGGTCAGCTTGGAATAAGTTCAGGTTTACTCAACCTCATGAAATCAGTACTTTATGATATATGAAAAATAATAAATAAAATGTACTTTTCAGTTTTCTTTTAAAACATCAGCAAGACCTTTCCTTCCAAGGAACGCCATGTTATAACAGTGCCATTCATTTCTCCTCAATAAGCCACAAGCACTAATCTAGCCCACGGAACAGTCATTTCTTTGGCAGTGCACAAGGTTACAAGTCAGAGAACCAAGTCATTTAAAATGTTGCTTTATAGACAGAAAATGATAAACTGTTGACGAGTAATTTAAAAGGTTCCATTAAGTTCCCTCAACATTTTAGAATGATGTTGTCCTAAAGGAACAGAATTTTACTGTAATTGATCCTGCACATCAAGTATAACACAGCATTAAAGTAGCCTTTTCACAGCTCTAGAAAATTAAATGGTCTATAAATGTTTAATTAGTTACCTATTAAATGCAAGCTCCTTTAATGTTACACTACCTCATGGGGAAAACCAATTAACAAAACCATCATATAGTACTTAAAATAATTAACTGAAAAAATAAAACTACTATCCCACCAACTGTGCCACCCTCCTCCCCCTCAACCCCCGTGCTGCATAAAGGGATATCACAGTTACCAATAATGGTCATTACAACGAGCTGGAATAACTCAATATGAACAAATTTCAATCCCAAAACTTTCTCTACAATATCCCATTCCTTACGGCTATCTACCCAACAAAGCAGAAATCACCTAAACGTCCCCAATGTACAAACATCCACAACACTATGCTTCTGCTGGATACTGTTCTGAGTCTGTAAGCGGGAGAATACTCACCCAGGAAAGATTCAAAATTCAATAAGTGCAGTCAGTTCAAGGCAATAATAAGGTTCATTTATTCCAAATGCTTGGACCCCATCTCATATAGCAATTCATCAACTTTAAATGTGACCAGTCAGTCCAATATTAATCCAAAGAATAAATTAAAATCTTGAGTTAAGTTATTTATTGCTGCATCACACAGTTTAAAATTCACACTATAACAAGTGGAATTTGTATTGTACCTTTAACTAATGAAACTACCGTAAAGAAATGGATGACAAATCACAAAGATCGTTGGGCTGGATCACTGTGACACAACTACAGAGTGGGCCATGTCTCACTAAATTCCTTTTGAGTCAGGAAGAATCATGATTAATTGGTATGTCTGACTCCAATCAATTTTACATCTCATGGAATCCTTGGACCAAACCCTCTCTTTTTCTCTCTCCTTCCATTCACTACTATTCAAGCCCTCTCTCTCTCTCTGCTCCTTCACGTTGTCTTTCTCTCTGCTCCTTCATTTCAGTCCCTATCATTTCCATGGGTCTCTCTCCTCCACATTGTCACACACTCTAGCCTTTTACTGGACAGATTAGATGCAGGAAGAATGTTCCTGACGTTGGGGAAGTCCAGACCAGGGGTCACAGTCTAAGGATAAGGGGTAAGCCATTTAGGACCGAGATGAGGAGAAACTTCTTCACTCAGAGAGTTGTTAACCTGTGGAATTCCCTGCCGCAGAGAGTTGTTGAGGCCAGTTCGTTAGATATCTTCAAGAGGGAGTTGGATGTGGCCCTTACGGCTAAAGGGATCAAGGGGTATGGAGAGAAAGCAGGAAAGGGGTACTGAGGTGAATGATCAGCCATGATCATATTAAATGGTGATGCAGGCTCGAAGGGCCGAATGGCCTACTCCTGCACCTATTTTCTATGTTTCTATGTTTCTTTGATCTCTTCTTTCACTTTCCTTTTTGCTCTTTCCCTTTCTTTCTCTTCTGTTTTTACCTCTCTCTCCTGTTTGCCTTTGCAACTTTCGTCAGGAAGAGACAGCAGCTTAGGGACTCGGGTGAGTGGGTTGGTTAGAGACTGCGAACAGGAGCTACTGCATTTGCACCATCGTGGGAAGGAATAGTAGAAACCCTGTCATATGCTGAGACAGGGTCTGAGAATCTACGGGGAAGGGGAAAACAGGGGTGCTATTTCAGACTCGCTGTGTATGAACATGAGTCACTCAGTTTCTCCAAGGTGGATTAGGCAAGTGTTGATGGCAATACTTTTTCTCTCTTCCAGTCCGAGCAGAGAACAAATGATAAGTGATTTACTTGTACTTCTTTCAAGTTAGTATACTGTATTCGCTGCTCACGATGTGGTCTCCTCTACACTGGGGAGACCAAACGCAGATTGTGTGACCGCTTTGTGGAACACCTCCGTTCAGTCCGCAAGTCTGACCCCGAGCTTCCGGTTGCCTGTCACTTTAATTCTCCGCTCTACTCCCAGTCCGACATCTCCATCCTCGGCCTCCTACACTGTTCCAATGAAGCTCAATGCAAGCTTGAGGAACAGCACCTCAACTTTCATTTAGGCACTTTACAGCCTTCTGGACTCAACATCGAGTTCAACAATTTCAGAACATAACCTCTGCCCATTTTTGGCTCCCTTTCATTCACCCTCCCCCCCTCCCCCATGCTCCCCCCCAGCCCCTGATCTTATGTTTTTTCTCTTTGTCTCCAATGGCAGTTGGTCATTATTCCACCATTCACATCTTATCTAGACTAACCTTTTTCTAACTTCTGTCATTACCATTTCAATTTGGCCCATCATTGTTTTTGTCTCTCTAATCTCTCCTGCTTTCCACCCAATCACAGACCTTCCTTTTGTTCTTCCCCTCCCCCTTTCAGTGCTCCTTAAGATCTGTTATTTTCGAACATTCGCCAGTTCTGATGAAAGGGCATCAATCTGAAACGTTAACTCTGTTTTTCTCTCCACAGATGCTGCCTGACCTCCTGAGATTTCCAGCATTTTCTGATTTATTTCAGATTCCAGCACCTGCAGTATTTTGCTTTTGAATTGATAAGTGATGTAAGGTGAACAATATTAGGGAAAAGCATTTGTCTCTGGTGGGGGTCATGGGAATTAAAAAGAAATCACAGATAGTGATGCCAGCTTTCTCAGTTGAAGCACACTTACCTCGCAGCAGATGTGCTTTTCTCCTTCAGTTGGGCCCTGCCCAAGGAATCTGGTGTCAAGAAATTCTGCTGACTGCAGGTCTCAACTGGAGGAAAGCAGCACTGCTGGGACCAGGAAGAACATGGTGTACTGCTACTGAGATAGCTGTGATCTGTGATCTTTTCTAAATTCCTGTAATCTGGCAGGCCAACTGTTTCTCCCAGCAGGAGGGATGAACTAAAAGGTTCAGCTCTAATGAGCTGGATGAAATGGTGAACTGGGCCACAGGGTTGGATACCCTCGCCATACAAAACTGACCAATCGGCACTCCCTCCAACAACTATCATGCATGGTCCTGCACCACTACTCTTCTTGGTAAAAACAAATCCCAATTACACAGCCTATTGACCAGCATTAAAGGAACTATTTTTAAATATATACCATTGATTATTGTCAACATTTTTGTTCAATGGTGCATATTCCCATTAATCATATTGTTGCAATAAAATGAAAATAACTAAAAGAAAAAAAACAGCCTAACATCATAACTTGCTGTAAAAATATAAATGAAGGTGGCCAAGAGTCACTGCAGCTGCAGGTTATTTCGAGTAACACTGCACCACCCTGAACCACTAAAGGTACAGATCTACAACTATTTTGTATAAAACAATAAATCAAGTGCCCCTGCTAGAAGGGCACTAAAACCGACAAATAAACAAATTAACTTTTTACCTTAAACCTAATTCAAATTCAAATTTGGTTGCCGAAGGTGATGATGCACTCCAGTCCCTCCAGCGCCCACCTCTCGCAGAAGGCCGCGAGCATACCAGTGGACACCGCGTGTTCCATCTCCAGGGACACCCTGGTTCGAATGGAACCACAGAAGAGAGGCAGGCAGTCGGGAATGATCCCCTCGACCGCCCGCTGCCTGGACTGGTTAATGGCCATCTTGGCCATGCCCAGGAGCAGTCCTACAAGGAGGCCCTCCGACCTGCCCGCTCCCCTCCGCATAGGACGCCCAAAGATCAGGAGTGTGGGACTGAAGTGCAACCAGGTACAGATCTACATGTAGCACACGTGTACATTAAACTTGTGCCAAATATCAACATATGACGCTCCTAGTTTTCCACGTAATAACCTGAAAGCCCCAGTCTCTGTGTACATCATGACTTTGTTGCTGAAGTGATCATCTGTGACTGCGTCTTTAAAATTTTGGTCTCTTAATCCTTTCAGCAGCCACTTCTGGACACCCAGCTGTTCTAGGAACAACAACACATTCTGACTGGTAGAGTTATCCCTGAATGTTGGCTTTGTCTGTCATTTGGAGCTATTTTCTTGTCAACTTTGTCCCATCCTCCTCTCTTGTTGGTGTTGATTACTTGCTGTAGTATGCTTCCAGGAGCATCGTACTCTACGGTGCCCTACCCAAATGGCCATTATTTAAGTATGAGCCAAAACGGTGATTCAGCAAACTATCTGAATGAGAAGGGTACAGGGTCATGGTGGTATTGCACCCAAGTCTAATCCTGTCATTAACTGAGGTTTACACATAAATACACACACATATGGACACAAACAGAAATCCTGCCCGATTTCCCATCCACCCGCCATGAGTTCCATTTTACTAGCTTTCTAAATGTTATTAATTGAACAAAAAAAATTAGCAGAACAAACTGAAGTGTCAGTTCAAGCTCCCTCATGGCTCAAGAGGGAAAAGCATTGTCTGGTGGGGTAGATAAGAAAGCCCCACACTCAATCCCTGTTATGTGTTAAAGAAGCTTATGTCAGAGATACTAAGCTCAGCATTGCTGGCTGGAGACAGAAAAAACAATCCGTCATAGTTTCCCCTCTGCTGATCCCCACTGTAACGTGTACCTGCATGAATAGGATCAGGCTCAGCTGTGATTGAAATCCCCCTCCCCTGCCATGGTCAATTAGCCTGTTAGCAGTCACTGTCTTGGCTCACTAATAAAAAATGTCCACTCAACTAGTTACCAGACTGCAGCCACTGCCTATAGAACTGTCCCCCAGCAGTTTTAGGGTAGGAGAGTCAGAGGGGGAAACAACATTTGGGAGGGAAAAAGAAACAAAAGTCCATGCAGCCAAAATTCAGGATCTCTAAGAGACTTGGTAATGCCTGTTTGCGGAGACCATTCCTAAAAATCGAATGGCCGCCTCATTGGGGTCAACAGGCCAAACCGATCAAAATTCAGGTCGGAGATTTTTCAGCCTGTACTCCATCCCGCCCAAGCAGATGCCACTGCCAAAGTAAAATAAATAAAAAAAGTACTTACCATTTTCAGCTTGATCCGTTGATCCCCCAGCGCGCAGTCCCCCCCGGCAGGTTTTTCTGCCGGTGCACCCTCTGAAGACTGTGTATGGCCCGGCAGTGCGGTCGCCCTTAAAGGGGAGGGCCCACCGCTGTGGCCACAATGCAAACATTTTTGCCAGCCAACTTGCCGATCAGCCGGCAAAATACTGCCCCATCTTAGGTGCCAGGCTGCTGGCCCAGCCGAAACCCACCCTGGTGGCCCAGTGGCCAAAGTTAAAAAATGCTCGAATCTCTCCCCTTTAATGGAGGGGAGAGAGCGAGGTGACGCACGCGCGCTGTGACATCACCATGTGACGGCCCAACCGACCCATTTTCAGCCAGGCTGGCTTTGAGTCTAAGGCCCGCCCCCATTATGATCCATTTCCATATAGGACTTTGAAAAAAAATTCAAAGTCCTGAAAATGGATCTACTCACCGCACCAAGAGTTCCAGCGGTGAGTAACAGTTAAAAACTCGGCTGGTGCACCTGAATTTTGGCCCCCATGAACGCAGTAGTGAAAGTGGTGATCTGATTTACCTAAAAATGATAGTTTAAATGGGTGACACATACTAAATAAATCACAGCAAACAGTGAGTTTATAATTAGCATCTCTGTTAGTGAGACTTAGCAGAAAACTCATGAATCACTGGCCATATTTTGAAGTTGGCCTCAATGGCTTTGGCTAACAATAAAATGACAGTGAAGGTATGATTGGTGAAGGCACTGTTTCTAGACAATATCGCTAAGATTGCCCAATCTCTCTCCACCAATATTTCAGTGGAACTGAGGTAGGCGGGGGCAAAAATGGATCCACGACCATTTTGACATGCCCCCGACTTCCTGCAAGCAGTGCCCAGTGGTGTACAATATGGAAAGGCCTATGGTATACATGTGCAAACAAAAAAAACACCTCATCCAATGTATTTTCAGTCATTTGTGTCACAGCAACTCTGGACATTGGGGGCACTTGTTTGTCCTTGGTGTTCAGTGTTGCTATGGTGGTAGTGATGGGGGAGGGGAAGCAGGGAAGGAAGATTTAAATTTAAACGTTCAAAAGCCCCTGCAATCGATCACAGTGTGAAAAAATGCATAGGATGGAGGGCCAGAAAACTGATGAAAACATGACATTATAAATTCAAAAGACTGGAGTGTGTGAAAATACAAACTTGACAGATCTGATCGTAAAAAGGGGTCTAAACCACTAACATTTTCCATTAACTACTTTGGAAACAATTTGCAAACCTGAAACGGAGTGGGGTGGAAGATGTCAGTGGAATAGGATTTGCTTGTACAAATATTTTTTTTTTAAATGTAAAGTCTTTCAAGTTGCTAGAAGCAACTGGCAGGAGTTCTTTCTTCAGAATTAGAGAGAATTGAGATTCTGTTGCAATGGGTTTATGTGGAACAGTAGCTGACTTGCAAGCTCTGGGGAAGACATTCCTGTTGCACCACACAGAGCAAATAGTGACAAGCTCCGATTCACAACAGTTCAGCATCTCAGCCACAACTTTCTCCAGGTTTCCTTTCCCTCCCCTCTGCTACTTAAATAGAAAATTTTTGCTGGTTAATATAAAGTTATGAGCAGGGGGCGGGGAGAATTTACAGAGAATGTGTGTTTTTGGGGGCTCAGCAAAATACTTGGAAATAGGATTGGTACAGTCTGCTGAACTATACATCTAAGCGTCCAACAGAAACAATCATTTTATAATTACAGGCTACAAAAGACCATGTTCCCATTAATAGATTTTTCATGAAGAAAAAAAATTAATCTTATCTTTTAAAAAAAATTTATGACAAAAACAATCTTTTTGCAGTCTTCAAAGGATTTGAGGCGTGCTTCTAAATTACAGCTGACAGCAAGCACTAAAGCCAGAGTGTAGTGCCAGAGCATACAGTAATCTAATCAGAAACCACGCTGGTTTGGCTGAGCTCCACTAACTCATGTAACGTTTGTTCGGCTGTTGTCCAATTTCTCTGAAACCATGTAAATATTATTCAAACACAACAAATTTCTGAGGGTTCGTCCGGTGCCAACTTCACATTAGTTTCATTAACTATAATGACGTGTGCACATTTAGGGGCACAGCAGCCACGTCAACAACAGCCTATGGTTTACAAGAGTTTGCTTCATTGAGCTAGCCTGATATGAGCCAAAAGGTTATGATTCAATTCAAAGTAGTTACAGAAGAAAATACAAACTGATTTGAAAGGCTTCTATATTTAGATACTCCTTCTATACCTGATAATAAACTTGCCATGAGCTGCTATAAAGCTTGTAAAATAACCTGGAACATTTTTTTTCCATCTCAATTGATCCTTTCTCTGCACTAATTTTGACAAGATTGAAAATGTAAACAAAATAACAGCCACGGTTCCTTACTTGGGATGTGTCGTGATTGAAGATGACAGCATTCAAGTCCCCACAGTTGTAGTGTTTGATGAGGTCCTCTGTAGTGTAAGGGGCCTGCAAGCTGCCTGCTCGGAGGCTCTCATGTTGCAGTAGAGTTTGGTTTAAAGCAAAGAGGACCTGTAATGACACAAAAACAGAAATACTTGAACACTATTGGAAATTGAAGGAATTTACAACAGCGTGGGTTTGGGGCATGCGACAATTTAGAGACAGAGACATCCATACAGGATTTAATTATGAAGTTGTGTTTCTACTTTAAATAGGCAAAATATTATGTACAATGTGAAACGTTATGCAAGGAATGAACCGAGTGGAGATCCCACATGAGTTTCAAGTAGCTTAATTCAGGAACCACTTCCCCCCACACATCATTTTCTTCTCTCTTCACCAAAAGGTGCTGGGCACTGACCACCGCTTTGTATACCACCCAAGTGTCTATGCTTCACGGATGAGCCAAGACAGTGAGATTTGGAGGCAAGGGCTTACCGTGGAACATCATAGACAGGCTCAATCCTGTCTGTACCCAATGTTCACAAACTAGAGGTCTCGTTATAACATTCTATCTGTACACCTTCCAAGCACAATATTCCAGAATACTCTACCATACTGTAATATATATATACTTTCCAATGCTGTATTTAATAAGGTATTAGAAGAGATTTGGCCCTGAAATTCCAATGGCACAGCAATGGCAAAGTGGGACTTCCGCCCACTTTCAGGTAGCTGACATAAAGCAGATGTGGGTGTGGGGGTGGGCAGGGTTATAGAGAGCTGAGGGAGTGGGACTGGAGGCTGGAAGATACTTGGAGGAGAAGCAGAGATGCAATGACGCAGAAGGAATTAAAATCCGCTGCTGCTGAAAGGGAAAATGCAGTGTACTGAAGGAAGCAGGCAACGTAGGCGAGAAGGGTGGCAGCCAGATGAAGAAATGAGCGGCTAACTTCAGGGATCCAAACCAGCATCTCCTCCTAACAGAGACATGGAGCAGAAGGGGCATAGAGTTTGAAATCAGGAGCTGAAAACCTGCCAAGAAAGTGGTGTGCACTTTTTGAGGGAGGTGGCTGTGGCAGTGAGTGCCACCTCCTTGACTCCCCGGACACCTTTGCAGTGCCAGAAGAAATTTAATGACTTTGCCAGGAAGGCCAAGGTAAGCTACCTGCTTCCCTGACCTTTCCTTGCAGGCTCCCTACATATGTGTCACTGTCACTCATTACCTCATGGTGCCATGACACATGACACATGCCAGACATGAGGCTCCCAAAGCAAGCACTCTATCGGAGCACCTTCATGGCAAATGAGCCAAAGGTGGGCAGAGGAAACGTTACAAGGAAACCCTCAAAGCCTCCCTGATAAAGTGCGACATTCCCACTGACACCTGGGAGTCCCTGGTCAAAGACTGCCCTAAGTGGAGAAAATGCATCTGGGAGGGTGCTGAGCACCTCGAGTCTCATCGCTGAGAGCATGCAGAAATCAAGCACGGGCAGTGGAAAGAGCGTGCAGCAAACCAGTCCCACCCTCCCTTACCCTCAACGGCTATCTATCCCACCTGTGACAGGAACTGTGGCTCTCGTATTGGACTGTTCAGCCACCTAAGGACTCATTTTTAGATGGACTGCCTATGATGATGATGATGATGATGATGATGATCATGGTGGTAGAAGAGTCAGAGATGAAAGTGGGACGTGACAGTCGGAAACGGAAGTTCCAGTCTGCCCATGGTTCCCGAGTCTATTGACTCACATCGCTGGCATCTTCCTCTAAATAGAAGGATGCTAGATAAACATTATATTCACATGGAGGCACGTGCACCAAGGACCATCTCAGAGGACCTGTGACATATGGCAAGGGCCACAGTAAAGTCCTATGCCATCCTCAATGCCAATAACCAAGAAGGATCCAACACAAACTACAGCTCTGGTATGTCTCAGTTACACCTCAAATTCCAGTCCCCTCAAATTCCAGTTTCCCACACATGAAGTACACCACTTCTGCAATAAAAAATATATTGAAATTTCAGACCCTTGATACACAATTTGTGTCCTCACAGGTGACATGTTTCAGTTATTCTTTTTAAATCCCTATCTCCCTTCCAACAGTACTTTCCTTTGAATTTGTTACTGAGGGATTCTGTTTGTATAACGTTTCTTTGGTGCTTCCTGAGGCTCTTTGATATTTCTAGTGCTTGTCACTGTGCTACCAGTGTGGAACTACAGTTTCAATTTTCCAAGTCATTTCATCACCTTTTCAGCTCAACATGTTCTCAGACTTCCACAGCAATGACCTTCAGGATGTTCTTTAAGGTTAGTTGCTTATTGCCACCATCTTCACTTTATCCGTGTGACTATTAACCCTCAGCTCTTATCACTCCATACTCCATAGACCCTTTTTTCTTTTTCACTTCCTGTTACATGTAGTTTATACCTGTTGCTAAATAGGCTTGACAAATATTTTCTTCATAAAAGTGAGGTACCTTTAAAGGCATAACAGGGATGAAATAGCAAACAAACCAGAATAGAATCAAACAGATGAGTATCTTTACACTTCAAATAGCTGTTTTACAATATCGTCTGAGGCTGTCACTGTTGCGAAATCTCCCTTTTATTCTACAGGCCAGATTCTACACAAAACAACAAACAAACAACCCAGCATTTTATACAGTCGTTCAATAGTCACATTTTCACAATCAGACTTTTTCCACTTAAAAAACCTTCTCCAATGGTTGTGGACGATTCATACAGTTCAGCAAGAAATCCCCTCATTAGTTGCGTTTTGGTACTTTAGTCAGCTGCTTCCAATGTGGCATTCATGGCATTGCTGTACCTTGAAGGGAGGAGGGGTAACTTTGGCCTGGAAGGGGCACCAAAGGCTCTGCCTTGCAGGATTGTATCAGGGTAGGTAATATGAAGCGCACCTTTGCAGGCATGATACATCTGCCTTGGTCATGCAAATTATCCCGTCCCCACAATTAGGGACAATATCTATGATTATCAGTGTTGGTGGACAAGGGTTGAGTTCTGCACACTTGTGCTGATGTTGTGGGACCCCAGAGATTTGATTCTTTCTGGTATCTGAACAAGGCCTATATATTCTGCATTTGTGAAATCAATTCTGATAATATGGTCTTCTAGGTCCACCTTCAACTTCAAAGCTTAATCACATATCTAGCTCCTCAAATCTCCTACATAATCATACAATATGGATGCATACCCAGCACAAGGCCATCAAAGGTTTGCTCCATTGCTATCATACTGTTTCAGAAGGTAATATATGCTCCAGAGCAGTGAGACCACATGATCTGTATTGCAACAGTGCCATTCTCCACATCATTAGTGGCGACCCCATTAGATTAGATCATTAAACCACTTCCTGCACTGCATCCAAGATATTGGCATAATGCTCCTGTTGCTCACCTCCTCAGCTACCTCCAAGCACACCTTGGTGACAGCAGCAGATTTCTTTCTCCCATTGCTGAGGAAAATTATATCCCTCTTGCTCCTGACTCTACCCAGTAGTAAATCAGGAGGAAGCATCATTAAATCTGGGTGCTGGTCTCTTTCCAAAACGTTGTGGCTCCTCCAAATTGCAATTTTGCATTGACATCACGCCATGCGAATGCGCATCACGTCCGCTACACAGCTTGGCGAAGCGAAACCCGGAAGGAAAAGATTTAATTAGGCAATCAAGTTGAAATCAGAGATTCTGACCCACGAATATTTTTTCCGTGTTTCACGCACGCAGCTCCCCCCTCCCACTCTGTACCTGTCTATGCATTAATATCGGGGTCTACGTGACTGATATGTGCCAAAATCATTCTTCATTTCACATTAATTACGTTATCTAATTGTTTGAAAATACTATTGCAGTTAAGTCAGCTGGTTGTTAAACCACTGAGAGTAATGGCCTTAAAGGAGGAGCAGCGTGGCATTCAGCACAGCGGCCGTGACCTGCGAGGACCATCAGCAGGTCGGGCCTTAAAGGAGGAGTAGTGAAGAGCTTCAAGATACAGCGCGAACCGGTGCAGGAGATCGCCGGCTGCGAAGAGGGCAACTGGATTGGATGTCACCAAAATCCAGGTCGCTGATTGGAGCGCGGGCAGGTACAGCAGGAGCGACAAGGTCGGGGCGGAGGAGCGGCGAGAGATCGTGGAGCGACGTGATCGGGGCCCAGAAGAGGTGAGGGCCCAGGGGCAGCACAGGCCAGCCCACACTGCGATATGTCTGCGCACTAGGTCCATGCAGCAGAGCTGGTCTCCAGTCGTCTTGGTTAATCCTTGCCACTGGACCAAGACCTAGCTCTGTCAAGCCCGTGTGGTGGCTGGCGTGCAACTGCCACCACACGTTAAAAAAAATCCACGCACAGGCATCTTCCCCCCTTCAAGATGCAGTTCGGGACCTGGAATATTAGGTCCTTCATTGAAACACCTGTGAACTCATCCCTTTTTGGTGTGGAAGTAAGTCATCCTCGATACGAGGGACTGCCTATGATGATGAGCGGTGACAAAAAAATAAGTTGTTCTGTCTTGTTTCAGATTTGTAGAGGTTTCTTTAATATGGTCATTAGTCTTGAGGAGTTTAAAAAAAAACAGAACTAGTCAAAATCTTCCCCCAAGCTTAACCTGATACAAATATTTCAGAATTTATCTGACAAGCTTGAAAAGTGGCCAAGCTACTTTCAAACAGACTGTGAAATTTGTTCAATTCTGGTCGACAGTTATTGAAGTCCAGGAAGTCCCAGTAACTGGGATATTTATTAAACAGAAGCTTTGAGAGTCAATTTGGAAATTCCAAGAGACAAAGAACTCAAAATCCTTCGGCAGTTCCACTGGTGCTCATCGGTCTCCTGTCATAACTTTGAGAGGGAGACAGCAGAACTCCTAAGAAAATGGCAGAGACCAGGTTGCAATGGGTCTCCTCTGTTTCCAGGTAGCCTTGTAAAAGGGAATAACCTGTGTCTGTACACCAATGGGGTCCAAGCCAGGCAAGCAACTGAAAAAATAAGGCTTTTGTACACATCAGCCCCCTTACACAGAGGATTAAAAGGAAGCACAGGGTTTGGGGTGGGGGAAGGGTGCCAGAATCTCCTACAGTCATGAGCAGGTGAGGACCAGAGATCTACCCTAAGTGGCACGTGTTCTACATAAATGAGCTGCCTTCGCACTGACCCTGCAAATTCTGGCAAGGTTCTGGTCTTCTTACATAAGAACATAAGAACATAAGAACATACCGAAGGAAAGATATACTTGCCTTAGAGGGAGTGCAATTAAGATTCACTAGACTGGTTCCTGGGTTAAGGGGATTGCCCTATGAGGAGAGATTGAGTAGACTAGGCCTAAATTCCCTAGAGTTTAGAAGAATGAGAGGTAATCTAAATGAAACATAACATTTTTAAGTGACTTGAGAGGGTTACTGCTGAGAAAATGTTTCCCCTGGCTAGAGAATCTAGAACACGGGGTCACAGTCTCAAAATAAGGAGTCAGCCATTTAGGACTGAGATGAGAAGAAATTTCTTCACTCAAAGGGTTGTGAATCCTTGGAATTCTCTACCCCAGAGAGCTGTGGATGCTCAGCCATTGAGTGTATTCAAGAGAGAGGTCTATACATTTTAGGGAATTAAGGGAATGAAGGGATATGGGGATAGTGCAGGTAGGTGGAGTTGAGGTAGATCAGCCATGATCTTATTGAGTGGTGGAGCAGGCTCGAAGGGCAAAATGGCCTACTCCAGCTCCTATTTCTTATGCTCTTATGTTAGCATTGGAGGGCACCATCAAGCACAATCCCAAGCAACTACCACGATCCCTGGAGTGGCAAGAAATAAAAAACACTATGGCCCAAAAATTACGCATAGGTTCTCCTGATCTCCTGCCATAACCTCGGTAAGGGAGTGGCTCAGTTCCAAACCCCTACCCACTTCCAAGGAAACAGTATAAACAACCAGTACTGTTTCTTTGGGAATTCCACCAGTTTTACATTTGAGATCTGTAGAACCCCCTAAGGAATTGCAAGGCTTGTATAGAAGTTATCTACGAAAAGTAGCTTAGCATTTAGATTGTGACTTTTTATCATTTTCCCTTTATTATAATTTTGACTGTAAATATATTATTTTATATTACTGTTCTTCTTTTGTTAATTTAACTTGCTTAATAGCTTAAACCTAAACATAGTCTGATGTGATACTCTACTGCTTCCCAAGAGCGAGAAATATCCCATTGAGCTATTGGTTAATTCCAGTAGGCAAAATAGTTAACAAAAAGATTATCCTGCTCATTAGTAGAGGCATGTTACTGAAAGCTCATCTGGGTAATCATGGTTAGTGAAAATATTCTCAAAGGCAGAGAGTTGGGACTCTTTTGCCAGTATGGTCTAAATACAGGAACTGAAAAATCTGGTATACAAAAGTTTAGAAAAGACTTATAAAATGTAACAGTGACATTTTATTTTAGTTTTATCTCCAATTATTTTCCTCTCCTCTATTGAAGGTACTTTTTTGCTAGGATATAGTTTCACAGGCCCGAGCACTAGCATCCTTCTAGTACTACACCCAAGTGGCTATTCTTCACACACATAGAATTACATAGAATATACAGCACAGAAACGGGTCATTTGGCCCAAACAGTCCATGCCAGCATTTATGCTCCACTCGAGCCTCTCCTTCCTCATCTAAGTCTACCAGCATAACCCTCTATTTCCTTCTCCCTCAAATGCTTATCTAGCCTCCCCTTAAATGCATCTGAATTCACCTCAACTACTCCCTGTGGTAGTGAGTTCTACATACTCAACACTTTCTGGGCAAAGATATTTCTTCTAAATTCCCTATTTGATTTTGTGTATTGATAGCCTTTAGTTTTGCTCTTCCCCATAAGTGGAAACAACCTGTGTCTATTTTATCAAAACCTTTCATAATTTTAAAGATCTCTACTAGATCACTCCTTAGCAATGTTCCCTTTAAAAAAAATTGGGTGTGCAACCTCTTTAAGGGGTTGCGCTGCCCATTCAAAACACAGAGCATGCACAGTTTTTCCTATTTAAAAGCTTGTGAGCCGGCTGTGCGAGAGCTGCAGAGCACTGCGTGGCCTAAAGGGAATATTGTCCCCTAGCCTTGCATCAAGAGAAGAGAGACCTGTTCATTTTCTTTTATTTCAAAATATACTTTATTCATACAAAAATTTGCACAATACGTTGGAAAGCAGTTCAGTACATTTGGATGCGGTCAGCAATTCCATACAATACATTTGGATGCTGACGGCAGTTCCGTTCAATACATTTGCTTGCTTTACATTTCGAGGTACAATTCAGCATAATCCAGGATACTTTGTAATAGTCATCAAATTACGTTACATGTGGCACGATACGGTACACGGAATGGGTGAGGGTACAGTTACATTTATTTGCAACATACATTACTAAACAGAACTTGCATTATACATGGCATGACATAGGTGTTTTCAGATCATGGTGCTCTATGTATACAAAAAGTTTACAAGTACAGCCCGAGGGGAGTTTTATACTGATTCCAGCCCCTGGGTTTACCGTGGCGGAAGGGCTTTAAACTGTGGCTCTTCCCCACCGCGCCTTTGTGGCGACTGCACCAATTTTTAGTGTGTCCCTCAGCACGTACTCCTGGATCTTGGATTGCGCCAGTCTGCAACACACAGACGTGGACATCTCCTTGCTCTGGAAGACCAGCAAGTTTCAGCAAGACCAAAGTGTGTCCTTCACCGAGTTGATGGCCCTCCAGCAGCAGATGATGTCTGTCTTGGTGTGTGTCCCTAGGAATAGCCCGTAGAGCACAGAGTCCTGTGTTACGGAGCTGCTTGGGATGAACCTCGACAGCAACCACTGCATCTCTTTCCAGACCTGCCTTGCAAAGGGGCAATCCCGAAGAGATGGATGACAGTCTCGTCCGCACCACAGCCAACTCGGGAGCAGAGTACCGTGTCTCTGAAATCCCAGCTGTGCATGAAGGATCTGATGGGTAGGGCCCTCCTCACCGCCAACCAAGCTACGTCTTGGTGCTTGTGTGAAAGCTCTGGCGATGAGATGTTCTGCCAAATGAGTTCGACAGTCCGCTCGGGGAACCACCCGACAGGGTCCACCCTCTCCTTCTTTCGTAGGGCACCCAGAACCTTACGTGCCGACCACTGCTTTATGGCCTTGTGGTCAAGGGTTTTTTTTTCTGAAAAACTTTTCCACGAAGGACAGGTGGACAGGTATGGTCCAACTGGTGGGGGCCTTTCGCAGCAGCTTGGCCAGACCCATTCTTCGCAACACCAGGGATAGGTAGAACCTCAGCACGTAGTGACACTTGGTGTTTGCGTACCGGGGGTCTGTGCACAGCTTGATGCAGCCACACACAAAGGTGGCCATCAGGATGAGGGCCACATTCGGAACATCCTTTCCTCCACTGTCCAGAGATTTGTACATCGTGTCTCTGCGGATACGGTCCATTTTAACCTCCAGACAAAGTGGAAGACGGCCCGGGTGACTGCCGCGGCACAGGAGCGTGAGACGGGCCAGACCTGCGCCACGTACAACAACACTGAGAGCACCTCACTCCTGATGACCAGGTTCTTTCCTGCAATGGAAAGGGAGCGCAGCTTCCACAATCCCAGTTTTTGTTTCACTTTGGCGATACGCTCTTCCCAGTTTTTGGCGCATGCCCCGTTCGCTCCGAACCATATTCCCAACACCTTCAGGTAATCTGGCTTAACGGTGAAGGTAATAAAGGATCGGTCGGTCCAGTTGCCAAAAAACATGGCCTCGCTTTTGCTGCGATTGACCTTCGCTCCCGAGGCCAGTTCAAACTGGTCGCAGATTGTGAGCAATCTGCGGACCGACTGCGGATCCGATCAAAAGATGGTGACGTCGTCCATGTACAGGGAGGTCTTGACCTGAGCGCCTCCGCTGCCTGGGATCGTCACGCCTCTAATGCCTGCATCCTTCCTGATGGACTCGGCAAAGGGCTCGATACAACACACAAACAAGACAGAGGAGAGGGGACAGCCTTGCCTGACTCCAGATCTGATCGGAAAGCTTTCAGTTTCCCACCCTTTGATTAGAACTGCGCTACTGATGTCTGTGTTGAGCAGTTGGATCCAATTGCGGATACCCTCCCCAAATCCCATTTTGGAGAGCACGTCCATCAGGTACGTGTGCAATATCCTGTCAAAGGCCTTCTCCTGGTCTAAGCTGATTAAGCAGGTGTCCACCCTCCTGTCCCGCACGTAGACGATCGTATCCCCAAGTAGCGCAAAGCTATCAGAGATCTTCCTGCCGGGGACAGCGCAGGTCTGTTCCGGGCGAATCACCAGCTCAAGAGCAGACTTGACCCTGTTGGCGATGATCTTTGACAGCATCTTGTAGTCCACAAAAGAGACCTGTTCTTCTTTTCCCGATAGATATAACCTTGCAGTTCTGGTATCATCCTTGTAAATCTTTTTTGCTTCTCTCTAGTGCCACGATATCCTTTTTATAATATGACGACCAGAACTGTACACTGTACTTCAAATGAGATCTAACTGAGGTTCGATACAAATTGAGCATAACTTTTCAATTCTATTCCTCTAGAAATAAACCCTAGTGCTTGGTTTGCTTTTTATATCGCCATATTAACCCATGCCGCTACTTTTAGTGATTTGGGTATTTGTTCTCCCAGATCTCTTTGCTCCTCTTTCCCATTTAGTTTCTTGTTTCCCAAGTTATATGTAACCTCTTATTTTTCTTACCAAAATTCAATACCTCACGCTTATCTATGTTGAAATTAAATTGCCAATTATATGCCCAATCTGCAAGCTTATTAATGTCTTCTTGTAATTTGTTGCAATCTTTAGAAATTGTGTTTTAATTCTAGCCATTTGGCCCAACCAGTCTATGAACTTAGAACCTAGATAGCAAGTTAGTAAGTGTTGCCTGGACAGTCAACCGTGGAAGAAATCACAGCCAAACCTGATCCGGATCTCTCCTGGGGAGGAGGGGGTAGAATATTTCCTCTGTTCACTTCCCAGCAAGAGTCACTGGATTGTGACCAGAACAACGAGCCTGACTGGCTGTTCCCCTTTCTAGACCATGGGTTCTCTGCCTAATTGTTAGCCCCTACTGCCGTTCCGGCTAACACAGCACAAACTGAGATCAAAACTGGGATCTTCCCGGTCTGCATGACTCAGGACCATTCGTGCCAACATTGTATTATGATTTCTGTATTATTTTCTTCTGTCCATCTTCACTGTGGATGGCAGCTTTCTGATGATAGTTACACCAAGTGGCATTCATTGCCCAAAATGCTACTTTGTCAAATATTGCTGCAATCACTGGGAAATTCAGTCTACAACAAAGTCAGCAGGGAAGCAGAAATAAAGCAAAAATGTCCCCCACCCACGTGGTGAAAAATTCCAATTTACAAGCTGTGTTGCTCCACAACTGGCTCAGAACCCTGGACAGACGGATTTGCTTAATGCAAGGAAACTACTGACATTTATCATTTTAAAAAGTGACTCCTTCTTTTAAAGTATTCAGTACATCTGAATCTGTTTAAAACATGCAGATTCTACTGACCCTGAGCCTTTAATTATAACAGAAAATGCAGTTCCAGTTCCTACATAGCTTTCACTTGACTATGAAATCCAGACCCAACTATTCCTTGTTCTAATTACCAAGCCTCAGCTCACGATATATCGGCAGCTTAATCTGTGCTATACAATAGCACAAAGATATTTGAATTCACAGGAAAAAGCAGTTTCCTTTAAAGGAATCATGGAAGCTTACATCACAGAAGGCTGCTCGGTGAACCACCTGACAGGGTCCACCCTCTCCTTCTTTCGTAGGGTGTCGATTTGGCCCGTCGTGCATGTGCCGGCTCTTTGAAAGAGCCATTCAATTAGTTCCACTACCCTGCTCTTTCCCAATAGCCCTGCAAACTTTTCCTTTTCAAGTATATAACTAATTCCTTTTTGAATGTTACTATTGAATCTGCTTTGACTACTCTTTAAGGCAGTGGAGTAGAATATTAGTTTATACTATTTTTGCCGCATACTTTTAGTTGCTTTGTTCAAACCAATAATAACATGAGTATTGTATAATCAGCAAATATTTTTAAGACCAATTTATTTTCCAAACCACAAACTCTCATTGCATTTACAATATGATTCCATAGGCTTCTTCAATTGCTTATAGGTTGAATGCATTGTATGATACGGTATTTATCTACATAGACCCGAAGATTCCAGGTTTGATTTCAGTTTATGCTGAATTATCTGATCTCAGTTGGGCAGTACAACATAATCCACATAAGTACACTTTCTATTTGCTTGACATGGGATACACACTCTCGCCCTATGTGTGCTAGTTGATAAGAACCATGGCTTATCAATCCCCACACTACCACTGGAGTTCAATTAGCTACAACCACAGTTTACCAACATTGGGAATGGATACACTTCCTGCAGCTTGTTCAGCTAGAATCACCATACCCAACAGGGCATTAGCTTGTCGGGCTACCTGGAAGCAGATGGGAAGAATCCCAGTCTCTAACCACCAGTTTATTCCTCCAGGTCTCATTAATGAGACAAACTGACCACGTGATCATCAACAACTCCCTGTGGATCTGCTTGGCTGAGGTATCAGATTGCTGAGTATGTCTGAGTAAGGATTGACTTGGTTCCAATATCCAATCACCTCCAGTGTTAGTGGTGTTGTTTTGGAGCTAAAACAACCCTACTTACTTCACCCCCAGACAAATCCATGAGGCCCTGCACATGCACACATTCTTTAAACTGTGGCTCTTCCCCACCGTGCCTTTGCGACGACTACACCAATTTTTAATGCGTCCCTCAGCACGTACTCCTGGATCTTGGATTGCGCCAGTCTGCAACATGCAGACGTGGACATCTCCTTGCTCTGGAAGACCAACAAGTTTCAGCAAGGCCAAAGTGCGTTTTTCACCGAGGTGATGGCCCTCCAGCAGTAGATGATGTCTGTCTCGGTGTGTGTCCCTGGGAACAGCCTGTAGAGCACAGAGTCCTGTGTTACGGAGCTGCTTGGGATAAACTTTGACAGCAACCACTGCATCTCTTTCCAGACCTGCCTTGCAAAGGCGCAATCCTGAAGGAGATGGGTGACAGCCGACTCGGGGGCACCGTGCCGTGCTGCTGAGACGCCGGCTGTGCATGAAGGATCTGATGGGTAGGGCCCTCCTCACCGCCAACCAAGCTACGCCTTGGTGCTTGTGTGAAAGCTCTAGCGATAAGACATTCTGCCAAACGAGTTCGACAGTCTGCTCGGGGAACCACCTGACAGGGTCCACCCTCTCCTTCTTTCATAGGGCGTCCAGGACCTTACGTGCCGACCACTGCTTTATGACCTTGTGGTCAAGGGGTTTTTTTCTGAAAAACTTTTCCACGAAGGACAGATGGACAGGTATGGTCCAACTGGTGGGGGTGTTTCGCGCAAGCATGGCCAGACCCATCCTTCGCAACACCGGGGACAAGTAGAACCTCAGCACGCAGTGACACTTGGTGTTTGCGTACCGGGGGTCTGTGCACAGCTTGATGCAGCCACACACAAAGGTGGCCATCAGGATGAGGGCCATGTTCGGAACACCCTTTCCTCCACTGTCCAGAGATTTGTACATCGTGTCTCTGCGGACACGGTCCATTTTGGACCTCCAGACAAAGTGGAAGACGGCCCGGGTGACTGCCGCGGCACAGGAGCGAGAGATGGGCCAGACCTGTGCCACGTGCAGCAACCCCGAGAGCACCTCACTCCTGATGACCAGGTTTTTTCCTGCAATGGAAAGGGAGCGCAGCTTCCACAATCCCAGTTTTTGTTTCACTTTGGCGATACGCTCTTCCCAGTTTTTGGCGCATGCCCCGTTCGCTCCGAACCATATTCCCAACACCTTCAGGTAATCTGGCTTAACGGTGAAGGTAATAAAGGATCAGTTGGACTAGTTGTCAAAGAACATGGCCTCGCTTTTGCTGCGATTGACCTTTGCTCCCGAGGCCAGTTCAAACTGGTCGCAGATTGTGAGCAATCTGCGGACCGACTGCGGATCCGAGCAAAAGATGGTGACGTCGTCCATGTACAGGGAGGTCTTGACCCGAGCGCCTCCGCTGCCTGGGATCGTCACGCCTCTAAAAACTGCATCCTTCCTGATGGACTCGGCAAAGGGCTCGATACAACACACAAACAAGACAGAGGAGAGAGGATAGCCTTGCCTGACTCCAGATCTGATCGGAAAGCTTTCAGTTTCCCACCCGTTGATTAGAACTGCACTACTGATGTCTGTGTAGAGCAGTTGGATCCAATTGCGGATACCCTCCCCAAACCCCATTTTAGAGAGCACGTTCATCAGGTCCTGCAGTTAACATTCCCACTGCTGCCGCCAGACTGAAAAACATTGGCACTGGTGGCCTGACAGCAGCATGATTTATTAACTGTAAATGTGGTCACTGATTGCATTTAAATGACGTGCGAACGTGTTTGCTGATCAGGTTCTTGTTGAAAGACAGGTTCTTTAAACCATTGCATTGTCATGCCAATAAAAATGTATTGCCTGTATTAACAATTCTTTTCTTTTAAGTATTTTTAAACTGTTTCTTTTTAAGTTTTGATTGTTGCTATGATAAGCATAATTGTTTTGGAACAGTGGCAGAAACATTTGCATATAAACTAGGTTGGGAGGTACAGAAAAAGAATATTGGTCCACAAAGTCAAGAAGTTGAAGGACTCTTAGATGTTGGCCCCATCTCTTCCCTCATGTTTAGACTAAAATATTCTACATCTGTATGAAATGCTAGCTTTAATCTGATAAAATTTGCTTCACTTTTGCCCAACATTAGAAAAGGCCTGAAATTAATTGAAACCCCAACCTGCTGCAGTCCAAGTTTTTTTCCTCAATCCTTAATTGTGAAGATAAAAATACTCTGGAAGATTCCTGTCACTATTTCTATCAGTTAATCCTTGCCCACCCCCTCGCCGCGCCCCTCCCATAAACGTGACACTCACAAACTTGGATCACAATGAAGAATAGGCACTTAAGGGTACTGAAGGGCTACTAACTCAACATCTTCAAGGTAGGGAGAAAATAATTCTTAGATTGTATAAAGAATAACATAACCTAACTGGAGTGCGCTAAAACATTAACAAAGAGGTCTGAAATTCTTCTCAACATGCAGAATGTAATAAGCTTGGTTTTATATCATACTGTTATGTCCACCTGATTTTCAGCAATGTGTTAGAGATAGAAGATATTTTTATAATGGCTGTGTAAGTGATACGCTAATGTGCACATACCTCCCATAATGCAAAAAAAACCCAATTGTTTTGGAGTTAAATGAAGGAATCTATAACCCTTCTGGCATATTCCTGCTGCAACACTGGTGGGAGTACAGCAGAAGGGCCGGAAAACAGGATGCAACTTGGATAACACCAGTTCTCAGCCTAAGCTTACAGTATTCGCCATTCACCCTTACAAGGGTGCTCATGTCAGAGGAGTCGGGGCCGGGGCCCCGGGCCCTCCCATTGCTAGGGATTCCTGGGTCCTTTTCCTTACAGGAACCTGGCAAAAATATGGAAGTTGGGATACAGAGTGAGGAGTACCAACTTCCAAAGTGCTGTAACTGGGGACTACATTGGCCAGGGAAATCTGTTGGGCCCCAAAAAACTTCCAGAAAGTATTTTCTTATTACTTACTTTAAGTGCTTCCAGAGGGGCTCTGACTACCTGTGGTTCTTGCAGAAATGTCATATTTCCTGTAAGCTTGATGCACCCACCAGCCTCATTCTACATTGGAATATGTAAGGTCAGGGAGAATGCCTATGAGGTCAGCACTGGAGGACACTAACGGGCATCTCACCTTCAGTGCCAGGACCATGTCCCTGTGGAATTTTAGGGCCAAGGTATTTTAGGAATCTAACACATGCATGCATCTTACATCTGTAGTATTTGCAAAACTGCCTGTTAAAAGTGCAGAGAAAGCAGTCATCAGTGCAACACATGGGAAGGCAGAGAAAGCTTGCTTTGAAGGTACAAGTTTCCACATTTATGTGCACAGGGTGTGATAGAGCACAGAAATGTCATGTACAGGAAGGAAGGGCACGATAATAGCCCGAGGGGACTGGGAGAACATGATGGAGAAGGTTAACTCTATGTCTAGTGCCCACCACAGCTGGAAGTATATCCAGAAAAAGTTGTCAGACCTAAAGAAAAGCATCAATGTAAGACCAGCAAATATAAGTGAAGTAGCAGAACAAAGCATAAGTGCACAACATAACAAGTACCAGATGGCTAACACATTACACTCTGTAGTTTTGCAAATATTAACTAGAAGCTTGGAAAGGAAGTGCTCCTAAGGCACCACAAAGATGAAATTAATGAATCTTTTCAAGTATTTCAGGCTGTACGGATGAAGGCAGCAGAAACTGTCTCTGTAACCTCCACCACTTCAAGAACTGCCACATCATGCAGGAACAGGTTGAATGATCTCTTAAAGCTAGTCAAAGCAAGTAAAGGCACTCTTGCCAATCCACATCCCCTACCACTCACATGGCCTTCACTCATCTCCTTATCTATCATCCTCTCTCTCTCTCTCTCTCTCTCAGCATCAGGTGTTGAGGAAACTCTCTTATGCAAAGGGAAACCCCTGAAAACACTTCTTTACTCAAAACCAATCTGATAGCTCACATTGCCTGCCACAAGGGCTTTTGCTCATCTTCAAGGACACATCATTCAAATTTACAATGCACCTCCACCTCTCATGGTCACAGAATGTATGAGCTCATATGGGGGGAAGTGTCTATGACACTCATATGCCTTGAACACTCACTTCTCTCCTTCCAAAGTAAAAGCTCATCAATAACCAGCACCAGAGAAATGCAACCAGGAGGAGCACCATCACTGAAAAAGATGAGTCTGCATAAGCAGGAGGCACTTGAAATCATCGGCAGACAGACATGCGGACCTGTGGGAGATGGAGGCATGGTGGCAACAGAAGCTTGGTAAAAGCTGCAAAATGCTCATCCTGGGTAGTATCGGCTCTTTTACTTTCTCAAAGATTTACAATGTCCTTACACTCAGTCACTATTTCTTCAAGGGGCAATGTCACTGTGTGCAAAGCTAAACAAGCTCTTTTACATTTTACATTATAAGGGCAATTAAACAGGAAGAGGTGGGCCACTCAAATATCCACCCAAGAACTTGGATATTGGAAGAGAAGGCAAGTGTCATTCCTCCACAGAGGGGGTGAAAAATTACCCAAAATCTTAGGGGCTCAGTCTTCAAAAAGCTAGTGGGAGGATAGAACACTCCCTCTGGTTTCTCTGGCTCCATTGGAAGATATGAATTGCACAGCCCTCCCGAATAGAGCATCAGTGACCTTTGTGATCCAACGGTAAGCAGCGGCCAGCCTAATGCTTTACCACATTACAACAGTGACTACACTCCAAAAGTACTTCATTGGCTGTAAAGCGCTGAGACGTCTGATGGTCCTGAAAGGCGCTAGATAAATATAAGTCTTTCTTTTTAATGCGGCAATGGTCAGCAGATGCTGTCTGGAAGGGTCCAGCCACAAAGAAAAAAATTCAAGGCAGTGGTGACCTTAACTGGTACACACTATGCTGAAAGTGAACTGTAGGTCTTCAGTCAGCAGTTGATATAATTCCCCAATAACCTCTGGGGGCAAGCACAACATTGTGAGGTACCAATGGTCAGAAAAGTCTAAGTAACACCTTCTTGGTCTGTAGCCTCCAGCACATAGGGAATATATGCTTTTTTATACCTGATTCTAAATGCCTCCAATCCAGCCTCTTCCATCTTCCTCTGCCTCATAGCATATGAATAGAAGGATGCCTATAAGGGAATCCATGTCCCCAATGAAAAGATGGTTTCTGAACAAAGTTGTGAAACTAGCAGAAAAAGTCCTGACTGAACCTTAAAAGTATGAAAGAGGTTGAAACTCAGGCAAAGAAACACCAACCTTCAGTAGCAACAAACAAAACGTGATATCCACCTTATGGATATGTTCCTTCAGCTCCTACTTCCCCTTGGGGAAAATAGGTCAGAATGGGATAGAAATGGACTAGAAACAGTGTAGGTCCAAAGAGATGCACATAGATCATTAAATTGTCATGGACAGGTACAGAAAATAATCTAAAAGGCTAATAGAATGCTGGCCTTTATATGTAGAGGTTTGAATACAAGGGGTTAGAAGTTATGCTACAGCTGTACAAAGCCTTGGTAAGATCACACCTGGAGCACAATGAGCAGTTCTGGGCACCACATCTTAGGAAGGATATACTAGCCTTGGAGGGAGGGAGTGTAGGGTAGACTTACCAGAATGATACCCGGACACCAAGGATTAAACTACGAGGAGAGATTATACAAACTAGGGTTGTATTGCCTAGAATTTAGACGGTTAAGGGATGATTTAATTGAAGTTTTCATGACAGTAAGAGGAACCGATAGGGTATATAGCAATAAACTATTTCCATTGGTTGGGGATTCTCGGACTCTGGGCCATAATCTAAACATTAATGCCAAGCCTTTCAGGAGTGAAGTTAGGAAATGGTTCTACATGCAAAGGGTGGTAGAAGTTTGGAACTCTCATCTGCAAATGACAATTGATACTAGGTCAATTGTTAATTTTAAATATCAGATTGATAGATTTTTGTTAACCAAAGGTATCAAGGGATAAAGGGAAAAAGCGCGTATATGGAGTTAGGTCACAAATGAGTCATTATCTCACTGAATGGCAGAACAGGCTCGAGGGGCTGAATGGTCTATTCTGTTCCTAAAAAGGTTAGACATGCCCCTTGACCCTATTTACATGAGGTGGATCGGGGATCCAGCAGGTCTTAGAGGGAATTTGTGCTTTTTTGGGGAGAATAATTCAGGTGCAGTTTTTTAGTGATTCACACATTTTACTCAAGTTATTGCCCAAAAAGGGATGGCAATTTGGAGGAAAGTCCAGGTTAACATATTCAAATACTGGAATTGTTACTTGTTTAATTCTGTTTAATTTGCATAGCAACTTTGGCCAAAGCATTGTGCCAGTCAATTCACTAAATTGCTCCCTCCTAAAGCACTGTTGTTATGTGGGCTGCAGATAGCCCACTCTTTGGTGGCACTGCATATCCCTGGGAAATTGTCTAATCAGGGTAGTTCTCTTCCAGTGAGTTTGGACCTCCCTTCTCTCCTGCTTATTATTCTCCCCCTCCATAGAAACATAGAAACATAGAAAATAGGTGCAGGAGTAGGCCATTCAGGCCTTTGAGCCTGCACCACCATTCAATAAGATCATGGCCGATCATTCACCTCAGTACCCCTTTCCTGCTTTCTCTCCATGCCCCTTGATCCCTTTAGCCGTAAGGGCCATATCTAACTCCCTCTTGAATATATCCAATGAACTGGCATCAACAACTCTCTGCGGCAGGGAATTCCACAGGTTGACAACTCTCTGAGTGAAGAAGTTTCTCCTCATCTCAGTCCTAAATAGCTTACCCCTTATTCTCAGACTATGTCCCCTGGTTCTGGACATCCCCAACATCAGGAACATTGTTCCTGCATCTAACCTGTCCAGTCCCGTCAGAATTTTATATGTTTCTATGAGATCCCTTCTCATCCTTCTAAACTCCAGTGAATACGGCCCAGTTGATCCAGTCTCTCCTCATATGTCAGACCTGCCCATCCCGGGAATCAGTGTGGTGAACCTTCGCTGCACTCCCTCAATAGTAAGAATGTTCTTCCTCAGATTAGGAGACCAAAACTGAACACAATATTCCAGGTGAGGCCTCACTAAGGCCCTGTACAACTGCAGTAAGACCTCCCTGCTCCTATACTCAAATTCCCTAGCTATGAAGGCCAACATACCATTTTCTTTCTTCACCGCCTGCTGTACCTGCATGCCAACTTTCAATGACTAATGTGCCATGACACCCAGGTCTCGTTGCATCTCCCCTTTTCCTAATCTGTCACCATTCAGATAATATTCTGCCTTCATGTTTTTGCCACCAAAGTGAATAACCTCACATTTATCCACATTATACTGCATCGGCCATGCGTTTGCCTACTCACCTAACCTTTCCAAGTCACCCTGCAGCTTCTTAGCGTCCTCCTCACAGCTCACACCGCCACCCAGCTTAGTGTCATCTGCAAACTTAGAGATATTACACTCAATTCCTTCATCTAAATCATTAATGTATATTTTAAATAACTGGGGTCCCAGCACTGAGCCCTGTGGCACCCCACTAGTCACTGTTTGCCATTCTGAAAAGGACCTGTTTATCCCGACTCTCTGCTTCCTGTCTGCCAACTAGTTTTCTATCCACATCAGTACATTACCCCCAATACCATGTGCTTTAATTTTGCACACTAATCTCTTGTTGGGACCTTGTCAAAAGCCTTTTGAAAGTCCAAATACACCATATCCACTGGTTCTCCCTTGTCCACTCTACCAGTTACATCCTCAAAAAATTCTAGAAGATTTGTCAAGCATGATTTCCCTTTCATTATTCCATGCTGACTTGGACCGATCCGGTCACTGCTTTCCATATGCACTGCTATTTCATCTTTAATAATTGATTCCAACATTTTCCCCACTACTGATGTCAGGCTAACCGGTCTATAATTACCCATTTTCTCTCTCCCTCCTTTCTTAAAAAGTGGTGTTACATTAGCTACCCTCCAGTCCATAGGAACTGATCCAGAGTCGATAGACTGTTGGAAAATGATCACCAATCTATCTATTTTTCTAGGGCCACTTCCTTAAGTACTCTGGGATGCAGACTAACAGGCCCCGGGGATTTATCGGCCTTCAATCCTATCAATTTCCCAAACACAATTTCCCGCCTAATAAGGATTTCCTTCAGTTCCTCCTTCTCACTAGACCCTCGGTCCCCTAGTATTTCCGGAAGGTTATTTGTGTCTTCCTTCATGAAGACAAAACCAAAGTATTTGTGCAACTGGTCCGCCATTTCTTTGTTCGCTATTATAAATTTGTTCGCCATCACCAAGTGAAGGTCGCACTGGAGGATCCTTCCATGATTTGGCATGGAGTGAAATTGTGCTGTGAAAGTTGCTTCAATGCTCCACTATATTTCTCAGAACGACTGTAGCAGCCTGCTCTTCTGAAGTACCTGATTAAAATCAATGATATTCCTGCTGTTTGATGCAAAATAAAAGGCTAGCAGAGTTTTCACAAACTGGCCTTAACTTGTCCCTTACCAGCAACTACACTGTTAAAAAGCAACATTGCAAAAAGGTATAAACGGTGCTCTCAACTTGAATCTTTAAGGGGGAAATTTGAGAGAAGTAGTAGAATCCGACAAATGGGAGTAGATCATGACTTTGTGTGATAGTATAAAACGGGTGATAGTGAATCGGCAGTCCATTTTACATCTCTCCTGATTGTCTATTACAATTGACGTCATTAGAAATAAAAATCAGGAGAGAAGTAAAACCAGTTGCCGACTCGCTATCACCCTTTTCACACGATTGCACAAAGTCAAGATCTACCCCCTTGAGTTTAGCTCTCACCATTTCAAATGGCATCTCAACCCTACACTGTGACACCCTCTATGTATTCTCCTGTGATACATCACACATATGTTGCATATATTTTAATACAATTTTCTCAAAACCTGCTGGTGCTTCAGGATCTGATCTATTTGCTAAGAACAGTGGTACTGAACTGCAGTAGATTACAAATCATTTTCCAGTGATTACATCCCTCCACTATAACCATTTATAACTAACATTTTTATTTGATAGCTGAGTCTTGCATCACTGCTATAAACAATGGCCTCTACCCTCATTTTACATGAGCTTTATAGGGTAGGTAACCTCATGACCCTTTTCTTTAGCTGTGTTCCACTTAATGTTTCCCAGCAGTATCTGAGGCTACCTGAGAGCTGAAGTCAAAAGTAAACACAGTTAAAATTTAATACCAAATAGATGTTGCCTTAATAGACACTAAACATTTTTTTTACTCTTTGTTTCATAAAATATATATTTTTTTAGGAAATACATAAAAATTCTAAGAGAATATAAAATGGGATTTTTGCAGCTTGAAAAGCAGCCACAATTTTAATGGGTGGAGGTTACCAAGTTCATTTTTACTGACTTTAGTGTTTCTCATTATTTTCTATGAAGACTAGCCATGAGAAAAGGAAGCTTAATTTCATTATAATTGGGAGAAATTTGTGAAATGTTCTTTCTTGAAGCAATTTATTTTCAAAATCACAATAAAAAAATGGTCTTTTCCAAAATTGAGCGCAGAAGGGAACACAAAACTGCCTCAGCGTCTGTAACCTGAACAAACGTTGCCAATATCACTTATAATACAAATGCACATCTGTGAGTTTTCCAGAATTCAATCTGCTTAATGATAAGGATGCAGTGTCCCAATAAATCATGCAAGGTAACTTTGGAGGAGAGTTCTTATGGGGTTCTCCCAATCTCCCGCCATAACTTAGGTGCCACACCTGTAAAAATGGCATTTTTTTGCCACTTGCACCATTTCTCCAGGAGTTCTGCTGATCCTGTAGGGGTGATCGGGAGAATCCCCGTGGAAATTCCAGGCATGTATCACTTGTGCTCGTTCCATGGCTTAGTGGGTAAAGCACTAATGTTCTACTGAACCATTCAGATCAAGAAGTTCCAAGGCTTGGTTTCTGTTTTGTGCTGAGTTGGCAGATAATAGGTGGGACAGAACTTGTCCCAAGAGCTTCTGGGTCAGGGAAGGAAAAGGCAAATTAATGGGTGATTTCCTCTCGTCTCTTTGTACAGTAACGGTGTAAACAATTACAAGAGCATTTCCTTCGGCCAGTATTTGTAGCATCATTTTAACTCAAGAAAGACTTACATTTATATAAAGCCTTTCACAACCTCATGACATCCCAAAGCACTTTATTGCCAAATAAGTACATTTGAAGTGTAGTAATTGTTGTAATGTAGGAAACACAACTGCCAATTTGTCCACATTAAGGCCCCACAAACAGCAATGTGATAAAGACTAGAAAATCTATTTTTGTGATGATGGTTGAGGGGTAATTATTCGCTAGGACATTGGGGAGAATTCTCCTCCTCTTCTTCGACTGGCACCATGGAATCTTTTATATCTATCTGAGAGGGCAGACAGGGCCTTGGTTTAAAGTTGCATTCAAAAGGCGGCATCTCTGACAATGCAACACTCCCTCAGTACTGTACTGAAGAATCAACCTTGATTTTGTGCTCAGGTTTCTGGAGTGGGATCTGAATCCACAACTGTAATGTATTTGCTTCATGGGTTTTTTTGCTTAAGAATGCATAGGCACATTGCTATTAAGAACTAGTTAGTTTATTAGCAAAGGTTTAACAATCATACTACACATTACCAGTTCATCCACTAGGCTCACAACCACCTGCGTCATTGTGGATCCCCTGAACCCAAACTGGCTAGGGTTTTATTGAGTCTTGTGAAACTCACGTGACTGGCTAAGCTACTCCCAACTCATCAGCTCTGCAAAACCTGTGAGCATACTCACAGGTGCATACTTTACAATGACCTTCTGACTCAGCGGTGAGAATGCTACCAACTGAGCCATGGCTGTCACCGAAATATTTCGGATTTGACAAGAATAGTACACTAGGTGAGCCTCGGGTTAATCGTTCTGGCGCACGGGTGGATCCCTGCGCCTCGGTCAGGCAGGTCCGTACAAACGTCTCCCCTTTGATGGTCTATAAACCATGTTTCCCGATGGATGATTGGTGATGAGGGATATATCACTGCTAATAAGTCCAGTACATCATCTGCAGACAGAGGGGGACAAAAATAGTGAGGCCAGCAGCACTGCAAGAAGTGCAATAGAGTAGAACATTCACATGCTGAAGTCTCATTTTAGGTCCTTGAACAAACCTTGTGGAGCCCTACAGTACAATCCAGTAAGAATGACCAGGGTTATGGTAGATTTCTGCTTGCTACACAAAGTTGTAACACAGAAATGTTTACTTCTTCTGAAGCTGAAGAGGATGATGATGAAGAAGGGGGAGATGGTTCTCAGTCCCCACATTAGGAGGAGGTTGCACAAGAGTGAGTGGCGATGGCGGAGAGGATCCATCATCCTGCAACTGCAGAAACGAGGTAGCACAGCTATTGCCGATTTTTTTTTAATAACAAAAGTTGTGAAGAGAAGCAAAAATCCTTCACACATGGCTCTCCTCTCACACACCCCCAAATGCTTCATTAAGACCTGCATTCCCAAAGGCAACTGTACTTCGCCTCAATAATTCTCACATTTCATCAACTCAGTCTACTAAATTACATGCATCCAGAGGAATTAACTCTTAAGTCTGGAATAGTGTGTTCAGTTCTGGGCACCGCACCTCAGGAAGGATATATTGGCCTTGGAAGGGGTGCAGAGCAGATCCATCAGAATGATACCGGGGTTAAAAGTGTTGAATTCTGAGGAAAGGTTGCACAGACTAGCCTTGAGTACAGAAGAATAAAGGAAGATCTAATTGAGGTGTTTAAGATGATTAAACGATTTGATAGGGTAGATAGAGAGAAACTATTTCCTCTGGTGAGGAAGTCCAGAACAAAAAGGCATAAACTTAAAAAATAGAGCGAGGCTATTCAGGAGTGAAGTCAAGAAGCACTTCTGCACACAAAGGGTAGTAGAAATCTGGAACTCTCTCCCCCCAAAAGGCTGTTGAGGCGAGGTCAATGGAAACTTTCAAAAGAGAGACTGATAGATTTTTGTTAGGCAAGGGTATTAAGTGATATGGAACCAGGATGTAGTTAAGATACAGATCCGCCATAACCTAATTCAATACTGGAACAGGCTCGAGGGGCTAAATGGCCTAGTCCTGTTCCTATGTTCATATGTACTCAAACAAGTTTTACTTTTCAATATATTTTCCAACATAACAATAATTTGTAAAACTAACTATTACTATTCCTCAGCATTGTGCCTATCCATTGTGCCAGTTAACTTGCTTAATTAGTTCCTAGTCGCCTGCTCCGAGAAGGTGCCCTCTGAGTGTTACAAGGTTGAAAGGTGAGTCATGGGAGCCTTAGTGAACTGAGATGACTCTTGTCTTGGTGAATTTGCTGACTCTGAGGTTCCTGGTTAACAAATATGATGTGACTGGGATTACGGAGACGTGGCTCCAGGATGATCAGGGCTGGGAACTCAACATCCAGGGGTATTCAACATTCAGGAAGGATAGAATAAAAGGAAAAGGAGGTGGGGTAGCATTGCTGGTTAAAGAGGACATTAATGCAATAGTTAGGAAGGACATTAGCTTGGATGATGTGGAATCTATATGGGTAGAGCTGCAGAACACCAAAGGGCAAAAAACGTTAGTGGGAGTTGTGTATAGACCTCCAAACAGTAGTAGTGATGTTCGGGAGGGCATCAAACAGGAAATTAGGGGTGCATGCAATAAGGGTGCAGCAGTTATCATGGGTGACTTTAATATGCACATAGATTGGGCTAACCAAACTGGAAGCAATACGGTGGAGGAGGATTTCCTGGAGTGCATAAGGGATGGTTTTTTAGATCAATATGTCGAGGAACCAACTAGGGGGGAGGCCATCTTAGACTGGGTGTTGTGTAATGAGAGAGGATTAATTAGCAATCTCATTGTGCGAGGCCCCTTGGGGAAGAGTGACCATAATATGGTGGAATTCTGCATTAGGATGGAGAATGAAATAGTTAATTCAGAGACCATGGTCCAGAACTTAAAGAAGGGTAACTTTGAAGGTATGAGGCGTGAATTGGCTAGGATTGATTGGCGAATGATACTTAAGGGGTTGACTGTGGATGGGCAATGGCAGACATTTAGAGACCGCATGGATGAACTACAACAATTGTACATTCCTGTCTGGCGTAAAAATAAAAAAGGGAAGGTGGCTCAACCGTGGCTATCAAGGGAAATCAGGGATAGTATTAAAGCCAAGGAAGTGGCATACAAATTGGCCAGAAATAGCAGCGAACCCGGGGACTGGGAGAAATTTAGAACTCAGCAGAGGAGGGCAAAGGGTTTGATTAGGGCAGGGAAAATGGAGTACGAGAAGAAGCTTGCAGGGAATATTAAGACGGATTGCAAAAGTTTCTCTAGGTATGTAAAGAGAAAAAGGTTAGTAAAGACAAACGTAGGTCCCCTGCAGTCAGAATCAGGGGAAGTCATAACGGGGAACAAAGAAATGGCGAACCAATTGAACAAGTACTTTGGTTCGGTATTCACTAAGGAGGACACTAACAACCTTCCGGAGATAAAAGGGGTCAGAGGGTCGAGTAAGGAGGAGGAACTGAGGGAAATCCTTATTTGTCGGGAAATTGTGTTGGGGAAATTGATGGGATTGAAGGCCGATAAATCCCCAAGGCCTGATGGTCTGCATCCCAGAGTACTTAAGGAGGTGGCCTTGGAAATAGCGGATGCATTGACAGTCATTTTCCAACATTCCACTGACTCTAGATCAGTTCCTATCGAGTGGAGGGTAGCCAATGTAACCCCACTTTTTAAAAAAGGAGGGAGATTGAAAACAGGGAATTCTCGACCGGTCAGCCTGACATCGGTAGTGGGTAAGATGATGAAATCAATTATTAAGGATGTCATAGCAGCGCATTTGGAAAGAGGTGACATGATAGGTCCAAGTCAGCATGGATTTGTGAAAGGGAAATCATGCTTGACAAATCTTCTGGAATTTTTTGAGGATGTTTCCAGTAGAGTGGACAAGGGAGAACCAGTTGATGTGGTATATTTGGACTTTCAGAAGGCTTTCGACAAGGTCCCACACAAGAGATTAATGTGCAAAGTTAAAGCACATGGGATTGGGGGTAGTGTGCTGACATGGATTGAGAACTGGTTGTCAGACAGGAAGCAAAGAGTAGGAGTAAATGGGTACTTTTCAGAATGGCAGGCGGTGGCTAGTGGGGTACCACAAGGTTCTGTGCTGGGGCCCCAGCTGTTTACACTGTACATTAATGATTTAGACGAGGGGATTAAATGTAGTATCTCCAAATTTGCGGATGACACTAAGTTAGGTGGCAGTGTGAGCTGCGAGGAGGATGCTATGAGGCTGCAGAGCGACTTGGATAGGTTAAGTGAGTGGGCAAATGCATGGCAGATGAAGTATAATGTGGATAAATGTGAGGTTATCCACTTTGGTGGTAAAAACAGAGCGACAGACTATTATCTGAATGGTGACAGATTAGGAAAAGGGAAGGTGCAACGAGACCTGGGTGTCATGGTACATCAGTCATTGAAGGTTGGCATGCAGGTACAGCAGGCGGTTAAGGAAGCAAATGGCATGTTGGCCTTCATAGCGAGGGGATTTGAGTACAGGGGCAGGGATGTGTTGCTACAGTTGTACAGGCCACACCTGGAGTATTGTGTACAGTTTTGGTCTCCTAACCTGAGAAAGGACATTCTTGCTATTGAGGGAGTGCAGCGAAGGTTCACCAGACTCATTCCCGGGATGGCGGGACTGACCTATCAAGAAAGACTGGATCAACTGGGCTTGTATTCACTGGAGTTCAGAAGAATGAGAGGGGACCTCATAGAAACGTTTAAAATTCTGATGGGTTTAGACAGGTTAGATGCAGGAAGAATGTTCCCAATGTTGGGGAAGTCCAGAACCAGGGGTCACAGTCTAAGGATAAGGGGTAAGCCATTTAGGACCGAGATGAGGAGAAACTTCTTCACCCAGAGAGTGGTGAACCTGTGGAATTCTCTACCACAGAAAGTTGTTGAGGCCAATTCACTAAATATATTCAAAAAGAAGTTAGATGTCGTTCTTACTACTAGGGGGATCAAGGGGTATGGTGAGAAAGCAGGAATGGGGTACTGAAGTTGCATGCTCAGCCATGAACTCATTGAATGGCGATGCAGACTAGAAGGGACGAATGGCCTACTCCTGCACCTATTTTCTATGTTTCTATGTTTCTATGCTTCTGGAAGCCTTTGTCTTGCACTCTCAAAGGGTGCCAGGTCCAGGTCTAGAGGTCGCTCGTGTGCTGGCATTGGAGGTAGTCTGAAGGAAGTAGGCTTGTTATCATTCTCATGAGGGACAGTGATATCAGTTATTATTCTTTTTAGCCATCTAGTGCTGGGCATATGCTTAAAGTTGTTACTGGTTGTTGTGACAACAGACTGAATAATCGCAATTAAGTACCGGGAGCCTTTGAAATTTCTGTATTGAGGCTGACCCTCAAGGCATCTAGTGAAGTAATGGTAGCGCCCACTCTGGGAGCCACCAATGTTCCTCCTCCTGGTGCCTTATTGCTGCAGATATCTCCTGGACTCCCACATTCTCCATGGTGTTCTGCCTGGCATGATAAACGTGTTGCAGATGTGTATAGTAGACTCGTCCTACTTACCCAGCATCTTAATGAAATGCATGGAAACTATCTCCATTGCAGAGCACTTGAGAAAAATGTTTCCTAATAAATGTTCATTTGAAGACTGAGCCCCTGACACGGGGGTTGAAATTGCCCCATTTTGAGAGGCCCATTAGCTCATCAGAGAGGCACTTTTTGCCCAGGGATGGGGCGCTTCCAGCTCCCGGGTAATTGCCATGGAATTTACAGAGGCACCATCACAGCAGCACCATGCTCCGCGGGTAGCGCCCTGGACTACTGTGCAACTGCCGATGATGTTATCGCCGTGCATGGCGACTCCTCAGCGCTGTGCGCTGACCCCATACCGGCCCGCAGGCAAAATTACCCCGCTGCTCGCGAGGTTGGCGCAAGCGGGTGTCAACTCCAGGTTCGCGGGTCGCAAAGTGACTTCCATTCGCGGGGTGGAAGTTAAAGGGGAGGTCGCCAGCGTCCCCACACTGCCATCTTACGTGTTTTGCCGACATTCGGGTCGGCTCACTTACCTCTTTTTTTGCGCGGTCCGGGCCACCATCGTGCAGCCCGGCATTCCGTTTTGCGTGATGCAGCTGGGCCATCAGAGGCTTTGCAGAGTGCACAGCGGCCCTCTCCTTTAAGCGAAGGGGAGGGGCATTGAAGCGCATCAGCGTTAGACGGAACATCCGCTTAATGCTCCTGATTAGTGCTGCTGATCCTACGCGAGATTCAGCAGCCGGGGCGGGACTTCCGTGCCAGGCGCAGGACATCCTGCCCCGAGCGGGTTACCATCCCCAATCATGGCACAGGGCAATTTTGCCCCCTTGGTTCCCTAAGCTGTAGTAGAGCTGCAGGCAGTTTGGTAGATTAAAAAAATTTTTTTAGAACAGATTTAAAAATGAGGTATTATATAATGTCGCAATCATTTATAGAACTGCAACAAGTAATGAGGTAAAAGATCTCTTGATTTATAGGTTCCACTGTTACATTCATTGCAAGTGAAATCAAAAATGATCCACAGACAGTTCCTAATACCTCTTAGTTCTCTGCATTATTTCTCTCTCTAGACCTAGGTCATTTTGTAAATCCTATAACCTTTGGGTAACACTCAGTAAATCTTAGAATAATACATCAATTCCAATTATTCGGGTTCCTAAGTACAACTTGGAGGGATTCCAACTGCCAGCATATTGAAATTCAAAGAGATCTACAATTCACAAGATCGCAAAAAAGTGCACAATGGTGGGAATTCTGGGTGCTAACTCTCTGGGATTTTGTGGGTTGAGTCTTGGGTTGTGTCTCATGGGTGCTCTCGGCTTTAAAATGGTATTTAATACATCTGGCATTAAGTGTGCCCATCCAAATGCAGGTTAATCCAAGAACACAAGTAGCTATCTTCTATATATCAGCAGAAATCCCATGATATTGCTTACTGAAAGTCTGAGGATATGCTAAAGTACAACATCTGAAGTGTGATAAGTAAAGTGTGGCATGAAAAACATTTGATACCAACAGGATGTGCACGCTATACACAAGGGAATATATGGGCTAGAAATTCGGTATCGCACGCTTTCAGATGGTGATTTAGTGCCTTTAGCGTCGGGCGATGTCTACAGCCTCAAAGTGTGACATTCAGTTGTACTGCCCGAAGAGGAGTGGAGTGCGGAGAGATGCGTTCCACATTCCTCTTCGTGTGCTAATGGAGAGATAATGCAGGAGGCCTACTCAATTTTTGGCACTAGGATGCTGGCATTCTAGCGCCTAAAGATGAAGAGAAAAATCCTGTTGAAAAATTCAATAATTCTCACCCACACTTCCCTCTACTGCAACAAATAACTAAAAGTTGAAAAAGTTACATTTTTTAGCACTTACCGTGCACTCTGGATGATATCGCCCCGGGATCGTCACTGGGCGATTGCTTTCCCCGGCCATTCTCAGCGCCAGACGCTACGGCAGGCGAAGGACTGAATTTTGCAAACGCAGCGCTACAGGGGCAGTGCACATTTGGTGATAGGCGGGGCTAGCGAGTGCAGCGCAAACTGTCAGCACCACCGCTAAACCTTCACTGAAGTTTGCGGCGGGCACTGACCGTGCGGCGCTCGGGCTAGCATGGCGCTAACCAAGCGAATTTCTAGTCCTATCCGCTTTGGGTAATCGGCAAAATGGGCACAAATTGCGCCCAAAATTGCCACCATTTTGAGAAGGATTTTGTTTTCTTGCGTTTCTGCTCCAACTCATTTGCATATCTCCAAACACAAAACATGCAATGAACCAGCGCAATTGGTCAGCATTTTAAAACATAATTTAAAAGTAAGATTTTGCTTTAAGAAGTATTCCTTGGTATATTTAAGAGTGGTAACTTGGCGCAGCTTGATTTAATACAGCTGAAAATGGGTTTATCACAAAAAATGAGCATTTTTAATCGCAGTGTAAATCCACCACCTGTGAGTAACCCAATTTTAAGTTACTGAAAATGACTTTTAAAAACAAAAAACCAGAACCATTTTCTAATTATATATATATATTCAAAAGCTTTTAAAATGTTCCTATTAGAGTCCTTGCACCCAAAGAGCTCAAAATTGGCCAGGAGTTGCTCCGTTGTTTTTGAAGCAACTTGATTTTTCTGGGGTATCTTAAAAATCCCCATTTTGCACATTCAATTTGCGTCAGTGTGAGTTAGCTATGATTTTGAAAAATTTTGTTTAGTTTTTCTCAAAAGGGGGCGTTACCAGCCACCTACTCCAGCTAATAGTTACTCCAAATCTACTTAGGCCCGCGTATGTGGCCACTTCAGAAAACCCTTGCAGAGAGTTAAGAAATCAGCGCAGGTAGGTACATCGGAGGTCAGCAGAACCTAATGACTTGACTAAAGAATGTGAATAGGATCAAACAGGACATCATATGACAAACTTCGCAAAGTTAATTTACTATACAACAGAAACATTCATGGAAGCTTAAATTACAAAAATAAAAGTAAAAGATAGTTGAATTAAATTGTCCATATCTCACAACTAATTTAAACAACTATTTGTTTGCGATGATTATACTGGGCCAAAATTGAGCCCATATTATCTAAATAAAGTCTACTTCAATAAATAAGGTATTCTCTCAGTGTTCCTCCGTCACCTATGTTCTTCTTTCACAACAGCACTAGGTGAATAGACTTGACAAATGGTTACCACTATTCACAAGAGACAAAACATATTTACATAATTTTTTCAAAATATCCAAAAGTCCAGGAAAATGACAAGCTATTAAGAAAGTTCAAAAATTGCTACAGTGTATAAAATTTCAAACCTGAGGTTGATCCCACCGAGAGGTCACTCAGCCAGGGATAGGGACAGGCATCGGGTCCCACACACACCGCGACTGCAGCACGCACAGAGAGAGGTTGGGGGCGAGGAGCTACTGCACATGCGCGGACACTCCACTGCGCATGTGCAGATGTTCCAGCACTGTTTTCAGCGCAGGACGCTGGCTTCGCCCCCAACCCGACTGGCCATGCTGCGCGAAGACCGAGGAGAGGCCGGACAGCGGCCAAAGTGAGGAGCGATTTTTTCAGTGCACTAATCAACGGAGAAAAGCAGCACATCTCCGGTAAGTGTGCCAAAAAAAGGGGTGCGCCAAATTTGAGTCCACAAGAACTAGCTTAACTTTTAGAGCCTCCTTGAAAGCCTGCAAACAAATGCAATTAGTAGAAATTCCCAATGGTGATTAATTTACCCTGGGGATGTGGCTAGTTTTGTGGGTGGGGCCTGTTTCTAGCGCAATGTTTTTTAAACTAGCGCAAAAGATGGCGGAAACTCAAGTAGCGCTGAACGTAATTTGCCCTTAAAATTCCGCAATCCTTTGTGCTGGTTGCGGCAATTTCATGCGAATTGTGTCAAAAAAAATCAGCGCAACCAAGCAGAAACTCCAGACCAGGATTTTTAATATATTACTGGCAAATTGCCCAATGCATTGCCCACGGTCACTAAGTTAGCTTTTTAATATGTACAAGATGGCAACAGAGTTGTGAAAGTGGCTTCAGGAACGTGTGCCACAGGCTCACCTTGTGGCCGGAGCCTATAACGACACTGTGACAGTTGACATAGCAAAATTGAATGGGAAATGTTAATAGAAACATGCAACACAAATTGTGATGACAGGACATAGGATTTGTGGGCAGGAGGTTTGTGTCCAACTAAGATTTGTAATAAAAAATAAATAGATAGATTACTATATTAAAAAGTATTTCATATAGGACACACCCAAAAGGCATAAAACTTTAAAATGTATGCAGCCTATTATATCGCAAATGTGTACATCGAAAGCTAATAGTCAGAAACCGGCAACTTTCACAACGCAAACCAATAATATCACTCCAAAAATGCTCCAGTCATTTTGACAGCTATGTTGATTTCTGACCGACCACAATTAATGCCTTCACCAATTACATTTATAACATAACAAATACATCAGACGGAATTTTTACCTTCCAACGTGCTGGCTGCAGCGATCGCGTGGGGAACCCGGAAGTTTAAGCGGCGTGTTTTGCAGGTTTGCCAACCGATTAACAGGAGCAGGCGTGATAACATCACGCATGGATCGAATTCTGCTCAGGTATTTCAAGGAGCAATGCAAAGATGACAGTTGAAGGTTGGTGGAGGTTGGAGAGAGAGAGTGGTTTGTTTGAAGAGAGTTTGTTTTTGTTGCAGAAGAAAAATTGCAGTCTCAGCATCTGAAACGGCCCCTAAATTTAATGATGCCTCCCTGGAAATCTTGCTGCCAGGAGATAGGGTCCGCAGGGAGTTCCTATTCCCTGTTGATGGGAGGAAGAGGCCAACCACAGATATCAAGATATCACAAAGGCATGGCTGGAGATAGCGGCAGAAGTGAGCAGCAGGAATGTGGTGACTGGATTCAAAGCAGGAAGAGATTTAATGACCTCATGAGGTCAGGAAAGGTGAGCACAATGCCACATTCAACTACATCCTGATGTGCTTATCACCCCAACCCCCTCACTCCACCTTCCCAAGCCTACTCCTGTACATCACTCCTCACACCAACCTACCGTAAGGGGATAAAAAACTGTCACTAGAGTGGAGACAGACCGATGGTCACAAAAGTGGATACTGAAGGTAGTGAATTGATCTGACACGTAAAATGGGTCAGTACTGGAGGTTCTGAGGAATCAGGAGTTCCTCTGTATTCCGGTAGGGATTGTGATTGAACGATTATATGTAAAACTCGCTTATGTATGTAAAGCACGTTTATACACTCGTTTACATTGGGTTAAGAAGAGGGAAGCAGCAATGCCTGATGGTTAATGAACCATCCGTTGTATTAACCTTAATACAGGCTCATGGAGGCATACATATTCAGTACGGAACAAGGGCACAAATGTTTGGGAACACAGATTATAGCAGCATGTGACAGGATGATATTTACTGGTAGTTTTGATTAAGAGTTCTTCAGAGAGGGAAAAGGAGGCACCACCCCGGAAAACAAAGTTAATCAACACGTCATGAAAAACTGAGGCAAAGTTGACACCATTGAATAACACATTCCAGAAGGGTGACAGGTGATGGGAGATGGACAGGTGGGAACGAACCACTCAGAGCTAGTCTGATAAGAGTCAACAAATCAATGTAACTTCGCTGATAGCAGTAGACCAATCGATGGTTTTGTAGGAGGGTCACACATCTCAGAAAATATATAACTGTCATTACAAACTGTTGTTCTGGGAAGTGTTCATCGGAACCTTCCCTAGCATGCTCGAATAAAACCGGTTGAACCAAAGTTTTCATCTGAGTGATTCCGTGGTCGTAATATCAAAGGGTGGGTGTCGATTCCTTATATCAGGCAGTCCACCATGAGGTAGAGAAGTCTTCCTTTTACCCCAACACTACCTTGCAGGTCCACCCATCCGTCTCTGTCTATGCATGTACTCACATCCCCAACTGACTATCCACCAGTGACACTCACCATCATCTTAATATGTCACGCCTCTCCCTCATAGTCACCCTCTTAAGGTGCTGTCCATCTATCCGTTCCACTCATTCCATGACTCTCACTTAAAGGTCAATTGTTTCCCTTCTTGCAGAAAGGAGCACCGAGCACCCAGGGGAGCTGGCCCTCTAGTCATAACAACGCTGATTGCAGCAGAGGAGGAGGCACTGGAGATCAGTGGAGTATCGGAGTTGATGGTAGTGGGAGATGGAGAGACGAGGAGCTCCCAACTACCCCTGATGGAATTAAATATCGCACAGCCACATGGCATACAATAGTCACTCATGTTGACTTGATGTCAGCAACCAGTGAGGTATGATCACTGTACCCAAAGCAAGCGGTATACTCGGAACTCCTACACGGCAAGCGAGCCCCAGGTGGGAAGAGGAAACATTTCAAGGACACCTCAAAGCCTCCTTGATAAAATGCAACATCCCCACCGACATCTGTGACTCCCTGGCCAAAGTCTACCCTAAGTGGAGGAAAAGCATCTGGGAGGGCGCTGATCACCTCGAGTCTCGTCGCCGAGAGCATGCAGAAAGCAAGCGCATGCAGCGGAAAGAGTGTGCGGCAAACCAGACTCCCCATCCACCCTTTCCTTCAATGACTGTCTGTCCCACCTGTGACAGAGACTGTAATTCCTGTATTGGACTGTACAGTCACCTGATAACTCACTTTTAGAGTGGAAGCAAGTCTTCCTTGATTTCATCATCATGTGCATAATGTTCACTTCAAACATTCTTATCATGACATTTCTAATTCAGGTCTTTACTCTCCCACAGGCCCATCAAATGTCCAACAGCCAGTCCAGCCAGAGGAGGAAGAAGACTCCTCAGAGGAAGCCATTAACTCTGAGGGGGCACCGTCACTGGATGCATGCAGACCAAGCACCAGCACAGATACACACATGTCAGTTAAGTCAGAAAGGATTGTTGTCACCTGGTGTCTCACACATCACACATGAGCAAGAGCAGAGGGTGCAGACAGGGACAGCCGTGGAGAGTCCTCGTCGGATGGCACAGGACACTCCAAGCTCTGCTCAGCTGGACGCAGACGCTGAACCTCGGCGGCCATTATAAAGATTGTGGTAGGATTTCCTGCCTCGGTTGCAGGGAGAATGGAGGAGTCCACCTCAAGCATGACTGGCATGATGTCGCAAGCCATGTCTATAGTGTATTCGTCTAGTGAAAGTTGGGCACCTGCATGCAGCATCAAAGGTAACATTCAAACAAGTGCATGTTTGCTCTCACCAATTGCTTGCACACTCTGAATGCCACCTCAACAAGGATGACTAGAAACCTAGACATGGCTGTTCATCGCCCCACTGATGTGCAGCAATGCTCCTTGCTAGCAGGGAAGTGCAGGTGGGCCATAAAATAGACGATGGTGAGAGGGAACATAGAAGTAGGGGCTCTGCTTCCACTTCCACTTCTCCCCCGTTGCCCTCCCTTAGTCAGAGCCCCATATACTGTCTCATCTCCCAATGGCCGAGTCTGCCTGTGCACAGGAGGAACTGTCTTTGGTGGGGCCCTCACAGGCTCCAAAACCCCAAGAGGATTGTCAGCCAAAAGCATCTCAGCAGTCACGGCAGGGAAGTGAGCAGCCTGCCTTTACCTCTGCTAAAGGGTTGCATGATATAGAAGTGGTAGGCAGAGGGAGATGAATGAATTCTAAATGCACAATGATATGTACATGGGTGTGTTGGGCAATGTTTCACTGTCAAGGTTATGCTATTTGGAGGCACGTAAAATTATTTCTTTACACCACTTTCCCATTTTTGCCTGTTGACTGGCAAATGACCTTGTCACTTGTAATGAATGCTTAAGACATGACTTAAGCAATGGGTGTCTGTGACAGGAATAGTTTAGTTGTTTTAGGACTGCTTTGTGGTTGGAGACTTGGGGAGGTGGGGGGGGGGGGGGGGGGTTTCGGGTGGCAAGTTGGTTCAGTGTGTGGGTGCCAGGTGGTTGAAGTAAATCGTGCCATTATGAGGTCATCCCAGGCATCCCGAGCAGCAATGTGCATCACTGCTGGTGTCCTGTTCACATCAAGTTCCTCCTCCTCCTCCTGCTCCAAACAGGCTCTGCGTTCTGCTCCTCCAGCAGCTCCAATCCTCACTGCTGTGCTCTGTTGTGCATAGCACAATCATTCTGGAGACCCTGGCTGGTGCGTATCGAAGGGCTCCTCCAAATCTGTCCAGGCATCTGAAGCGCATCGTCAGCACCCTGATTGCTTGCTCTATTACACATCTCGTTGTCATTTGGCTTTGATTCTATCGCTCTTTGGCCTCATTGCTTGGCCTCCTCAAGACTATAGGCCACATCTTCAGTGGATACCCCTTGTCTCCAAGCAGCCAGCTGGTAGGTCTGGCTGGAGGTGCGAAGAGCTGAGGGAGGGTGGACTGGTGCAGGACAAATCAATTTTGACAGTTCTCTGGGAATCTGGCACACACATGCATGATGATATTGTGGTTGCAGACGAGCTGCACATTGATGGAGTGGAAGCCGTTTTGATTCACAAACACTCCTGGGTGATCTGGGGGTGCCTTGATGGTCACATGTGTGCAGCCGGTGATGTCCTACACCTGTGGAAAGCCAGCCAGAGCCACAAAGCTGAGCACACGCAAATTCTGAGTGGCTTTGTTGGTGGCAAAGTGTCCTGGCAAACATGGCATCGGTCACCTGGGTGATGCATTTGTGGGTGGCCGAATGTGAAATCTTGCAAATATCTCCTGCAGATTCCCAGAAGGAACCTGAAGAGAGGAAGTTGAGGGCAGTGGACACTTTGACAGCTACAGGAAACGCATATCCACCAGGTCCACTTGGCGGCAGGTCTTCTTCCAGCGGACTACAAATGTCTGCCATGACCTGATGCGATAGCCTGAGCCTCCTCAGGCAGTGGTGTTCAGTCATGTCCAGGAAGCTGATCCTCTGCCTATATACCCTCCTGCGAGGTGCAGCCGTGCACTTATCCCTGTCTCCTGTGGAGTGGCAGGTTGGTGAGGAGAAGGCTGATGCTGCTCCAGCTGGTGTTGTTGCTGCTGGGGCTTATCTTCGTCCCCATCTGAGGCCCAAGGTGAAACAGCACAAGTGGCACCCATGCTGATCTGATATCTGACAGATATAAAGTGAGAAGCAGACGCACAATCCTTCTGTGTACAGAGTGTGATCTCCAGTATACAGAGAGTGACCTCCAGTGTACAGAGAGTGACCTTCAGTGTACAGAGAGTGACCTCCAGTGTACAGCGAGTGACCTCCAGTGTACAGAGTGACCTCCAGTGTACAGAGAGTGACCATCAGTATACAGAGAGTGACCATCAGTGTATAGAAAGTGACCTCCAGTGTACAGAGAATGACCTCCAGTGTACAGAGAGTGACCATCAGTATACAGAGAGTGACTATCAGTGTATAGAAAGTGACCTCCAGTGTACAGAGAATGACCTCCAGCATACAGAGAGTGACCTTCAGTGTACAGAGAGTGACCTGCAGTGTACAGAGAGTGACCTGCAGTGTATAGAGAGTGACCTCCAGTGTATAGAGTGACCTCCAGTGTACAGAGACTGACCTCCAGCGTACAGAGAGTGACCTGCAGTGTACAGAGAGTGACCTCCAGTGTATAGAGTGACCTCCAGTGTACAGAGAATGACCTCCAGTGTACAGAGAATGACCTCCAGCATATAGAGAGTGACCTTCAGTGTACAGAGAGTGACCTCCAGTGTACAGAGTGACCTCCAGTGTACAGAGAGTGATCTCCAGTATACAGAGAGCGGCCCTCAGTGTACAGAGAATGACCTCCAGCGTACAGAGAGTGACCTCCAGTGTACAGAGAGTGACCTCCAGTGTTCAGAGAGTGACCTCCAGTGTACTGAGTGACCTCCAAAGTTGTAGAAATCACCTGGAGTTTGAACATGGAGCAAACTCCTGAAGGCAAACTCTCAGAACAAGCGTTGTATGGAAATGCCTTTCCCTAAAGCAAGGAAGCAGATGTGAGCTCTCAGTTTGTATGGAATATTTTGACTGTCATTTGTTCAGGTGGCACTCTGCTCTCACCTTCCTGGCGAGGTTCAGGAAGCCTGGGAGCCCCATGGACACCCAGTAAAAGTTCAAACTCGAGGTGAAAAGGGCTCTTAATAGGCTTTGAACTAGCTGTTAATTGCTTTAAATGCTAACCCGCCTCTCCTGAGGGGGTTCTCAAGCCACCAAACGCGCTCCAGTTAAATGCGGAAGGCAGCGGGTTGAAGTCGGCTTCCCGGCGCGCTGTCAATTTCAGCGCTTTTAATCTCCCACCCATTCCCAAACCCACTCACACTTTGATGTTAAAATTACGGCTGTAGAAATTATATAACTTTTTTTATGAAAGCACTAAACCTACAAATAAATTAGCCGGAACTTTTTAGAAATATTTCCAAGAAGTTTGTCCACATAAGGCTGCCTTTCTGTAAGGGCTGGGCTTAAATTTAGCTGTGTTGTCAGATCTTACATCCTTCAGTTGGGCTGAGGAGCTCTGATTAAGCATGAGATGTGGAATTAGTCGTTTTCCCCTCTCCCCTGTGGAACGACAATACCGAGAATGCACTACAGAGACTCAATTCTATGACAAACAGGCTGAAAATTTGCAAATAATGATGAATGACAGAAAAAACAAAAAATGAAAAGATTTAATTTTCTCAGTATTTTCTGCACTTTAAACCATGAAATAATAATTCAGTGCTGAATGCATTATTAGAGATAAGGACTGATTTATGCTCTAGGCCTAGAGAATGTTTAAGAGACACTTTGATACTGAGCTCAGACATTGCAGCCAAAAGCCAGTCATGTTTTGGTTGCAGGAAACCTTGCTCAACATTCAGAAAACGGTCCAGGTCTCAGACTACCCGCGAGCAATGTCTCTCGAGATCTACCAGTACATTACAAAGTGATTGACATAGAAATTCTTCTCGGGTGTAAAGCAGGCAGTATCATTCACTTCCACTGACTGCAATGACACTGAACATCTGGTGCTGTGTATAACGGGCAGGTTGATCCAATACCACCCATTTTGCGACAAATTTCGAAGCCATAGAGTTTAAATTTCCTCTTGCCCTCCCTATTTTCCCTATCTCTAACATTCTCCAGCTTTACAATGCCTCTGCAAGATCCTGCAAATCCATTGGCAGGACAGAAGCATCAACGTCAGTGTTCTCGCTCAGGCCAACATCCCCAGCATTGAAGCATTGACCACGCTCGATCAGCTCCATTGGGAGGGCCACATCATCCACATGCCCAACACCGAGACTCCCAAAGCAAGCGCTCTACACGGAGCTTCGACATGGCAAGCAAGCCCCAGGTGGGCAGAGGAAATGCTTCAGGAAACCCTCAAAGTCTCCTTGATAAAGTGCAACAGCCCCACCGACTCCTGGGAATCCCTGGCCCACGCCCGCCCTAAGTGAAGGAAGAGGATCCGGGAGCGCGCTGAGCACCTTGGGTCCCATCGCCGAGAACAAACAGAAACCAAGCGTAGACAGTGGAAGGAGCATGCGTCAACCCAGGCTCCCCGACCACCTCTTCCTTCAACCACTGTCTGCCCCATCTGTGACGGAGACTGTAGGCCCCGCATTGGACCCCTCAGTCACCTAAGAACTCACTTTTGGAGAGGAAGCAAGTCATCCTTGACTCCAAGGTACTGCCAATGGTGATGACCCTGCAATTCCTCCTTCTCTGAATCAAGTCTCTGGTACATTCCATCTCTTCTTCGTTCCACCATTGGCAACTGTGGATTCAGCTCTAGAATTGCCTCTCTAAGACCTTCTGCCTCTCCATCTCATTCTATTCTATAAAACCCACCTCTTTAACCAAGCTTCAAAAATAATGGTGCTCACTTACCTGGGCACCCGTTTTTTTTCGGCCCCTCAGCACTGAAAATAAAAATTCAGAATTTTCTCACCACATACGCACCCTCTGGCGCCGGTGCTGTCCGATCCGACTCTGCAGGGCAGAGCCTCCAGTGTGTGCCTAAACTGCACAGCGCATGTCCACAATGGGCATTGTCATAATGTTTGTCTTTCAGTCACATAACCGTAATGAAGGTGGATAGTAGGGTTAATAGAAGACACAAGCTCCAGTGTTATGGTTCCTTAAAAACATGCAATAACTACGCTCAACATGTTAAACTCCATCAGGGGTGGAAATTCGGTCGCGACTCTGTTGCGACCTTGATCCAGGCGGAGTGGCAAATATTGCGCCGCAAAATGGTTTGCATCTCCAGCCACAAAATTCACCAGCTGGGCCCTGAGTGTGGGGCAAAGCGCTAAGGGGGGTGCACTACACCTCTTTTGGGGCGCTAGGCAACTGAAAATCCCGAGGTAAACAGCTGACCTCGGAGCGCCCTAAGAGAGGCTTCCATGGAAAAAAATAATCTGAAAAAACCCACCAAAAACATTCCCAATACTTTACGGGATTCATGTGGATACCGCATCCACATGAATCGCAAAAATAAAAAAAATAATAAAAAATAAAAAACAATTTCACTTGCCTCAGGTAGAAATTCCTTCCGTCACTGCGGCCAGTACAGCTCGGACCGCCCGCTTTCACAGGCGGCCCCACTAGAGTGCGCTGCGGATTGGGCGAGTTTCACATTTTGAGCTGGTGTCACACTCAGGGATGTTGCACACCTGCTCGCCTCTCCCAGGCGGTACTGCTCCGCGACCCCACAAACCCGGCACCGAATGTCCCGCACGGAAACGCTTTTGGCCGCCATTACTGCCCCTCCGGGTCAAAAACAGAGGTGGCAACAAACTAAAAATCCAGCCCCAAGTGTTGCAAGTAATTCACACACAGCAAGTATTTAGTCATTATAAAAAATTTTATTAGGGAATACTACACAGGAAATTGTTAATTGCAAGTCCTGCATTTAACTCATATGGAAAATGTATTTCCGTTTTCTATTGTTTTGTTAAAAACATTTTAATAAAGGGTTTTCCTGTTAGCTCAGTGAGTTTATCCAGCTAATACCCAAGCCATATAAACCAGGAATGTCCCATGTCAATCCGAAGCCTGCGCTGAGTTAACTGATTTCACAACCGGGGTGGTACCAGGGACACCTAAGCACCTGTTGCTTAGGGAGGGCCATATCACCCAGAGTTCCTACTCCTGATCAGTATTTAGTGGAAGTGTGAGTGTGAGGTTGTTGAATGAGAGTAGGATTGAGTTCAGCTGTAATCCACCACATGGTCGAATAGACTGTTGACGCTCTAGCCCCGGGGTATAAATCAAGCATCCAACCCAAACCTGCCACATTCCCACTGGATGGGTTAGGTTAAAATCAGAGCTTCTGTGACAAGACTCACACATGAATAATGGCCACTTTAAGCAAGGTACCAGGGGGAGCTTTCTGCCAGTAACACTTAGCCCACTGGCTTCAGGAGAATAGGGGAGAGTAGGAGAAAACATTTAAAAAGCTCCCCTGATGATCACACACTGGTAGGATGTAGATTCATGCCTGCAATTCCCCATAGGCTGAGTTCCAAATCCCAGCTAGGCTTCAGCAGAAAAGCAGACAAGAGCCACTTCTGCAAAAATAAAGAGGGGAAAAAAAACGTAGGTCAACATGCAACACTCTCTCCAGCAGCTGTTTATACAGCAACATTGGCAGTGGTTTAAGAGCAGGTAGCAGGTGCGCTGGGGTGATTTATGAATCAAGGAATACTATGCGGTGTGGGTGAACCTAAAATGGAGGGGAACATTGCAGATTGTCAAAAAAAAGTGAATCTTCATACAGGTCACACACCAAAATAAACTCTTCCATTTAAACTGTCTGGCATTTCCATTCCCATCTTCAATTTCTCCATTCAGCGGCTTTGTTTACAGTCAGGCCTTTCTTTTTAGAAATCAGGAATGCCTGACAAAACTGGCAGGTGGGGGGGGGTTGGGGGGGGCGCGGGGGGAGGGTGCCTGTAAATGCATGCAGATCTAACTTTGCATTGCTATGTATCAATCCACCAATCAAGCGACTAGTGAACCTAAAAGATTTTAAAGGACTTTTTTGAAACTATGAAGGCATGGGTCAAATGAGAAGTGCTGAAGAGACCAGTGGAGCCCTGCTGCGTCTGAGAGGAGATGAGCATTCATCTGATCACCTCATTGACACAATCACGTCATTGCCTTTCAGAACCCATGGAAAGAACTTTAACCCCTCCACAGCTCAATTTTCACTTTGCAATGTGATGCCGTTTTATTCGTTTGTTTTGAATAGCCTTTTATCTGGGAAGCCAGTGTTATGATCCATTGGGCTACCAATGTGCCGTAGCACAGAATAGAGGATTGAAAAGTTTCACCCACAGCAAATTCAGGATCTTAGCCCGAGCCATCATAGTAAACTGTGGCATTTCATCTCGAGAAGGAAAATACTACCTGTGTCTCTCAAGTGACCCTTTAGTTGGGTTGGATGAGGGCTGCCTTTGATTTGACTGATCTATGAAGCTTGACGAGCTATCCTGTCCATCTCACAGTGATAAATAGGGAGAACATTTGGAAGAGAGGGAAAATAAGAGAGAAAAATGGCTACATAAATGATTATAATAAAATAGTCACCCAGAGAGAATGATCCCCCACATTTACTGCTGTGCAGTATGTTTCTATTTTATATCTCTCACTTCAGCTCACTGCAATCATAGCAGGGTTGCCAACTCCAGATAGGCATATTCCTGGAGGTTTCATCACATGACTTCCTGCCTTCAACCTCCCCTCCCAAACAGCCTTATTCCGAATCTCCAATTTTTTTTTATATAACTAATAAACAAAAGTCTTATTTTTTTTAAATGAAAAAAAACACACAACGTTTTAAATGCCCCAACAATTCTTCCCGCATTGTTCGCAGCTGTGTCCAGAAAATGTACCTTTAATTGCCAGAGACTCCAGGACAATCCTGGAGGGTTGGCAACCCTGAGTCACAGTGTAAAGCACGTTGGCACATATTAAACTGGTCTGACATGGCAACAGAGGTGTTTTGTTTCTTCATGTCATACATGGCCCTCTGCTAGGGCACCTGGTCGCATTAAGTTGCTCCTAATTTTCTCACTTCTTTTCTTGAAGACATTGAAGTATTCTTCCAGAGGCAGCGGCAATCCTCATCAAAGTGGCCAGTCTTCATATGTAAGCTTAGACAGCAAGTGTTGACCAACTATTTGACTGTTGAAATGGTGGGGAGGGCGGGGGGAGGGGGATACATCACAGCTGAGCCTGATCCCGCCCATGCCAGATTACCATGTGCGGATGGTGATTAGAAGTGGGCACTGTGGCTGATTTTTCCCCTGCCTAGTCCAGGGATGCCGACGCCAACTGTTGTATACCTCAATGTTCTCGCCGAGATGAAACAACCGAACACAAATCAAGCCCAAGGTTTTCTTGGATTGTATGGCCTAGTACCAATGGATGTGGTGCATTTAGCCACTGTTGCTTCGGACAGGCCCAATCTTATAGGTTATGGGATGGTCCACTCTCTGCTAGTGGTGAATGCATGTTCATTGTCCCTCACACTCTATGGACGGAAGGGATATGTCCAATTTCACTTGAAGTTTAAGGGTCCAGTTTGGGGGTGGGAATCTGCAGGCAATTCCAAATCTAGTGGAAGGGGGAAATGATCACATTTTCTAGGAACCTGGGAAGGTTTAATATTAAAATCAGAAGGACAAATATAATTTTTGAATCAACATTTCTGCATTTATACAACACTATTAAACTCTTCAAAAAGGTTTCCCGTCACCACTAACAGTAGTACTTATCTTGCAGCCTATAATATGTGTATCCAATTATTATGCAGGTCCTCTAATTTAAAACAATATCTTGCAAAACCAGTGAAATACCAAGAAAATGCATTACTTTGTGTTATAATTACGATAACTTATTATTCTTAATGATTTAATTCAATAATTGCCCTTCACCGAGAGCAATTTGGAACCCTCTGCTTCACAATAAGCTCTATTTGAGATTTAAAATTACAGCATTCTGCAATTCAATAAAATAGGAAGCATGCCATCACCTTCCCTGTATAGTGCAGCCTTAGTCATTTATAATTACTGTTATTTTGTTGGTAAGGGAATACCTTTTAACACAAACAAATTTCCACACCACTGCACCACCGCTTTCACAGTTACAAAGTTTTCATTTACAAAGGACAATCAGTGTGCCTGAAATGCAAGACCTTTGTGGCACTGTGTGCCTGTTTACTTACTCTATGCATCTTTATGTCCAGTTACAAACAGTTTTCTTACAATCAGGCCCCACTTACCGTAAGAAAGCCACCGAGGTCCTTGACCGCGTCACTGCTGTACACTGCGAAGCCGCCAGGCATAAAAGCAACACAAAAGATGAAAAGCACCACTTCTTGTTTGCAGCATTTGAATTTATGGGAGAGGACCTCATTAATCAGTGTCAACCCTGCCTTCCTTTCTTGTTTATGTAGGTGGAATTCGTTTAAAGACTCTGCATATGAGAGAGAGAACAAAACTGCAATGCTGAGTGTACAGAGAAACAGCCTAAAAAGGGCTACAGGGGGGGGGGGGGGGGGGGGGGGGGGAAATAAACCTGACTGGTACACAACGTCTTAGGATCACCCTGCACCTTATATAAAAAAACATACTCTGGAAACACACTTAACTTTACCCAAACCCCTTTAAAAGAAGGTTCAAACAGGAGACAGAATAAACGGTTCTTTTCACGATACATTTTTCCAAACATTTTGTCCTGCTGTTCTCCTTAAGACAGTGACTTAAGTTGGGGTTCAGTTTTACAGGTACTGGTATTGCTCATGAGCATGTATCCAACCTTCACACCTGAGCCTAACAGCAAGTGGTAGCACAGTAGCCAACAATGTCCAATTCTGAAGTTTACACACACACACACACACACTTTTCAAGAGGGATTACTGCAATGCGAGTAGGAGCAGTGATCCTGTCTCATTTTTGTTCTATAACCCAGATGTTGAAATGTGGCACTTTAGTCTTGGCTGAGATCAGCAGCTCGAGATTAAATGTAGAATCTTCTTGATCAAAATGGCTCAATCGCACACCACAGTGCATTTAGTGGGAGGTGCTCACTATAGGATTCTTTTAGTTAATTTGCTTTATTTCATACCTGGGGATAGATTCAGAACAGATTTAGCAGCTCAAAACTGGGCATCCATGAGGAGCTGTGGGCCATCAGCAGCAGCAAGATTGTATTCCACCACAATCAGTAACCTCATGGCCCGGCATATCCCTCACTCTACTATTACCATCAAGCCAGGGGACCAACCCTGGTTCATTGAGGAGTGTAGAAGAGCATGCCAGGAGTAGCACCAGGTGTGCCTAAAAATGAGGTGTCAACCTGGGGAAGCTTTAAAACAGGACATGATGCACATTAAACAGCGGAGCAGCATGCCATAGACAGAACTAAGCAATCCAATGGATTAGATAAAAGCTCTGCTGTTCTGCCACATCCAGTCATGAATGGTGTTGAACAATTAAGCAACTAACAGGAGAAAGAGGGTCCATGAACATCCGTATCCTCAATGATGATGAAGCCCAGCACATGAGTGCAAAAGACAAGGCTGAAGTGTTTACAACCATCTTCAGCCAGAAGTGCCGAGTGGATGATCCATATCAGCCTCCTGCTGAGGTCCCCACTATCACAGAAGCTAGTCTTCAGCCAATTCGATTAGCTCCCATGTGATATCAAGAAAAGGCTGAGCGCACAGGATACAGCGAAGGCGATGGGTCCTGACAACATCCCGCTATTGTGCTGAAGACTTGTGCTCCAGAACTAGCTGGGCCTCAAGCCAAGCTGTTCCAGTACAGCTACAACACCGGCATTTACCCAACAAAGTGGAAAATTGCCCAGGTAGGTCCTCTCCACAAAAAGCAGGACAAATTCAATCCGGCCATTACCAGCCCATCAGTCCACTTTCAATCACCAGTAAGGTGACGGAGGGTGTTGTCGACAGTGCTGTTAAGCGGCACTTACTCACCATGCTCATCTGCTCATCGATGTTCAGTGTGGGTTCCGCCAGGACCACGTGGCTCCAGACCCCATTACAGCCTTGGTCCAAACTCGGACAAAAGCAGGACAAAGCAGCCTGTTGATTGGCACCCCATCCACCACCTTAAACATTCACTCCCTCCAACACAAATATCTCGCCGTTCCTTCGTCACCGGGTCAAAATCCTGGAACTCCCTCCCTAACGGCACCTTCACCACACGACCTGCAGCGGTTCAAGAGATGGAGTCACGGGCCATGAGGTTGTGCCCATAATTCTACACAAAACTGAGCTCCTAATCTTAACCATTGCCATGTCTGGGGCGCTGGCTAGAGACCAGAACACTTTCCACACACGAGGACGGGGGGAAAAAAACTCAGGAAGACAAACAATGTGGACCAGTTTAAAGTATCCCATACCAACCAGACTGAGAGCAGCCTGGATCGCCAGCTTGCCTTTGGTTGAATGTTTTTAATGGCATGTTAAACCCAAAGGAAGTAAATATTATAAAAGCTTTCTTTTAATTAAAAATGGGACTTTCAGTCATGATGCTAGGCCCTGATTTCAGCCGTGGAGCTGATGTTCCAGTGATGTTATAGCACTGCTGAAAGAGATTCAGATTTTCTTCCATACGGACTACAATGTTTACTGTTTCTTTAAATGAACAAACCATGGTAGGGAGGTCATTCAGTGGATAGACTGCTCCTCATTGCAAAGTGCCACAATGCATTGGAGCTCTGTGCTACAGAGCAGGAGGAAGCAGGTCGCTACCCACAATTTCCCCATGTGACAGGTTACTAATCAAAGTCATGTCCATAATAAGAGACACCACAGGGTGGGAGAGTCACCCTTGGCTGATCTTGCACATTTGCCAGCTTCGGTTTAGACTGATATTGCAGAGGCCTGCAAGCAGATTAGCTGTCCAGCCTTTTGTCAAGAGACAGTACATGTTGCTGGGAAAGAAAAGGGTATGGAAAGAAAATGACTTGAAATTTATCTAAAGCAATACTTTCTCCTGGGAACTGTACACAGAACCCAATAATGAAATTGCATAATCGAAAAATGTCCAATATTAGTTTTCACTGAGGCGCTCGAGTCAATGAGAAATCAGAAAATATTACTCCATAACAGGGGTAGCTGGCAGATTTAAAAACTTACCTACATTTTATGAACCTACAGTACAGTTTTATTATGCAGTATTTTCATCAGAATACTGTGACTTTTTGGAAAGCCGACTGAAATTCTTCTGCTCGCAAGATGTTAGTGTGTCTGAATTTATTTTAAGGAGGAACCAGAATGCAGACCTGACATAACTGTAATAGTGTCTGGAGGTCCACTTCCACTTTAAAACTGAACTTTAAGCTACTATTGAATCTCCATTCAGCACTGACATTTTTTAACAAACACTATCAAAACTTGTGTACTTAATGCTATTAAATTGTCGGTGAATTCTTCAGTTTGTTCAGCTGTATTCTGTACAATGAATACAATGGCAGCAATTAACTCGTTTGCTTAACAAGTTGTTTTGTAAAAGAAAACCATATACCATCATACCGCCCAACGGAAAATTCATCAGCGACATACCGCTGGGCGCTATGCATACCATCCGCCCCTGCACACCGCCGACATACCACCCAAAATTGCCAAATTGATGACTTACCGTCGACTCTGCAGACCGCTCTGGAAAAGGTGGTTTTAAGTCGATCTTCAGTCGGCAGTATGCATCTTCATCTGTGAAATTTTTTTAATCTGTCACCCCCCCAGTCTCTCACAATCCTCAGTCTCTCCCCCGCCACACCCCCCAGCGATCTGTACCCCCCATCTCACAGCGATCTCCCCAACAAGTAGCGATCTCACCACAAATAGCGATCTCACCACAAGAAGCGATCCACCCCCCCGAAGTAGCGATCTCCCCGCAAGAAGTGAACCCCTCCCCCCTTCCCCCCCCCACCCCACACATACCTGCACAGCGCTCTCAGCCGGCCGTCTCTGTCGATTCTGGTCTGTGACTCTCGGGGGGGCGGAGCTTTGCAGCAGCATGCGCGTGCGCAGAACTCAGGACTCGAAGATTCCCGAGAAAATGATGAAAATCGCGCACACTCCGCCCCAGCAGTATCCGGCGGTACAAAACGACAAACAACTGGCATACCGCCGAGAAATGGCAGATGAACAATTTCAGCCCCTATGTATTTTATCAAAGCTTTTCCCTACATATTTTTATGTTTACACCAACATATAAAGCACAGCAGCAAAAATTATTTAAGGTTTTATCTTTGAAGTTTTCTCCAATTTTCATTCACACATTGGCAAATGGCCATTTATCATGATCACTGCATCACTCTGGCACTTTGAATTCAAAGCAGCCATTTCATATACAATTGCTGTACTTCCATATCGAGAGAAAATGAATTAAAACAATTACTCCTCAAGTCTTTAAAAATCATTCGCATTTAAGGCACTGCCCATTGTAACACTAAACCATGAAGACCTGAAGATCCCCGATTTAATTACCAATCTGTGGCGATTTAGCTGAGGCAGCAATAGGGATGCTATAGTTGGCCTCAGTGCCCCTAGGGCTAGAGCGAGGAACAATCAACCACTGTTTACGCTCCTTAGAGCACATGTGTGTTGTGCACCTGTAAAGCATGCACTCCCATGTTCCGCCACCAGGGAGCTCATCCCCTGAAGTCCCAAGGGATCCCAGCATCCCTTGGGAGCACTGTATATAAGCTGGCCCCTAAGGCCTGTTCCTCACTCTGGAGTGTCTTATTAAAAACTGAGGTCACTGTTACTTTAACCTCCCTGTGTGCAGCCTCATCTGTGTTAGGAACACAGTAACTGGCGACGAGAATACGAATCCAACACAAAGATGCAGCAAACTGTGAGCATCCTGGAGAAGTTCTCGGAGGGTGAGGACTGGGAAGCCTATGTCGAATGGCTAGACCAGTATTTTGTAGCCAACGAGCTGGACGGAGAAGGAAGCGCTGCAAAAAGGAGAGCGGTCCTCCTAACAGTCTGCGGGGCACCGACCGACAGCCTCATGAAGAACCTTCTGGCTCTGGTGAAATGCACAGATAAGTCGTATGAGGAGCTGTGTACACTGGTTCAGGAGCATCTTAACCCAAGGGACATCATGCTGATGGGCGAGGTATCGGTTCTACACATGTCAGCGATCTGAAGGTCAGGAAGTGGCGAGCTACATCGCCGAGCTAAGGCAACGTGCAGGACAATGTGAGTTTGATGGCTACCTGGAGCAAATGCTCAGAGACTGTTTTGTACTAGGCATTGGCCACGAGACCAGCCTACGAAAACTTTTGACTGTAGAGGCACCGATCCTCAGTAAGGCCACTGCGACAGCACAGGCGTTTATGTCCAGCAGTGATAACACCAAACAAATCTCTCAGCACACAAGTGCTAGCAATGTTCATAAATTAACTGGAACTATGTTTGCAAGCAGAAATGTACAGGGTAGAATCCACGAGTCTGCAACTGCCAGCAGGCCTCAGGTGACCCAAAAGATTCAGAGTCCCCAACAAAGGATGAATGCAAAGCAATTCACACCTTGTTGGCGTTGTGGAGGCTTCCATTCAGCCTATTCATGCCGCTTAAAAGGGCATGTTTGCAAGAGCTGTGGAACAATGGGGCACCTCCAACGAGCTTGCGAACGAGCTTCAAGCTCTGCAAGACCTGCTAACCACCAAGTGGCAGAGGAAGATCGGTCCATGGTGAATCAAAGCAATTTCAAGCCTCAAAGAGAGGAGGCAGATGCTGAAGTTACGGGGTGCACACATTTTTGACGAAATGTCCACCTATAATGCTAAACGTAAAATTGAATGGCTTAGCCGTAGCCATGGAACTGGACACTGGCGCTAGCCAATCCATCATGAGTAAAAAGATGTTTGAGAGACTCTGGTGCAACAAGGCATTCAGAAAAGCTCTGAGCCCCATCCACACGAAACTGATAACATACACCAAAGAGCTTATCACTGACCTAGGCAGCGGCATGGCCAAGGTCACCTTCGAGGGCACAGTGCATGAACTGCCACTCTGCATTGTCCCGGGCGATGGCCCCACACTGCTTTGGAAGGAGCTGGCTGGGCAAAACCCGCTGGAACTGGAATGACATCCAAGCGCTATCACATGTCGATGAGGCCTCATGTACCCAGGTTCTGAACAAATTTCCTTCCCTTTTTGAGCCAGGCATTGGAAACTTTTCCGGGGCGAAGGTTCGGATCCACTTGATCCCAGAGGCACGACCCATTCACCACAAGGCGTGAGCGGTACCTCACATGATGAGGGAGAGAGTGGAAATCGAGCTGGACAGGGTGCAACGCGAGGGCATCATCTCCCCAGTGGAATTCAGCGAGTGGGCCAGCCTGATTGTTCCAATACTCAAAAGTGATGGCACGGTCAGGATTTGCGACGATTATAAAGTAACTGTTAATCGTTTCTCGCTACAGGACCAAAACCCGCTACCTAAGGCAGACGACCTAGTTGCGACGCTGGCAGGAGGCAAGACTTTCACCAAGTTCGACCCGACTTCAGCCTACATGATGCAGGAGCTGGAGGAGTCTTCGAAGGGCCTCACCTGCATCACCACGCACAAGGGACTGTTCATCTACAACAGATGTCCATTTGGAATTCGGTCGGCTGCAGCGATCTTCCAGAGAAACATGGAGAGCCTACTCAAGTTGGTACCACACATGGTCGTCTTTCAAGACAACATATTGGTCACGGGTCGGAACACCGCCGAGCACCTACAAAACCTGGAGGAGGTCCTCCAGCAACTGGATCGCGTAGGGCTGCGGCTGAAGCGGTCGAAATGCGTCTTCTTGGCAACAGAAGTGGAGTTTTTGGAGAGAAAGATCGCGGCGGACAGCAATCGGCCCATCGACGCCAAGACAGAGGCTATCAGGAATGCACCCACAGAACGTCACGGGGCTGCAGTCCTTCCTGGGACTCAACTATTTTGATAACTTCCTACCGGGGTTAAGCACCCTTTTAGAGCCCCTACATGTGTTATTGCGCAAAGGTGAGAACTGGGTATGGGGAAAAAACCAAGTAATTGCTTTTGAGAAAGCCAGAAACATTTTAAGCTCCAACAAGCTGCTTGTATTGTATAACCGTGTAAAAGACTTGTGCTAGCATGTGACGCGTCGTCGTACGGAGTCGGGTCTGTATTACAACAAGCTAATGTTGCGGAGTGGTTGCAACCTGTCGCCTATGCTTCCAGGAGCTTGTCTAAGGCCGAGAGGGCCTACAGCATGATTGAGAAAGAGGCATTAGCGTGTGTGTTCGGGGTAAAGAAAATGCCTCAGTACCTGTTTGGCCTCAAATTTGAGCTGGAAACCGATCACAAGCCCCTCATATCCCTGTTCGCTGAAAACAAGAGAATACATACTAATGCCTCAGCCCGCATACAAAGGTGGGCACTCGCGCTATCAGCATATAACTATACCATCCGCCACAGGCCAGGCACCGAGAACTGTGCGGATGCTCTCAGTCGGCTACCATTGCCCACCACGGGGGTGGAAATGGCGCAGCCTGCAAACTTGTTGATGGTGGCGCAGCCCAAAGACTTGTTGATGGTCATGGAAGCGTTTGAAAATGATAAATCACCTGTCACGGCCCGCCAGATTAGGACTTAGATCAGCCAAGATCCTCTGCTGTACCGAGTAAAAAAAACTGTGTACTGCATGGGAGCTGGGCCAGCATCCCTGTTGAAATGCAAGAGCCAATCAAGCCGTTCCAGCGGCGAAAGGACGAGCTGTCCAGTTAGGCAGAATGCCTGTTGTGGGGTAACCGTGTAGTGCTACCAAAAAAGGGCAGGGAGACGTTCATCTCGGATCTCCACAGCACACACCCGGGTATAGTAATGATGAAAGCGATAGCCAGATCCCACGTGTGGTGGCCAGGTATCGGCTCTGACTTAGAGTCCTGTGTATGGCAAAGCAGCGTATGTGCTCAGTTGAGCAACGTGCCCAGAGAAGCATCACTAAGTTTGTGGTCCTGGCCCTCCAGACCATGGTCGAGGATCCAGGTCGACTATGCGGGCCCGTTTCTCGGTAAAATGTTCCTGGTGGTGGTGGATGCTTTTTCAAAATGGATTGAATGTGAAATAATGTCGGGAAGCACCGCCACCGCCACCATTGAAAGCCTGAGGGCCATGTTTGCCACCCACAGCCTGCCTGACATACTGGTCAGTGACTATGGGCCATGTTTCACCAGTGCTGAATTTAAAGAATTCATGACCCGCAATGGGATCAAACATGTCACCTCGGCCCCGTTTAAACCAGCCTCCAATGGGCAGGCAGAGCAGGCAATACAAACCATCAAACAGAGCCTTAAACGAGTCACAGAAGGCTCGCTCCAAATCCGCCTGTCCCGAGTACTGCTCAGCTATCGCACGAGACCCCACTCGCTCACAGGGGTGCCCCCGGCTGAGCTACTCATGAAAAGGACACTTAAAACCAGACTCTCGCTGGTTCACCCCAACCTGCATGATCAGGTCGAGAGCAGGCGGCAGCAACAAAATGTAAACGCTGATCGCACCACTGTGTCATGGGAAATTGATCTGAATGACCCTGTGTATGTGCTAAACTATGGACATGGTCCCAAGTGGATCGTGGGCACGGTGATAGCTAAAGAAGGGAGTAGGGTGTTTGTAGTCAAACTAGACAATGGACAAATTTGCAGAAAGCACCTGGACCAAACGAGGCTGCGGTTCACAGACTGCCCTGAACAACCCACAGCAGACACCAGCTTTTGAGAGCCCACAACACACACCCAAAGGATCAACGACACAACGCCGGACCAGGAAATCGAACACATCATGCCCAGCAGCCCAGCAAGGCCAAGCTCACCCAGCAGCCCTGCAGGGCCAACAACACGCCAGCCCAGCGAGGGCAAGGCCAACACACCAGAACAGACATTTGTACCGAGGTGGTCCACCAGGGAAAGAAAGGCTCCCGACCGCCTCACCTTGTAAATAGTTTTCACTTTAACTTTGGCGGGGGGAGTGATGTTGTGTATCTGTAAAGCATGCACTCCCATGTTCCGCCACCAGGGAGCTCAGCCCCTGAAGTCCCAAGGGATCCCAGCATCCCTTGGGAGCACTGTATATAAGCCAGCCCCTAAGGCCTGTCCCTCACTCTGGAGTGTCTTAATAAAGACTGAGGTCACTGTTACTTCAACCTCCCTGTGTGCAGCCTCATCTGTGTTACGAACACAATGTGAACATCAGATGAGTGTAGGATTGGACTGATTCAGGTACACACTTCAACATGTCAGCATGGAGCTTTAATGTACCAAAACCATTTTCCATTTATTCGATTTATCCAAATTTCTGATTCAATCACAAAATGTTCCAGTGTTATCCAGTTTTTAATATCGTAAATAGGATTACACTAAAAATGGGAGCACATTTTTAGATGTTCCATAAATATAGATATATCTTCTGTACATGAAGTAACTTGGACAGGTTACTCTCGATGCAGGTACATTTATAGCACAGACCCTGCTGGACACACAAGTGCTCAAGAGAAGCTGTAGGGTAGCATCACGATCAAGTCTCCATAGCGCCATCCCACATTGCATGGAAACCGCGTACATTAACAGCGGTCTCCAGATTCACACTATGTACCAAGTTACACATAGCAATGACAATATGTGCCCACAGACTGTACAGAGAGATTTACATGACAGCTTGAAAATGGTACGGGGAGGATTATACCCTATGAATTTCTGGAGTGATTTCGACAATGGATTGGTGTTGAATGGGGATTACAGATAGCTGGCTAAGACCCAACTCGCTTCTTCCTGAACAATTAAAGTCACGACAATGCTCATTAAAGTATCTCTTTTAGTCTAGTTATATTTAAAATAATTAAACCACATAAAGTAAATTGAGTAGATTTTGTTTTTGAAGTTTTGCCTCAGTGGGCTAAGGAAATGATACTGTCATTTAAAACTCCAGGACTCTTGCACAATTACCATCATTAGAGGTCATCTGGGAATATTATTGTTTTGTAACAACAAAAAACAGAAAAACAATCGAGAAATCTTATTCACAGCACGTGGCCATTTGGAGTAGACACATTGGGGCCAAGTTTTGGCCTGAGTTGCTCCTGTTTTTTTTAGAGCAACTGGTTTAGAATGGAGTATCTTAGAAATCGCAATTCTCGGCATTTAGTTTGCTCCAGTTCTAGTCAGTTAGAACAGTTTCAGTTTGGAACAGATTTTTTTTTTTAAAGGGGGCATGTCCGGCCACTTACGCCCATTTTGAAAATTTAGGCAGTGAAAACTTACTCCAAACTAACTTAGAATGGAGTAAGTGTAGATTTTTGTATGCTCAGAAAACCTTGTCTACACTTAGAAAATCAGGTGTAGGGAATGGGGGCCGGGGGGGGGGTTTAAAGGGAAGTTTACAAACATTAAACGCTTCAGTTTTACAAAAAGAGCCATCATCAATAATAAATGATAAATACATCAATAAATCAACCAATAAATCAATCAAAAAAAATTAATAAAAAATAAATTTTTTTAAAAATCAATAAATAAAACATTTTCTACTTACCGACTGCAGCACCGGGAGTCCTCCAACAGCGTGCTGGGACAGCCCCCCCAGTGTGTCTCTGTCAGTGTCTCTATCTCTCTGTCTGTGTGTCTCTCTCACTCTCTGTCTGTCAGTGTCTGTCTTGCTGACAGCGAGGGGTGGAGGGGAGGGGGAGGAGGGGAGGGTGCGAGGGTGTGGAGAGGGGGGGGTGAGGGGGAGGAGGTGGGGGGTGAGAAGGGAGGGAGGGGAGGGGGGAGAGAAGGGAAGGGGGGAGAGAAGGGAAGGGGGGAGAGAAGGGGGGGAAGAGAGAGAGAGAGAGAGAGAGAGAGAGAGAGAGAGAGAGAGAGAGAGAGAGAAAGAAAGGAGAGGGAGGCTGAATGGGCCGGGCCCGAGACTTCGAGCTTAGATATACCCGATTGACAGGTAGGTGGCGTCGGGTCCGGGGTCCGGGGGGGTCGGGAACGCGGGCCCGGAGCGGAGGTCGAGGGGGTCGGGAAGGTCGGGAGCGGAGGTCGGGGGTGGGGGGGGCGGGGATGGGGGTGGGGAGTCGGGATCGGAGGTCGGGAGCGGGGGGTCGGGAATGGAGGTCGGGAGCGGGGGAAACGGAGGTCGGGTCGGGTCCCGGTCCGGAAGAAGCAGGAGCTGGGCGTGGGAGGCAGCCTTATCCACGCAGCCCCAGTGAGGCCATTCGGCCAGGGCTAGGGGCTGCGTGCTTCAGGCCCCTCCCACACAGTTTTGGGCGCCTGGAGCTACTGCACATGCGCGCCCACTGTAGCGCGCCTGTGCAGAGGTCCCAGCACTGTTTTCAGTGCAGGGACCTGGCTCCGCCCCCCACAGCTTGTGCTGCGCCGCGCCCAGCTCCAGAGGGCCTGCAGGGAGCCGGAGAATAGGCAAGTTTTTTTTAGGCGCACTTTGTGGCGCGAAAAACGGGCGTCCAGGTCGGGGCTGCGCCTTTCTAGGCGCGGCCCGAAACTTGGGCCCATTATCTGTGAAACCATCTGTTTTTGTCCTCACCCACAGTACTGATAGAATGACTGTGCCAATTAGCAGCCCTGGTCCTGGCCATCTTTACATACGTGCCTCCCTGCTTTAACAGTAATAGAATCAGAACACGAGACATAGAATCATACAGCACAGAAGGAGAACTATCCAATTAGACCCACTCCCCTGCCCTTCCCCACAGCCCTGCAATTTGTTACCTTTTCAAGTATTTATCGAACTCCCTTTTGAAAGTTATTATCGCATCATCCTCCCACACCCTTTCAGGCAGTGCATTCCAGATTATAACAACTCATTGTAGAAAAAACATATATTTTTAAACTCCACCTTCATGTATGAGAACTCAGGCCGTTTACCTATTAATGGATCAGTGGAATACCAGTTCAGAGGCTGGTGTTGCAGGTACAGAATGGTCTGGCACGTAGGCCCTCAGTGGAGGTGCAGGAAGGGTATTGTTCCTCATACTTAGCTGAAGGGTGCAACAGAATCCTCCACCTTATGGAAAACTTTTCCCTTTTCTCCTCATCTCCAAATGAATAGCTCTTCTCAATCGAGTCACAGAAGGAAAATTCGATGTGCTTTGATTTGTTTAAGTTAAAGAAAAAATATTTCACTAAACAGTCTCCAGTTTTGGTAAACATTTTTTTTAATGTTATGCACCTAGAAAAAGAGAGAACTTGCATTTATATAGCACCTTATCATGTCATCTGGTTGTCCAAAAGGACTTTTCAGCTAACGGATTACTTTTGTGTAAGCAAACACAGCAGCCAAGCTCCAAACAACAAATGAATGTATAGCCAGATAATCTAAATTTGGTGTCGTGTTGGTTGATGCAAGAACACCAACACACCAGGAAAATGCCCAGCTCTTCATCAAATTGTGCCTCAGTCTTTTGCATCCACCTGAGAATGGCAGACAAGTCTCAGCTTACCCTTCAATCCAAAAGACAGTGCCACTGACAATCCAGCACTCCATCAGTACTGCACAGAATTGTCAGCCGAGACTATATGCTCAAGTCGATGGTGAGGCTTAAACCCACCACCTTCTAACATCGAGGTGAAAGTGCTTCCAACTTGAGCTAAGCCAGCACAGGTGGAGCAAAAATATATCTCCAAAAGGAAAACAAAGGGAATAAACTAAAGGGATGTGAACAACACAATTAAATCATAAATTAATTACTTCCTACAGAAGCTCCTCCAATGATTTTGTGGATAAATCCAATAAGGTACTAAGCCAGACTGAACAAGGCTCAATCCCCTGAGTATGTTTGCATCAGCTCCAGGGCCGCTATAAATGGCCACAGTGGCCCTGGGCTCAGGAGACAAAGTCAGCCAGGACCCTGTGTATGAACATTAGGTGAATACATGATTGGACTCTAAAGATGCCCCCCTCCATATAATAGTCTGCTGTTAAGTGCCACCTCGACTTACACATGAAGAACGGTGATTTTGGCAGAAGATGGTAGGCAGCAGGCACCTGTGGAACCAATCTGCATACATTAGTGCCTTTCGGAGAGGGGAGGAAACTGTGAGGGGGAACCGTTAAAGTAAAATCCATTGTAATTGTACAAAAAAATCAATCAGTAAGTCCTACTGACAGATACACCCTCGAAGATACGTTGATGATTGAAATCAATTAAAACACCAATTGAACAGTTCTAACTGCAATATTAAATTAATCATTACTGACAGAAAGATAAAGACAGGATGGTTCACGACTGACTGCCCCATTTAAACCTTATCCAATTTACTGATTGTTAAAAGATGACACAAGAGGAACACTTGGAAAGTGCACTGTGTTGCACTGTTTGCCTGCAGTTCTACACTATGGATGCATTCCAACTGGGAGCTGGCTCAGGATTACATGTAACCCAAGCTAGTATTGACACAGACTTCAGGCCCCAGGAATGAACAACAGGCCACTGGCAAGAATATAGAGAGCTTGAGAAACAAAATATTCTAAGCACACACCTTCACCATTTATTGTTGTTAGAGAATACTCCCGACTTATAAAGCTCTGTTGTACTTGAAATATAAAAATACCACTTACAAACACACAAAACTTAATCCACCTCGAAAAGAAGCTGCTTATACTGTGATAGACAGTCCTGACCAAAGTATCAGTGGCCTCAATTAAATTGTAGAAAATCTGACTACAGGGAGAGAGCAATGAATGCTATTAAATATTCAAAACATGCAAGATATAGATATAAATTGGCAGACAAGTTCAAGAAGAACCTTTTTCCTGATTCATAAGAAACAGATTTTTAATTATATATATTCCGAGTACATGTTCAAGCAGAGAGTTTAGGCTGTGACACGCCTCAGGCAACAAGTGAAATACATTCCTTTGTATTGTATTCAGAATAAACAAAGTGATTTGAGTAGCTGGAGCAGAAATATTCACCTACCACTTTCTCAAACAGGCAGCTATGAGCTTAAAGGATTCCTGGTCCATCACAATCAGTATGCAAATCTATATGAAGTTATTGAAATACAGCATTTTGGGCCAAACTGAATTTGGAAAGGTTCATCTCTTTGATATTGTAATTATATTGTGGAATCCTTACTCTTGTTGGACATATTCCTGGAGCTTTGATGATGTCACATCTGACCATGTGATATTTGTTACCAAAAAAATCCAGTGGAGCTACAATGGTGGCGCTGGATGCCCACAATGCCTTGCACCCCTGAAACCGTTCTATTGCATGAGAAGAGTGGCCTCATGTGCACAGGGGCACTCTAGATTGGATGTGGAAGTGGCCCCATGTGCACAAGCACTCTGGATTGGCTGTGGGAGTGGCTGCACATGCACAGGCGCTCTCTGGATTGGCTGTGGGAGTGGCTGCTCATGCATAGGCGCTCTCTGGATTGGCTGTGAGAGTGGCTGCTCATGCACAGGCGCTCTCTGGATTGGCTGTGGGAGTGGCTGCACATGCACAGGCGCTCTCTGGATTGGCTGTGGGAGTGGCTGCTCATGCACAGGCGCTCTCTGGATTGGCTGTGGGAGTGGCTGCTCATGCACAGGTGTTCTCTGGATTGGTTGTGGGAGTGGCTGCTCATGCACAGGCGCTCTCTGGATTGGCTGTGGGAGTGGCTGCTCATGCACAGGCGCTCTCTGGATTGGCTGTGGGAGTGGCTGCTCATGCACAGGCGCTCTCTGGATTGGCTGTGGGAATGGCTGCTCATGCACAGGTGTTCTCTGGATTGGTTGTGGGAGTGGCTGCTCATGCACAGGCGCTCTCTGGATTGGCTGTAGGAGTGGCTGCGCCAAGTCGGGAAGGAGCCAGATAAGCGCAAACTGCGCCATTTCAGATACAGCAGCTGCAGTCACCAGGTCAGCTTGCACATTATTCTCCTGGGTTGCTTGCAGAGTGCCCGGGAGATTAATCTTGAAATCTGGGAGACTCCCAGACAACCCGAGAGAGTTGGCAATCTTAATCATTTCAGGAAGCAGTTCTGTGACAGCTGCAGTCCTAGTGCACAGAAACTGCCCCATTTACATTGTGTATGGTTTCTACAGTGCGACCTGCAGGTTTCAACAGGGATATGGCTTTAAAAACATGCAAGGGCTGGGGAAGGCCTACACAAACCAGCACAAACCAATCTGTTTAGCTGGCCTGTATGGGACAGACACGAACTCTTGAGTTGCTCAGCTTTCCACAGCCAAAAAAACATGGTCAGCTCCATCGGCAAACATGGTCCATCTAACACCAACTCCTTTGGTGCTTCACACCACCTTCAGTCCGTTCATTTATTTTGCTGCTTAACCACCAATTCCATTAGTGGTGGGAAAACAGCAAAGTTGACAGGGTACAGGGAAACGGTACTGGAAAAAGCAGCTGGATCCATTTCCTGAGTACAATGCTGTGGTCATGTCATTACTATATTTACTGAATTACTCTTAATGAAGGAGAACTGTAAAAATCATACATAAATACATTTTATTGGTTGTACTTTTTCCTCGAAGCACCCAGCCGAGTTCTTCAGCAGTCTAATGGCATTGGAGGAATGCATCCTGGTTTCATGCTTGTTTGGGAGAGGGGAGAGCAATGCATCCTGGTTGATATAGCCTTACATGAAAGACTGCATTCATATGAACACTCATTCTGGAAATCCTAACATGTTACATCCAAAACAAATGTTATACTAAGCCCTCCCCACAAAGCTTTCTTCACAAGCCACACAATGTAAAGTAAGACGTTTCCTTTACAAAAAGAGTCCTTTATCAAAGACGGTAATATAAGCAAATGTACGTCATCAGAGGTCACATAGAATGTATTATTCTTTGAGCCTGGTGTACTACATATTTGCATTGTCAAACAGTATTTTTAATGAGGGTCTCAATGTTACGACTATATACCACAGCTAATACACATTGAGGGGCAGTAAACAGAAAGGAAAATAATCCACACTTTTGGAATTCTTCTGTGTTATTATCAGGCTAAGATGGCTGCTGTAATCCATTGAATTGTCTCAACATAACCTCCTCGAGGTTACGACAATCCATGCACATGCAACCAATGTTTACATTAATTATTTTCCTGACCAATGTTAAAGTCACAAACTATTTTTGTGGTAAATTCACACATAATCACAGATCACTAAATATAAATGAGGAAAGTAATTCAACCCATCTTAGCTTACAATGTAAGAAAAAAAGGCTTGCATTTATATAGCGCCTTTCATAACCTCAGACGAACATAAGAACTAGGAGCAGGAGTAGGCCATACGGCCCCTCACGCATGCTCTACCATTCAATAAGATCATGGCTGATCATCGACCTCAACTCCATTTTCCCGCCCAATCCCCATATCCCTCGATTCCCCTGGAGTCCAAAAATCTATCTAACTCAGCCTTGAATATACTCAATGACTCAGCATCCACAGTCCTCTGGGAGCAGAGAGTTCCAAAGATTAACAACCCCTCTGAGTGCAGAAATTCCTCTTCATCATAGTCTTAAATGGTCGACCCTTTATCCTGAAACTATGCCCCCTAGTTCTAGACTCTTCAGCCAGGGGAAAAGACCTCTCAGCATCTACCCTGTCAATCCCCTTCAGAATCTTGTATGTTTCAATTATATCACCTCTCATTCTTCTAAACTCCAGAAGTATAGGCCCATTCTACACAATTTCTTATAATAGGACAGCCCTCTCATCCCAGGAATCAATCTAGTGAACCTTTGTTTCATCACCTCTAAGACAAGTATATCCTTCCTTAGATTAAGAGATCAAAACAGTGCACAGTACACCAGGTGTAGACTCACCAAAGCCCTGTACAATTGTAGCAAGACTTCCTTACTCTTATACTCCAACCCATTTGCAATAAAGGCCAACTTTCCATTTGTCTTCCTTATTACTTGCTGTACCTGCCTGCTAGCTTTCTGCATTTCTTGCACGAGGACACCCAAATCTCCCTGAACACCAACATTTCAAAGTTTCTCACCATTTAAAAATATTCTGTTTTTCTATTCTTCCTACCAAAGTGAATAACCTCACATGTCTTTACATTATACTCCATCTGCCATCTTACTGCCCACTCACTTCGTCTATCTATATCCCTTCGCAGACTCTGTGTTCTCCTCACAGCTTACTGTCCCACCTAGCTTTGTATCGTCAGCAAACTTGGATACATTACACTCGATCCCTTCATCTAGGTCATTAATATAGATGGCAAATAGCTGAGGCCCCAGCACTGATCCTTGTAGCACCCCACTAGCTACAGTCTGCCAACCTGAAAAAAATCCGTTTAGCCCTACTCTCTGTTTTCTGATCGTTAACCAATCCTCTATCCATGCTAATACATTACCTCCAATCGCATGAGTCCTTATCTTGTGTAATAACCTTTTATGTGGCATCTTATCGAATGCCTTTTGGAAATCCAAATATACTACATCCACTGGTTCCCCTTTATCTACCCTGCTAGTTACATCCTCAATAAACCCTAATACATTTGTCAAACACGATTTCCCAGTCAAAAAACCATGTTGACTCTGCCTAATCATGTTATGATTTTCTAAGTGCCCTGAAACCACTTCCTTAACAATGGATTCCAATATTTTCCCAATGACTGATGTCAGGCTAACTGGCCTGTAGTTCCCTGTTTTCTCTCTCTCTCCTTTCTTGAACAGCATTGTTACATTTGCTAACTCCAATCCGCTGGGAACATTCTCGAATCTAGAGAATTTTAGAAGATCAAAACCAATACATCTACTATCTCTGCTGCCACCGCTTTTAGAACCCTAGGATGTATGCTGTCAAGTCCAGGGGATTTGTCAGCTTTTAGTCTCATTAGTTTCTCTAATACTTTTTCTCTACTTTTATTAATTATGTTAAGTTCCTCACCCTCATTAGACCCTTGGTTCCCCACCATTTTTGGTATGCTTTTTGTGTCTTCTACTGTGAAAACATGTACAAAATATTTGTTTAATGTTTCTGCCATTTCCTTATTCCCATAATGATTTCTCCAGTCTCAGCCTCTAAGGGACCAACATTTACTTTTGATACTCTCTTCCTTTTTACATACTTGTAGAAGCTCTTACAATCTGTTTTTATATATCTTGCAAGTTTTCTCTCACATTCTATTTTTTCCTTTTTTATCAATTTTTTGGTGATCCTTTGCTGGATTCCGAAACTCTCCCAATCCTCAGGCTTACTACTATTCTTCGCAACATTACAAGCTTCTTCTTTCAATATAATGCTATCTTTAAATTCTTTAGTTAGCCACGGATGGATCACTTTTCCTGTGGATTTTTTGTTTCTCAATGGAATGCATTTTTGTTGAGAATTATGAAACATTTCTTTAAATGCTAGCCACTGCTTATCTACCGCTATACCTTTTAATCTATTTTTCCAATCTACCTAGCCAACTTGCCCCTCAAACCTATGTAATTGGCTTTATTTAAGTTTAAGACTCTAGTTTCGGACTTAGGCAAGTCACTCTCAAATTAACGTGACATTCTACCATATTATGATCATTCTGCCCCAGAGGATCCTATACTATGAGATTGCTAATTAACCCTGTCTCATTGCACAATACAAGATCTAAAATAACCTGCTCCTTGGTTGGTTCTATGACGTATTGTTCTCGGAAACTGTCCTGAATGCATTCCATTAACTAGTCCTCCAGACTACCTTTGCCAATTTGATTTGTCCAGTTTATATGAAGATTAAAGTCCCCCATGACTATTGCATTACCTTTGTTACAAGCTCCTACTATTTCTTGATTAATATTCTGTCCAATGGTATAGCTACTGTTAGGGGGCCTATATACTACTCCCACCAGTGTTTTCTGCTCCTGTTGTTCCTTATCTCCACCCATACTGATTCTACCTTCTGATCTTTCAAGCTGAGATTCATTCTCTCTACTGTCCTTATGTCATCCTTTATTATCAGGGCTACCCCCTCCTCTTCCATTCTGCCTGTCTTTTCAAAATGTCAAGTACCCTGGTACATTTAGTTCCCAATCTTGGTCACCTGGCAACCACATCTCTGTAATGGCTATTGGATCAAACCCATTTATCTCTATTTGTGCCACTAGTTCATCTATCTTGTTACGAATGCTTTGTGTATTCAGATAAAGAGCCTTCAATTTTTTTACATTATTCCTTGCTTTGACCTTATTCTCTGCTGTACTGCTACCATTAAGCTTTCTGGGCTAGAACCTCCACTTTTGTGCTTATTGCCCAAAAATGGGCATTATTTCTGTGTGGGTGTTAAAAAAGGGTTTTCAGATCACCAGCTTCTCGCCCACTCAAAACACCTAGTTTACATTTTTGAAAATGGGCGTTACCGCGAGCGACATCGAATGGGCGGTAGCATAAAATTTTTCTGGCCTTCTGCCGTAAAGTGTGGCCGTCCTTAGCAATGGCATGGCAACGCTCGATTCCAGCGATTCAGGAGGTCAAGGGTCATCATGACATGCGCAGAAGAGGAGACAGAGAGCAAGGGTGTGTGTGGCTGTGATGTGTACTTGTTTGGCTGTTGTGGAAGACACAAGGAAGATTCATCAGCAACAAAAAGCCCACTAAGCACCAAGAACATAATTGGCACCGAGCTTTTGTCCAACAAATAAGATATAACATGGAAGGGATGGAGGAGGCCCTGGAGCTGGTAGCCAGGTCGTGGCAGAGGGCTCCCGTGGTCCCCAAGGTGATGCACCCCCATTGCCAACCACACATGAGAGCCAGCAGCAACATCTTGCTTATGGCTCGGAGCACGCTTCCACCTCGGGACTGTCCTCCGCCGTATCCTTCCAAGCAGCGCTTCGGCCGTCTTCCCGCCCCCCCCCCCCAATGAAGCATCACCTGAGGACCTCCTCGGGCAGACGGCTTGGAGCACACCACCACAAATTGAGCTACCTGTTCAGGGTGGTATTGGAGCTCGCCTCCTGAGCAATCTAGGCATCTAAAGCGCTGCTTCAGCACTCCAACGGTTTTCTCACGATATTGCGAGTTGCTCTGTGGCTCTCGTTGTATTGCCTCTCGGCCTCAGTGTGGGTGTCACGCAGGGGGGTCATCAGCCAGGTGGCGAGGCCATATCCTTTGTTCCCAAGCACCCAGCATTGACCTTGTGGCTCATTGTTAAACAAGTCAGATACAGTGCTCTCACGCAGGATGTGAGCATCATGGATGCTGCCCGGAAATTGAGCATTCACTGCCAGTATAATTTGCTGGTGATCGACAACCAGCTGGGCCTTCAGGAAGTGGAATCCCTTGCATCGCGATGTGCGTACAGTCTATTACTCCCTGCACCTTGGGGAAGTTTACAATTCTGGAGAATCCTAGAGCCCTCTTACTCTGTGCCTCCCTGGTCATAGGGAAGCTGATCAAGTCCCTTCTGCATGTGTACAGGGCTTCAGTGACCTGTACAGGATGTGTGGCATGCTGAGAAAGTCCGCAAATGTCACCAGCTGTGGCCTGAAAAGAACCTGATGTGTAGAACGACAGTGCTGCGGTGACTTTGCCCTCGATGGACAGTGCAGTTCTGATGGTGCTGGCAGGCTGCAGTGATAACCTCTTTGTGGAAGCGCAGTCTCTGAAGGCAGGTGGTGTTGGGCAAGTCGAGGTAAGAATGCTTCTCCTTGTACTTGCGGGGGGTGTAACGTCTGGTCCTCCTCATCTGTCTGTCACTTCGTTCATTGGGCAAATAATGCAGTGCAGTGTTCCTTCGGCGATGTCGAGTCTGTTGCATGTATTTGGTCACCAAGAGAGGGTGAGAAAGAACAGGCCCCATTGCAGTAGTTCTCTGTTTTCCACCGATTGCTCACAAACAAGGAATGTCCCAACGAACACACATCTTCAATTTCAATCGGTCACAGTGTGGTCAAGATGTTTTTAGAGATGTTCACACCAATTCCAATGGCCTGCAGAGTACATCCGAACTCTGCCGAGGTTGAAGCACAGCAGCCTTTTAAGGACGCGACATGTGATCTGCAACACAGCGTCCACAACACTGTGATTTGTCCCGGTTAGTTCCACTTTTTGTGGCCGTTTTTTTTGAGTGAGCGATATTGTGGGCGATATGTGTGCGAGGTGGTGAAATTGATGATGGGCAATCTCCATGGCCGCTAGTTTGGGTAAATATGCTTTTTATGACAAAAAACAGTGGGCGGGTGTTAATATTGAATCTCGCCGTTAATTCTGTGTGGAAAATAATGCTGGGCGATATTATGGGCATTGAATTTGTCCATTTTACTGATTCCGCCCCAAAAAAGTGGGCGGGAGGTAATATTTTTTTTCGCTATTAAGCACATGGTGAAAGTAAGTTTCCGAAAAATGCCCGCCAGTTTCCATTTTGTGCCAAAATGGGCGATTATATGGGTGTTATACGTCATTTCACCGGTAAAATGGGCGTTAAGTGGGTGTTAAGCAGGCAAAAAAAGTGAAGATTCTAGCCCTCTGTCCCTTCCTGTCACACTCGACTTATTTTTACCAAATTGCTGCACTCCTCTATTGCCTTCCTCTTTAGATTTCTAAACTTCCCCTCACCTGACCTCTCCCCCCACTTTTTTTAGTTTAAAGCCATATCTACAGAACTAGTTATTCGATTCGCCAGGACGCTGGTCCCAGCCCAGTTTAAGTGGAGCCCATCCCAACGGAACAGCTCCCTCTTTCCCCAGTACTGGTGCCAGTGCCCCATGAATCGAAACCCCTTCCTCCCACACCACTCTTTGAGCCACGGATTTAACTCACTGATCTGCTTGACCCTATGCCAATTTTGACCCTATGCCAATTTTGACCCTATGCCAATTTGCACATGGTTCAGGTAGTAATCCAGCGATTATTGCCCTTGAGGTTTTGCTTATCAATTTAGACCCTAACTCCTCAAACTCCCTCAGCAGTACCTCATTCATAGTTCTACCGTTGTCGTTGGTTCCTACATGGACCACGACAACTGGATCCTCCCCCTCCCACTCCAAGTTATTCTCCAGCCACAAGGACATATCCTGAACCCTGGCAGGCAACATAGCCTTCAGCACTCTCTTTCGTGGCTGCAGAGAACAGCAGCTATCCCCCTGTCTACGCTGTCCCCTACCACTACCACATTCCTTCCTTCTCCCCCCACTTGGAAGGCTCCCTGTATCACAGTGCCATGGTCAGTTTGCTCATCCTCCCAGCAGTCCTTTTCCTCGTCCATACAGGTAGCAAGTACCTTGTACTTGTTGGACAAGGTCAAGTGCAAAGGCTCCTCCATCACTACATCTGGCTGAATACAGTCACATCCTCCTGTCCCTGACCACTGAAGAAGTCTAAAGTACTACTTAACCTAAAGGGTGTGACTGCCTCCTGGAACAAAGTGTCCAGACAACTCTCCTTTCCCTGGTGCATCGCAATGTCTGCAGCTCGTACTCCAGCTCAAACAACTCTGAGCCGAAGTTCCTCGAGTTGCAGACACTTACTGCAGATGTAATTGCTCGGGATTGCGATGTTCTCCACCAACTCCCACATGCTGCAGTTACAACACACCACCTGCCCTGCCATCTCTGACCTTGTTTTATTTATTAATTAATTAGTTAGTGCTTTTATTCAATCGATATTTTAGTTTTATTGTTTGATTATTTTATCTATTTTAAGTTATTAATTTAATAAGTACTAGCAAGTTACAGTTTCTCAACTCTTAATATAGGGAGGTCCCAAAGCTCTTTACAGCCAATGAAGAACTTTGAAGTGTAGTCACTGTTATAATGTAGGAAACGCAGCAGTGAATTTGCGCACAGCAAAGTCCCAAAAACTGCAATGTCATAATGATCAGTTAAACTGTCCAATACTCTGGAAGTTCATTCTATATGTTGATCAAAATTCATCATCAGTCCTAATTTGTCTTTTACTAATTGAACCACAATAGTCTTATTCTACTCTTGGTTTAAGAAAGGGAGTGATGTTTTGAATTTTCTGATTGGTGCCTAATATACTTCGATAAGATCACCTCTCAGTTGCCTCCCTTCAAGACTGAAAAGCCTCACTCCCCAGAATAGTCTCATATGTATCTGCATCCATGAGGCCCTGTGCACTTCTGTTAAAGCCATAACCCTTCCCATGAGCTTTTTGATCAATAAGGCAGTTTTCACTTACTTTCCTCCATCTATTGCGCCTAACTTTCCTGTGCTTAATCATTCCACAGAGAAAAATCCCCATGGCCTTCCCACATAAGCACCACTAAAGTTTAGAGAGTTCTCTGTATTTTTAAAATCAGAAAAAACTCCCTTCTTCTAGCTGTGGGACCCTAGACTCTGCACTCATGGAGCTTTTAAGCTGTTATTTATCTTACCTGGCTTCTCAAACAAAGCCTCCTTGTTGTTCCCCACCAATTTAATAGCTGTGCCCCTTCTTTAGTTTTACTTTGTAAATACTGACATGGGCCTATTTCTGATTGTAAACTCTTTGAACCGTCAGTCAGTTTACTTGTAGAAATTGGAGACATAGTGTAGGTAATAGGCTCATTATCAGCATAGTAACAGGGTCTGCAATTTGAATTTGATTAATCTTTAATGGTAACAGCTCTACATGTGGTCCAGTCACTAATGGAGTCCTGCAGGGATCCATGTTAGGACTGTTGCTACTCACCATCTTTATCAATAGTTTGAATGAAGGCCTCAGGAAATAATTCTTAAGTTTGCTGACGACACAAAAATGTGTTCGGAAGTTAGGACTTTAGATTAAATAAACAGACTGCAGATTGACCTAAATACATTGGACGAATGGACTCATGTATAGCAGATGTCCTTTAATGTGGATAAATGCAGCGTGAAGCTTTTGGGTCAGGGTAACTCCAGGCATGCAGAGTTACCCATTTAAGGCTGCCGAGTAGGAGAAAGACCTGAGGGTCATAGTTCATGAAACATTGAAAATCCATAACTAGTGTCGCAAGGCCGTAGTGAAAGAGCATAGGGTGTTAGGGTGTTTAGTTTGGGCAGTTAAATATAAAACTAGAAATATGTTACTTGCTTTATACAAGACATTGGTACAGGCACATCTAGAGTACTGTGGCAAGTTGTGGTCCCCTCACATGACAGGGAATATTGAGAACGTGCAGAGGAGCATCTCCAGGGAGATACCTAGAACAATAGGCATTTACAGTTCATCATATCCATACCGGTTCTTTGCTAGAGCAATTCAAAACTAATCCCACTGCCCCATGCTCTCCACATAGTCTTAGATGTTTCTCTGCTATGCAATTTTCCTTTAAGATGTCTCAATCATTCTCTGTGACAAATCATTCCATGATCTCAACAAACCTTTGTGTAAAGAAGTATCTCCTAGCCTCTCCTCACTTCCTCGATGATAATTTTAAATTTATGACCCCCTGTCACTGACTCCCCAATAGAGCAGATAACCTTTCCCTATTCACTCTATCAAAGCTCTTCATAATTTTAAAAAATGCTATTAAATCTCCTCTTAACCTTCTCTGTTCCAAAAGAAGTAATCCCAGTACTTCACGCCTCTCCTCATAATTACAATTCCCCATCCTTGGTATCATCCCAGTGAATCTATACAGTATGTATTTCTATAAAGGAGTGGCAAAATTAGCCAACTGTAGCCTAATCCATGCTTTGTATTAATTAATCATTACTTCTTTATTATTGTACTCGATACCCATATTTATAAAGTGTATTAGTTATCTGGATAGGCTCAGGGAAATGGAGATTTACTTAGTGGAAAAACATAGGCCGGAATTTTCCCATCAAAAAACGGGTGGGTTAGGAATGATGGGGCAGTTGAATTGTTAAAAATGTGAATCCCAACTTGATCCTGCCTCCAACCCGCCCACTTCCGGTTTTCCCAGGGCAGGGGGCGAACGACCGACCCGCAGCCAGGAGGCGTTTCCTCAATTTAAATATTGTAATGAGGCTATAAGCCTCTATTTTCCCCCTCCATTTTGAATTTAACTGTCTGTGGACGGGTCTCACACAATTCGTGAAACCCAGCAGTTAAACCGAGGCGTGAACTGCCGCATCCAATAGGTAAGTGGCTTTATACCTACTTTCTGGATCCAGGGTCCCTAACTAACCCACCCCCCGCAATCAGAGACCTCCCCCCCCACCCAACAAGGGCTCCAATCACCCTTCCCAGGCTTGCTCACCCCACCCCCCCCCCACCTCCACACCACCCAATGATGATGATGAGGCCGGCCACGATCATCCAGTGGTCGGCACCGATCCTCCTCCTCCCCCACCCCCCAACGAACTCCGATGCCCCCCCTCCTCCCCCGATCCCTGCTTGCCTGCCAATCCAGCATTCTCCCCCACTGATCCTCGACCCCCCTCCCTCCCAGATCCTCGACCCCCTCACGGTGATTCCCGACCCCCACCCCCCCTCCCGCAATCTCTCCCCCGGACTGGCCCCTTGCAACTGAGACCGGTAAAATCGTCAAGACCTGCGGGAAACCCAGCCTCTGAAGTTTCCTGCCAGCCCCCTGCCCCACCCCACTGCCCCCCGCCTCCACAAACAAAATTCCGGTTGTAGACTTCAAGGTGATATGATTGAGATCTTTAAAATTGTAATTGGAATAGATTCTATTCGAGTTGATAAGATTATTTGAGCCAGTTTTAGAGAAGAGAGCTAAAAGGGCAACATCAGTACAAAATACAAAAACATTCAGTTAGAAAAGATGCCAAAAAGTACTTCTTTTTGCAGAGCATCATTGACCTTTGAATAGACTGCCAGAATGTATGGTAAATATGGAATTATTACAGGCCTTCTATGGGGAGCTGTAAAAGCTCCCGAGACTGAAAGGCATCTCGAGTTGTGGGAGGTAGCTGCGGATTAGCTGGATTTTAATGCCATCAGTTGATGCAATCTTCTGAAACTTGTATCATTGCCTACAGAGGTCAGTTTCCAACATTTATTTCCTAAATTGGTCTGTATTTTCTTTATCCATGTGGCTCTCAAAGAAATGGAACCGACATTATTTTCTATAATGCTTAATTCCCTCAATTTTCAACCCTTTTATCCCTCTCTTCTCATGAAGCACTGACTTGTACTAGGGACTGAGTCTGTAGGCACTATTGTCCTCTGGTTTCTCATCTGAGTGTCTATTCTTCATGTGTGAGCACACACAGTAAGTATCAGCTAGCTGTTCAATTGATGAGACCATCAAAGATGATTCCAATCCTAGCGATCAGCAGATGAAACCTTAACTGATCATTTTCACTCGATAACTCAAGGGCACCGAGGCCAATTGTAGCAGTTCTAGCCCTGCCTCGGGTGAAGTTAGCTAACTGCACATACCAGTGATTGAACCCAGAACTTTCTGATTTTATGATTTTCCACCACATTGAACAATGTGTTTTAATCCCTGAGGCACCAGGAAAGCTTGTTGAATGCCTAGTACCCTATATTACAAAAATAGAACCAAAGGCGTGGAGGCAATCTTAAATTATTTGCTAATTAGTAATATTCTCCAAAATGGAAAACTGAAGACATTGTTTGAATTTTCGCCTTGCTGAGTGGCTCCTACAGTTCTTACCTCAAAGGGTTAAGGTTCAAAACCCCCCAGTCCTCGATGTTTCCATATATCATTAAAGCTCAGTTCCAGGCTTTGGTTCATTAAGCACACTTAAATGTTCATGTAAAATCTCTAGACGGTATAGTGGCAACATCCGCCACTTACACAACCACTGGCATGCAAGTGAAAGGCCATTAATCAAAATGCTATAGCCAGAACTAACCAAAATTAATGCAAGCCACTTAACTGAAATTATTCACTGCTTCCAAGTCACTGCATGAAATAACCTCACATGGGAGTAAATTCTATTGACCAGTAACACGATGCAACTTTGAGTAGATCATGATTACTTCCTAATAATAGTAATCAATGTGTTTCTCACCTGTCTTTGGCCATTTAAAGCCATTTTGTCCAATTTCTGTGTAAACTCCTGCTCATTTTGCAGACGTTAGTTTTGATTTTGCCAAGTAAGCTTCAAGCTTCAAGTGTAATGGATTATAAACACTAATGGGGTACAGACCAGAGCTTCCTGGAGGGCAGAGTTCATTATGGCCCCCCACAGATATACACGTGCAAGTGCTGTCATACGAAGGACTAAAATCGCAACACAGAATTCTCTCGCCAGCATCACACCCTGCATGATGTCAGGAAGATTTTAATAAGATGAGTGAAAAATAAAATCTAGATGAAGAATTCTAGGAACTTTTGTTAAATGTATTACTGATTGCCCAGTTTTTTCACAAAACAAAACAAAAAAAATTCCAACTGCCAAAAAAGCACCTTATCTCGAAATATGTCAGCAAATAAATTCAAGCAATAGAACAGTGCTACTTATCACACTGGCACATTTGCAGGATATAGAGATTCCATTCTGCACCCTTTGCTTTTCTTGCTTCCTCCAAAATCATTCAAGGGAATGCTACTTGGAGGCAGGTTTGTTTTTTCTTTCTGTGGGCAAGTACCTGGCCTCCACTTAGCAGAAATCAGAATCTCAGTGAAAGCTTCCCTCGGGCAAAATGCTGGTTGAGATTGTAGCCATCAACAAAAAGTCAGTTAGTGAATAACACTGCAATAGAGTGTTGGACTCCCAACTAGGGCATTGTGAGATCAAGTCCCAGTCTCCACTTTCAAACAAGCCTGATTTATGAAGGTTTGCCCAAAACACCACACAAATAACAGTGGCTCGCTGGATGGACAAGGCAAGGTCCATCGGCAAGACCACTCAGGCCTCACAGTGAAACAGGGTAGTCACAGGCTGAAGGAAATTAAAGACCTCAGAACACTTGTTGCAATCAAGTCCTATTCAAAATAAATACAATGTAACATAAACCTCAGTTAAATTTATTAAGTAATTTAGTCCAGATAACATTCTCTCCAGTGAATTCAAAAGTGCAATCTCTCATTTGTCTACTTAACTTTTTCTTTACCTTTCCTGATTCTAGGCACTTTGAAGATCTTTATTATTTTACTTTGAATGAAATACAGTAGAACCTACATAAGATCAAGGCGTACAAAAACATGATGAAGATAATTAAAAAGTACCTTCAGGACAATGACAATATTTTTGAGATGAAAGCAGATTGTTGTTTTAACAGACCTGTACTTGCAAAGAAGCATTACATTTCAATGTGGAAAATATGACATAGATTGTACTATAATGCACTCAAATTTATAACATGCTTTATAGTTACAAACATACCTAGGCACGCTTGAGGATTAGAAAACAGTGGATCAAAAGCGGTAGCGAGAACGTGCAATATCAGCTCACGTTAGGCGGAGGCGAATATGAACTCAGTCCCACCAATGACAGCAAACAGTACAGACATGAGCCTCTTCTTTATGTGGACTACATCAACAATATCAGTAAACCGTAATAGTGAGCGAGTGAAGTATTCACACAGCTGCACTGTGGGATTGGTAGTGAAAGTTGGGGCGGCATAGTGAGCTTTTACCTCCAGAACATTGGTTCAAATTACAAATCCAACCCAGACTGATGGGATAAAAATCAAGGGCTGAATTTTTGGCTTTTGTGATTTCGGGACGGTAATGGTTCCTGGGCCATCCTGATACCGCCTGCAAAGTTTGCGCCCTCGTCTGCAAATTCCATCGGAAAATGAGGTTCCATGATCGGGGGCGCAAAATCAGGCATTACACAAGGAAGATATTGCGCCCCAGCCGAAAATCGCGGCGTTAAAAAAGTTTGCCATTTTGCGCATGCGCAGACGCCTTTCAATTTTCCGAGCGCAGTTGGTACTTTAGGGTGTGGCGGTTTCCTGCTTGCATGTGCAGATGACCCGGCCCACTTCAGACACAGCGGGAGAGATGGCACAGCAAAAGGGCAGGCAGCGTGCCAGAAGATTCTCCTCAGAGGCTGCTGAGGCCTCAGTGCAGGCCGTTGAAAGGAAGTGACCTGCACTCCATCTGGTTGGGGGAGGGAGGCCGTTGCCCAGCATATTTAAGAGAATATGGTGGGAGATAGCACAGGAGGTGTCAGTGGCAGACCCCGTGGCCAGAACTGGCACACAATGCCGCAAGAAGTTTAACGACCTCATGTGGGTCATCAGGGTGAGTACCCTTCACATTTATGTAGGCCTGCCATGCTTCCAAGATCAATGTCACACAATGTTAAGTCTTTGATGGAGCTGCCCCTTCTCAATGTGTTGCAGGCCATGGTGTGGGTTGTAGAATGCAGCAGAAAGCTGAATGTTCACTTCTCCAACAATCGCTTCTGCATTCAGGATGCACCTTCCCTCTTGTACCCTAATCATTGTCACGACTCCTCGCACTCCACTCACACTGCTGATATGTGTTTTATAAACATCATCCTGAGCCACTACGCTACCTGCCTCTCACCTCCTCCCAATCTTTGAAAAACCTCAGTCACCAGCCACCCTTCAGGCAGTGCATTCCAGAAATTAACCACTCGTTGTGTAAATATGTTTTTTCTAATGTTGCCTTTGGTTCTTTTGCCAATCACCTTAAATCTGTGTCCTCTGGTTCTCGACCCTTCTGCCAATGATTTAAGTGTGATTTTATGCAAAAAAAAGCCTTTTGACAACAATTTATACAATGTGAATGTGAAATCAGGCAGGTTATTAAATTACTTTTGGACTCTGTGTAGATGTCAATCCCTCAGTACTATGGAGAACAATAATCCATTAGCTCTGAAAGAAATGGGGGTAGGAATTTGTCTTGGGCAGTAGCGCATAATGGACAATAGCAAATCATCAGACCATTTTACTATCCGCACACTTTTCTATTCCACTGAAGTCAATGGGAAATAAAATCAGGCGGATGTGCAAAATGGACTAACGATTCCCTATCCCTACCATCCAAGGAAAATTTCTATCCTATGGACTAATTAAAGGATGCAATACAGATCTGCAAAAGACAACTTGTATCTGACAAATTTACTTGAGTTCTTTAAGGAAATAACATCGTGTATTGATAAAGGAAATGCAGTGGATACTGTGTATATAGATTTTCAAAAGGTACTAGATAAATTGTAACATAAGAAGCCTGGTGATAAAATTAAGGTGCATGATATTAGCAGAACAGTAGCAGCATGGTTTAGGAAGTTAGCTAAATAACAGAAAATATAGAGCAGAAGTTAATGCTACTGCCGCCTCCATAACATTACCTGCCTCCAACCCACTTCAACCCATCTGCTGCTAAAACACTCATTCATGCTTTTGTCACCTCCACTTTCAATTACTTTAATGCTCTCTTGGCTATCGTCCTATCCCCCACTCTCAATAAACTTCAACTTATCCAAAACTGTGCTACCAATATCCTATCCCATGATATTTCCCACTGGTGCATCACTCTTGTCCTCACTGACCTATATTGGCTCCCAGTTCTTAAATACCTCAATTTGAAAATTCTCATCAATATGTTTAAATTCTTTCATGGTCTCACCCTTCCCTCTGTAACCAGCTCCAGCTCTACATTCCCCCACCCCAAACTCGCTGTTCCTCTGACTCTGGCCTCTTGTGTATCCCCTCTCCCTTCACCCCACCAGTAGCAGTCATGCTTTCAGCTGCCAAGGTCCCACTCTGGAATTCCCTGTTCAAACCACTGTCTCTGTATCTCCCTCCCTCTTCTTTAAGACCCTCGTTAAAACCAACCATAATAACCAAACTTTTGGTCACCTCCTCCTAATATCTGGTTAAACTTTAAAAGGAATGTGACTTAGAGAAGAAATCTCAGATAGAAAAGAAATCAAGGAGTTGAATTTATATCAGACCTTTCATGCCTTTAAAATTTCACAAACCATGAATTACTTTTGAAGTAGTCATTGTTGATTTGTAACAAACATGGAACCAATTTCAGGCAAAGTTTTTCAAAAAGTGCCATGGGATCTTTTGAGTTACACGTGAACAGGCACATGGCAGCCTTAGTTTAATGTCTCATCAGAAAGAAGCTGCCTCCAGCAATGCAACACTCCCTCAGCACCACACTACATTATGCCTTAGCATATATGGTCAAGTTTTAAGAGTGGGGCTTCAACCACAATTTTAGACTCCGAGACGAGAAAGCTACCACTGAGCCAATCGGGCACAAATCTTTACAAGTAGGACAAATTAATAAAGCTGTAAAAAAAACACATGGGATTCTAGGTGTTACCAATCAGGACATAGAGGGCAAAAATAGCAGTAAGCCTGAGGGATTGGGAGGATTTTAGAATTCAACAAAGGAGGACCAAGAAATTGGTAAAGAAAGGGAAAATAGATTATGAGAGTAAACTAGCGAGAGACATAAAAACAGACTGCAAAAGCTTCTATAGGTATGCAAAAAGGAAAAGATTAGCGAACGTAAATGTGGGTCCCTTGCAGGCTGAGACAGGAGAAATTATAATGGGAAAACAAGGAAATGACAGGGAAATTAAACAAATACTTTGTGTCTGTCTTCACAGAAGAAGACGCAAAAAACCTCGTGGAAATAGTGGAGAACCAAGGGTCTAGCGAGAATGAGGAACTGAAAGAAATTAGTATTAATAAAAAAATAGTATTGAGAAATTAATGGGACCTAAAGCCGATAAATCCCCTGGACCTGATGGCCTACATCCTAGGGTTTTGAAAGAGATCGCTATAGAGATAGTGGATGCATTGGTTGTCATCTGCCAAAATTCCATAGATTCTAGGAAGGTTCCCGCGGATTGGAAGGTAGCAAATGCTATTTAAGAAAGGAGAGAGAAAACAGGGAACTACAGACCAATTAGCCTGACATCAATAGTAGGGAAAATGCTAGAATCTATTATTAAGGACGTGATAACAGGGCACTTAGAAAATCCTACAGGTTGAACTCCCTTATCCGGAACCCTCATGACCTGGCCTGTTCCGGATAAGGGATTTTTCCGGCCGAGGGGTGGCCACGTTAAATTGGATGGTACAGGTACTAAGCAAGGGGATATCGGAGCTGGCTGGCTTGGGGCTGGGAATGCAGCAGAGAGATAATGGGGGTTGACCGTTGATCGCGGAGTCAGGCCTGTGATTGCGGGAGTCGGCAGCGAGGAAGGACTTCAATTTGTTCATGTCAGAGATCTGCGTAGGCGCCACCTGGTGGCCGGGAATGGTTACGGATGAGGGGTGGTTTCAGATAAGGGAATTCTGGATAAGGGAGGGTCAACCTGTAAAAGGATTGGGCAGAGTTAACATGGATTTATGAAAGGGAAATCATGTTTGACAAATCTGTTAAGAGCTTTTTTAAGAACATAAGAAATAGGAGCAGGGGTAGGCCATTTGGCCCCTTGAGTTTGTTCCGCCATTCAATAAGATCTGATTATGGGCTCAACTCCACTTCCCTGCCCGCTCCCCATAACACTTTACTCCCTTATCACTCAAAAATCTGTCTATCTCCGCCTTAAATATATTCAATGACCCAGCCGCCACAGCTCTCTGGGGCAGTGAATTCGACAAATTTACAACCATCTGAGAGAAGAAATTCCTCCTCATCTCAGTTTTAAATGGGCGACCCCTTATTCTGAAACTATGCCCCCAGTTCTAGATTCCCCCATGAGGGGAAACATCCTCTCTACATCTACCTTGTCGAGCCCCCTCATTATCTTATATGTTTCAATAAAGATCAACTCTCATTCTTCTGAACTCCAATGAGTACAGGCCCAACCTGCTCAACCTTTCATCATATCAACCCCTTCATCTCAAGAAACAACCTTGTGAATCTTCTCTGAACTGCCTCCAATGCAAGTATATCCCTCGTTAAATAAGGAGACCAAAACTGCATGCAGTACTCCAGGTGTAGTCTCACCAATGCCCTGTACAGTTTTAGCAGGACTTCCCTACTTTTTATCATCATCATAGGCAGTCCCTCGAATCGAGGATGACTTGCTTCCACGTCAAAAAGTTCACAGGTGTTTCAATGATGGACTAAAATTCCAGGTCCAAACTAAATCGTGAAGGATGGAAGATGCCTGTGTTTGGATTTTTTTTAACGTGTGGTGACCGTTGCACACCAGCCACCACATGGGCTTGACAGCACTAGGTCTTGGTCCAGTAGCAAGGATTAACCAAGACAACTGGAGACCTGCTCTGCTGCACGGACCTAGTGCGCACACATATCGCAGTGTGGGCTGGCCCGTGCTGCCCCTGGGCCCTCGCCTCTTCTGGGCCTCGAACTCGCGCCTCTCCTCGGCCCCGATCATGTCCCTCTACAGTCTCTTGCCGCTCCTTCACCCAATCTCGCTGCTCCTGATGTAGCTGTCCATGCTGCAATTACCGACCTGGACCTTGGTGACGTCCCTTTTCACTGCCGTTGCTCTCCTGCTCCAGCACATGCTGCTCCCTGGAGTGGTATGCTGCCACGCTGCTCCTTCCACTCCCCGGCCTGCTCCGATGGTGCTTGCAGGCGGGGGCCGCACAGACTCCATCCCCCTTGCAATAAAGGCCAACATTCCATTTGCCTTCCTGATTACTTGCTGTACCTGCATACTAACCTTTTCTGTGTCATGCACAAGGACCCCCAGGTCCCTCTGTACTGCAGCATTTTGTAATTTATCTCCATTTAAATAATAATTTGCTTTTTTAATTTTTCTGCCAAAGTGGATAACCTCATACTTTCCCACATTATACTCCATCTGCCAACTGTTTGTCCACTCATATAGCCTGTTTATATCTCTTTGCAGATTTTTTGTGTCCTGCTCACAACTTCCTTTCCCACCCATTTTTGTAGTATCAGCAAACTTGGCTACATTACACATGGTCCCTTCATCCAAATCATTCATATAGACTAAATAGTTGAGGCACCAGCACCAATCCCTGTGCACCCCACTAGTCACTGTTTGCCAACCAGAAAATGACCCTTTTACCCCAACTCTGTTTTCTGTTCGTTAGCCAAACCTCATGCTAATATATTACCCCAACCCCGTGAACTTTTATCTTGTGCAGTAACCTTTTATATGGCATCTTATTGAATGCCTTCTGGAAATACAAATGCACCACATCCACTGGTTCCCCCTTATCCACCCTGCTCGTTACATCCTCAATGAACTCCAGCAAATTTGTCAAACATGATTTCCCTTTCATAAAACCATGCTGACTCTGCTTTTCCAAATGTCCTGCTACTACTTCCTTAATAATGGACTCCATTAATAATGGACGTCAGGAGCCGGGCCCAGCAAACCCTCGCGGAGCCCAACTGCCCCCCGGTACCCTCCCCCTGCTCTACCCGGGCCAGCACTTCAGCCCATCATGCTGACAGAGCTCAGCATCCCATTGGCTATAAGGCGCTCTGAGACATCTGGTGGCCATGCAGGGCGCTATATAAATACAAGTCTCTCTCTGCAGTTGGCCCTTCTCTCCCCCACCGCCCTGCACTGTCACACCCTGCACCAATTCTGCATTTACCCCCTATTGATGCTAAATATTTCTGTGATTCTTCTCTTCTAGGTTTAACAAAACCCTATTGTTAACTTGCATTTCTCTCATTTTGCAATGTTTTCCTAATTCTACTTTTTTGGAGTTCGCCATTCGGCCCCTCGAGCCTGCTCCACCATTCAATGAGATCATGGCTAATCTTCTACCTCAACTCCACTTTCCTGCACTGTCCCCATACCCCTCGATTCCCTTGGTCCATGCAGCAGAGCAGGTCTCCAGTCATCCTGGTTCAACCCTTGCTACTAGATAAGGGCATAGCTCTGTCGAGCCCGTGTGGTGGCTGATGTGCAACGGTCACCACACATTAAAAAAATCCACGCACAGGCATCTTCCACCCCCTCAATTGGAGTTCAGGATTAGAACATTGGGTCCTTCATTGAAACATCTGTGAACTCTTGTGGAAGCAAGTCATCCTTGTTCAAGGGACCGCCTATGAGATGAGGTGAGAATGGATTCCAGCATTTTCCCAATGACTGATGTTAAGCTATTATTTTACCGAGTACTTCTTCTTTAGTGACAGTGATTGTTTTAAGTTCCTCCCTCCCTATAACCCCTTAATTATCCATTATTGGGATATTTTTAGTGTCTTCTACTGCAAAGACCGATACAAAATATTTATTCAAAGTCTCTGCCATTTCCCTGTTCCCCATTATTAATTCCCCAGTTTCATCCTCTAAGGACCAACATTTACTTTAGCCACTCTGTTCCTTTTTATATACCTGTAGCAACTCTTACTATCTGTTTTTATATTTTGAGCTAGTTTACTTTCATAATCTATCTTCCTTCTCCTTATTGTTTTTTTAGTCGTTCTTTGCTAGTTTTTAAAAGTTTCCCAATTCTCTGGCCTCCCACTAATCTTGACCATTTTGTATGCCATTGTTTTCAATTTGATACCATCCTTTATTTCCTTAGTTAGCCACAGATGGTTATTTCTTCTCTTAAAGTCTTTCCTTCTCATTGGAATATATTTTTACTGTTGAGTTATGAAATGTCTCCTTAAATGTCTGACACTGCTTTTCAACTGTCTTACCCTTTAATCTATTTTCCCAACCCACTTTAGCCAACTCTGCCTTCATACCTTTGTAGTCTCCTTTGTTTAAGCTTCAGACTCTGGTTTGAGATCCAACTTTCTCACCCTCCAACTGAATTTGAAATTCAACCATGCTATGATCACTATTTCCTAGAAGATCCTTTACAAGATCATTTATTAATCCTGTCTCATTACAGTACCAGAACTAAGATAGCTTGCTCCCTGGTTGGTTCCGCAGCATACTGTTCAAGGAAACTATCCAAGATACACTCTATGAACTCTTCCTCAAGGCTACCTTGACCAATTTGATTTGTCCAATCAATATGAAGATTAAAATCGCCCATGATTATTGCCGTTCCGTTTTTACAAGCCTCCATTATTTATTGATTTATACTCCATCCAACGGTGTAACTACTGTTAGTGGGCCTATAGACTACGCTATAGTGACTTCTTCTCCTTATTATTCCTTATCTCTGTTATGTATGTAAACATTGTACCTGTGTAAGACTTGCTACCAGAGGGCATAACTGTTGGAGGCCCAAGGGTCACCTGCACACCTCGTGCAAGGGAGTATAAAAGGTTGCCTGCCATGCTGCTAAGGCACTCTGGAGTTGTATTAAAGAGATGAAGGTCACATCAGTTTTAGCTCACAGTACTCAGTCTTGGGGAGTTCTTCCATACTTAACAATTGGCGACAAGTAACAGATTACGTACTTTCACGCGGTCATGGCTGCCATTGGTATTTTAGAGCGATTTGTAGAGGGTGATGATTGGGAAGCCTTCGTTGAGCATTTCGACCAGTACTTCGTGGCCAACGAGCTGGATGGGGACGATACAGCGATCAAGTGCAGGGCGATTCTCCTCACCGTGTGTGGCTCCACAATATACGGCCTCATCAAGAATCTGCTAGCACCAGAGAAACCAACCGAGAAGTCAGATACAGAGTTGTGTAGGCTGGTTTGGAACTGCCTCAAACCAAAGGAGAGCGTCTTAATGGCCAGGTATCGCTTCTACACGCATCACTGCTCCGAGGGCCAGGATGTGGCGAGTTATGTCGCCGACCTGAGACGCCTTGCAGGAACTTGCAGATTTGCTGGATTTTTGCGGGAAATGTTGCGGGACTTTTTTGTGCTTAGCATCCACCACAAGGTCATTCTTCACAAGCTGCCGTCCGCCGAATCCCTAGACCTGAGCAAGGCCATCACAATAGCCCAGACATTCATATCCATGAGCGATAATACCAGACAGATATCTTCCCAGCATCAAAGCTCACCGGCAAGTACTGTGCATAAAATAATGTTGCTAGCAGGCAGAACTGCATATGGCAGGGCCTACACATCTGCAGCTGCAAGACCTAGGATGACTCAGAGTCCGCCATCGGGCGTGAATGCAAATCCATTAGCACTATGTTGGTGCTGCGGGGGTAATCATCGAGCCCATCAATGTCGATTCAAGCGTGTGCAAAGGCTGCGAAACAATGGGGCACCTCCAGCGAATGTGCAAGAGTGCTGTGACTCACCATGTGGCAGTCGGCAAAGGATGATCGATCCGGCGCGAATCATGAAGAACAAACAAGAGAGGCAATTCAACCCAAGGAAGAAGAGTATGGGGTACACACCTTCACCACCAAGAGCCCTCCTATCATGCTGAAAGTCAAATTGAACGGTATTCCGGTATCAATGGAGTTGGACACGGGGGCGAGTCAGTCAATTATGAGCCAGAAGGCTTTTGAGAAACTGTGGGGCAACAAGGCACAAAGGCCCAAACTGAGCCCGATTCAGACAAAGCTGCGCACCTACACCAAAGAGCTCATACCAGTCACTGGCAGTGCGGCAGTCAAGGTATCGTACGATGGAGCTGTGCATGATTTATCACTGTGGATTGTACCGGGCGATGGCCCAACGCTATTCGGCAGAAGCTGGCTGGGAAAGATTCGATGGAACTGGGATGACATCAAAGCACTATCTTCAGTGGATGATGCCTTGTGCGCCCAAGTGCTGAGCAAGTTTCCGTCGCTATTTGAACTAGACATCGGCAACTTCACAGGCGCCACAGTGCAGATCCATCTAGTCCCCAATGCAAGGCCTGTTCATCACAAGGCTTGAGCGGTTCCATATATGATGAGGGCGAAAGTCGAGATCGAACTGGACAGACTTCAACGAGAGGGAATCATATCGCCAGTCGAGTTCGACGAGTAGGCCTGTCCAATTGTTCCGGTGTTGAAAAGCGATGGCAGAGTCAGAATCTGCGGAGACTCCATGGCAATGATCAACCAAGTCTCGTTCCAAGATCAGTACCCGCTACCCTAGGCGGATGACCTGTTCGCAACGTTAGCGGGGGGGGGGAAGTCGTTCACCAAGTTGGACCTAGCCTCCGCCTACATGACACAGGAGCTGGCTGAATCTTCGTAAAGATTGACGTGCATCAACACGCACAAAGTAGATTTTAAATACCACAGGTGCCCTTTTGGGATTCGCTCGGCAGCTGCCATCTTCCAGAGGAACATGGAGCATCTGCTGAAATCGGTTCCTCGCACCGTTGTGTTTCAAGATGACATCCTGATCACCGGTCATGACATCACCGAACACCTGCACAACCTGGAAGAGGTTCTAAGTCGACTAGACAGAGTGGGACTCAGGCTGAAACGCTCCAAGTGTGTTTCCCTGGTGCCAGAGGTCGAATTTTGGGGGAGAAATATTGTGGCAGACGGCATCAGGCACACGGACTCAAAGACAGAGGCCATCAAGAATGCACCCAGACCACAGAATGTGACAGAGCTGCGTTCGTTCCTGGGACTCCTCAACTATTTTGGTAACTTTCTACCCGGGTTAAGCACTTTGCTGGAACTGTTGCACAGATTGCTATGTAAGGGTGATAACTGGGTTTGGGGTAAATCTCAAGAGACAGCCTTTGAGAAGGCCAGAAACCTACTTTGTTCAAATAAATAAGTTACTTGTACTTTATGACCTGTGAAAACGATTAGTGTTAGCTTGTGATGCATCTTCGTACGGGGTTGGCTGTGTGGTTCAGCAAACCAATGTATCGGGCAAACTTCAACCGGTTGCATACGCGTCAAGAAGTCTGTCCAAGGCTGAAAAGCCTACAGTATGGTCGAAAAAGAGGCGTTAGCATGTGTATATGGGGTTAAGACTTCAGTTTGAGCTTGAAACCGACCACAAACTGCTCATTTCACTGTTTTCAGAAAGCAAAGATATAAACACCAATGCTTCGTCCCACATCCAAAGATGGGCACTAACATTGTCCGCCTATGACTATGTTATCCGCCACAGACCAGGCACGGAGAACTGTGCTGGTGGCCTCAGTCGGCTACCATTGCCTACGACCAGGGTGGAAATGGCGCAGCCCGCAGACTTGCTTCTGGTCATGGATGCTTTTGAGACCGAGGGGTCACCCGTCACTGCTTGCCAGATCAGGATCTGGACCAGCCAGGATCCTGTGCTATCACTTGTAAAAAGTTGCGTCCTCAATGGGAGTTGGTCGGCCGTTCCCGGGGAAATGCAATTTGAAATTAAGCCGTTTCACCGATGCAGAGATGAAATGTCCATCCAGTCGGATTGTCTCTTATGGGGTAATCGCGTGGTTTTGCCAAAAAAAGGCAGGGAAACGTTTATACTCGACCTACACAATACCCACCCAGGCATAGTCATGATGAAGGCTATAGCCAGGTTGCATGTTTCGTGGGCTGGCATTGACTCGGACTTAGAGTCATGCGTACATCAGTGCAACACGTGCTCACAATTGAGCAATGCACCAAAGGAGATTCCATTGAGTCTGTGGTCATGGCCCTCCAAACCGTAGTCCAGGATCCACGTAGATTTTGCTGGCTCCTTTTTCGGAAAGGCGTTTTTAGTTGTAGTGAACGCTTACTCTAAATGGATTAAATGCGTAACCATGTCATCCAGCACATCCATTTGGCACCATTGAAAGCCTCCGGGCTATGTTTACCACCCATGGCTTGCCCGACGTCCTTGTCAGTGACAATGGACCGTGTTTCACCAGCTCAGAATTCAACGAGTTTATGACCTGCAATGGCATCAAGCATGTCAGGTCTGCTTGGTTTAAGCCCGTGTCCAAACTATCAAGCAGGGCTTGAAACGCGTGACAGAAGGCTCCTTGCAGACCCGCTTATCTCGGGTCCCCACTCGCTCACTGGGGTTCTCCCTGCAGAATTGTTAATGAAGAGAGCACTCAAAACCAGGCTCTCCCTAGTCCGCCCGGATCTAAATGATCATGTGGAAACCCGGCGTCACCGGCAAAACAAGTACCACGATCGCGCAACAGTATCGTGTGACATTGATGTTAACGACCCTGTGTTTGTCCTTAATTATGGTCATGGTCCTAAATGGGTCATTGGCACTGTCTTGGCCAAGGAGGGGAATAGAGTGTTTAAAGTCAAACTATTTAACAGACAAATGTGCAGAAAGCATTTGGATCAGACCAAACTGCGGTTCACCGACAACCAGGAACAACCTGAAGAGGACATCACCATCATCGATCCACCAACACACACCCAACCAGCAATCGACCTCGCTGTCAATCAAGAGGATGAACTCACCATTCCCAATAGTTCTGTCAGACCAGCCACGTCGCAGTGCAGCAATGGTCCGACCAACTCACCCATGCCAGAGTTTAAACTCAGACAATCAACCAGGGAGCGTAGGGTCCCGGATCGTCTCAACTTGTAAATAATTTGTATCAAAGACTTTGTGGGGGGTGGTGGGGGGGGGGGGGAGTGATGTTATGTATGTAAACATTGTAACTGTGTAAGACTTGCCACCAGAGGGCGCAACTGTTGGAGGCCCAAGGGTCACCTGCACACCTCGTGCAAGGGAGTATAAAAGGTTGTCTTCCATGCTGCTAAGGCACTCTGGAGCTAAGGTCACATCAGTTTTAGCTCACAGAAATCAGTCTTATGGAGTTCTTCCATACTTAACAATCTCCACCCAAACTGAGGTGGTAACTAGCAGAATAGATAAAGGGGGAACCAGTGGATGTGATGTACTTGGACTTTCAGAAGGCATTCAATAAGATGTCACTAAGAGGTTACTAAACAAAATTAGGGATCATGGGATTGGGGCTAATATACTAGCATGGATTAAGAATTGGTTAACGGACAAAAAACAGAGAGTAGGAATAAACATGTCATTTTCAGGTTGGTAGACTGTAACTAGTAGGGTACCGCAAGGATCAGTGCTTGGGCCTCATCTATTCACAATCTATGTCAATGATTTGGATGAGGAGAGCAAATGTAATATATCCAAGTTTGCTGATGATACAATGCTAGATGGGAATGTAAGTTGTAAGGAGGATGCAAAGAGATTTCAAGGGGATATAGACAGGCTAAGTAAGTGGGCAAGTACATGACAAATGGAATATAATGTGGAGAAATGTGAAGTTATCCACTTTGGTAGGAAAAATTAAAAAACAGTACTTTTTAAACAGTGAGAGATTGGGAAATGTTGGTGTTCAGAGGGACCTGAGTGTCTTTGTATATGAATCACTGAAAGTTAACATGCAGGTACAGCAAGTAATTAAGAAAGCAAATGGTATGTTGACCGTTATTACAAGAGAATTTGAGTATAAGAGTAAAGATGTCTTTATTTATAAAGGGCCCTGGTGAGACCACATCTGCAATATTGTGTACAGTTTTTTCTCCTTACCGAAGGAAGGATAAACTTGCCATAGAGGGAGTGCAACGAAGGTTCATCAGACTGATTCCTGGGATGGGAGAATTGTTCTATGAGGAGAGATTGAGTAGATTATGCTTATATTCTCTAGAGTTTAGAAGAATGAGAGGTGATCTCAATGAAACATACAAAATTGTCACAGGGCTTGACAGGGTAGATGCAAAGAAGATGTTTTCCCTGGCTGGGGAATCTAGAACCAGTGGTCACAGTCTCAGAAGAAGGGGTCAGCCATTTAGGACTGAGATGAGGAGATCCTGATGGGTTTGGCAAAGCAGGGGCATTGGATCCAGCAGGTAAATGGAAAGGCATTTACCTCCTGGACCCAGCAGTCCTCGCCTTCCTTTAGCTGGTGAGTTCCCCAAGGTCCAACCAGTCAGAGTTAAATAAAAAATGGTGGATCACCATGATTCATGGAGCCTCATTATAATATTTAAAGCCTCTTGCATGCAGATTGGCAGCCTACCTGCACCCCGCCTCCATTAAAACTGGAATGGGCGGGATGGGTGCGGGATTCAGAAGTTTAACGCGTTAACCTCCCACCCGACCCCAACCCACCCATTCTTCGGGGTTACAATTTCCCCCATGGATATCCTGCCAGAAAAATTGGTGTGTGCAGTATCCATAAAGAGTTTTTAACAAAGAAATGGATAAATATTTGAAAAAGAAAAAACTCAACAGGCAAGAATAACCTGTACAGGATCGATGGGCCAAATGGCCTTCTTTCAGGCTGTAAAATTATTTGACTCTATGCATTTTGTAGATCATATTTACCATTATTCAAGTCAGTTGTATTTACGCCTTAGTTACACTGATGCATTTACCAGTATAAAAGCTGTGAGGTGACAAAGTGCAATGTTGCTAGTGTGAAACTCTGAATTTGCGAGCACCATCGGAGTAGGCTGGGGATCGGAAGGAGCAGCGTGACGGCATACCACTCCAGGGAGCAGCACGTGCTGGAGCAGGAGAGCAACGGCAGTGAAGAAGGACGTCACCAAGATCCAGGTCGCTGATTGGAGTGAGGGCAGATACAGCAGGAACGGCGAGGTCAGGGCGAAGAAGCGGCGAGAGATTTTAGAGGGATGTGATCGGTGCCCAGGAGAGGAGTGTGTTTGGACCCAGAAGAAGCGAGGGCCCAGGGGCAACATGGGCCAGCCCACACTGCGATATGTGTGCACACTAGGTTCGCGTAGCAGAGCTGGTCTCCAGTCGTCTTGGTTAATCCTTGCTACTGGACCAAGACATCGCTCTGTCGAACCCGTGTGGTGGCTGGTGTGCAACGGTCACCACACGTTAAAAAATCCATGCACAGGCATCTTCCACGCTTCAACATGTAGCTCGGGATCTGGAATTTTAGGTCCTTCATTGAAACCCCTGTGAACTTTTTGACGTGGAAGCAAGTCATCCTCGATTCAAGGGACTGCCTATGATGATGATGATGATGATGACGACAAAGACGACGACGACAATGTTGAGGTTGGATGCATGGGAACATCCCATTGGTTTCATGCACATATTAACTATTGTTGGATTTGAAATTGGAATCATACATCCATTGACAACTCTGACATCTCCTCCCATCTCTCCAGCAGCTCCTTGCATCTTCCCCTTGATGACAACCCCACTACAGAGCACCAAACCACCATTTCCCAGACCAGTACTGACCTCACCTCCTCTGGACATTTTCCTCGCACAATCTCCAATTTCATTGTTTCCCAACCATGCATAACTTGCTTCACTGAATGTTACAAACAAGAAAATGCTGGATGGAGATATGCAAGGAGCTGCTGGAGAGATGGGAGGAGATGTCAGAGAGTTGTCAATGGATGTATGATTTCAATTTCAAACCCAACAATAATTAATATGTGCATGAAACCAATGGGATGTTCATCCAATCCCAGCATTGTAACTTTACTCAGCAGGGTAGTCAACATCTGTGGAGAGAACAGGCAAGGTAACATTTCAGGTGTAGACCTCTTGTTAGAGCTGAAACACCAACTTGTCTGTTCTCTCCACAGATGCTGATTGATCTGCTGAATGTTTCCAGCATTTTCTTTCTTTTTGTTTTAGGTTACTAGTCTATATGGACAAAAGCATGATGTAATAGTACACATCTAAAATCCCATAAAGGAAAACCATTATTACACAGATTTTTTATCTGTTGCTTGTCGAATGCAACATCAATTACCTCGCAGTAGCAGAAAGATAGTTGACTTGTTAGCAAGAAAGCACACTTTAGCAATCCTACCTATTCATAAAGCAGTCATTCTTAAACTGATGCAGATGTTATTGGTTGATAAGTATAAGCTCTCCGGATCAAGAAAAAGAGCAATGCCTGACATGTGGCTTGAAATGAAAGCCACAGACCAGATGATGGTTCTCAGGGTTAAGTCACATATACAGCATTCTACATCGTTAACAGGCAATAAAACTGTAAACTGGCTAAAACTACTGCTCAATTAACACCAGTTCAAGGCATTTAACACCATAATCCCTCTTAAACAAGAAACTCCAGCAGCAGAGAGGTTACTGATGCTCTGAAGTGAAATCACAGTACTCCAGTTTTATTGCTACCCTGACCTTTGGGGAAATACTAAGTTGGCAGCAGCACTGTGTATACCTCTTACATACCAGACTTTGCCAACAGAGGCACCGGCACAGTAAACTTGACATTTGATGAGAGAAATGTGTCATTTCCAAACACTATTTTGTGTGCCTGTGTCACCCTTAAGGATTTCATTTCAGTTATATCTAAATATCTGTGTATGTGACTATATAATATCATGGAAAAACATGTCCCCGCCCACCTTACCTTTAGGACCAGAGGCTGAATCAACCTGGAGGCATGAAAGTAATTTATTTCTCCTTTTTCTCTGACATTTGTAAAGATCAGAAAAAGTCATTTTGGCTTTATCAACCCAGTTCCTTATGGCTGCAAGTCCAGAGCACGATACTGCCTAGATTTAAGCATTAGTTGCACTAAATTCACAATCTTATTCAGAGAAGCCACAATGATGTCTGTTGTGACAAATGGAAATTCACAGTGGTGCATAGTATGGAGTTGTTCTTTTAAGGTTGGGATTGACCTGTGAGGGCTTGGATGTCAGCTTGGGTACGAAAATGGGAATGTACTTTCTTCCCCATCTTGATAGATTAAAGAATTTCAAGTTATCTACATTGTCTGAGTCCCTCTTTATATTTTTGAGACTGGTGTAACACTAGTGAACCTTTTGCCATCATGTAGACTGAAAATGCCAGATTGTGCTATTTGCTCACAATGTTTTTGGTGATTTCACAAACTAATGAATCCTATGCCTACATACTCAAGCACACAACTGGAAGAACATTGTTAACATTGACGTTAGCTATATTCACACTAATGACACCACCGTTTCCAGGTGATTTCACCTCACTAGCACCATACAGGTATTATTAAATGGGTGAGAAACTGACAGCACTGCACTAGACTTTTAGCATTGGTGCAGTAAATAAAAGATGTGTTGTTAATAATGAAAGGTACAATATAAAAAGTGCCATTAATAGTTATGTTAGCACACCTTGAACCCAGCTGAACTTTCAGAGAGAGTACTTCGAGTTACATGACTCATCATCATCATCATCATCATAGGCAGTCCCTCGGAATCGAGGAAGACTTGCTTCCACTCTTAGCATGAGTTCTTAGGTGGCTGTACAGTCCAATACGAGAACCATAGTCTCGGTCACAGGTGGGACAGACAGTGGTTGAAGGAAAGGCTGGGCGGGGAGTCTGTCTTGCTGCACGCTCCTTCCGCTGCCTGTGCTTGATTTCTGCATGCGCTCGGCGATGAGACTCAAGGAGCTCAGAACCCTCCCGGATGCACTTCCTCCACTTAGAGCGGTCTTTGGCCAGGGACTCCCAAGTGTCAGTGGGGATGACACACTTTATCAGGGAGGCTTTGAGGGTGTCCTTGTAACATTTCCGCTGCCCACCTTAGGTTCGTTTGCCGTGGATAAGTTCCGAGTAGAGCGCTTGCTTTGGGAGTCTTGTGTCTGGCATGCGAACTATGTGGCCTGCCCAGTAGAGCTGATCAAGTGTGGTCAGTGCTTCAATGCTGGGGACTACTGCTCAATTAGCACCAGTTTGAGAGATTTAACACCATTAATCCCTCTTAACCAACACTGTGCCAAAAACTGAATCTTCACAGTAGCGAGAGTGACATGACATCGGATATACAGCACAGAAACAGGCCATTTGGCCCCATCAGTCCATGCTGGCATTTATGCTCCACTCGAGCTTTTTCCCATCTTTCTTCATCTAACCTCTATTTCCTTCTCCCTCATATGCCTATGTAATAACCCCTCAAATGCATCTATACCATTTGCCTCAACCACTCCCTGCGGTAGCAAGTTCCACATTCTCACCACTCTTTGGGTAAAGAAGTTTCTTTCTTCTGAATTCCATACTTGATTTCTTGGTGACTATCTTATATTGATGGCCTCTAGTTATGCTCTTCCCCACAAGTGGAAACATTCTCTCTTTAGCTACTCTATCAAAACCTTTCATAATTTTAAAGACCTCTATTAGATCACCCCTTAGCCTTCTCTTTTCAAGAGAAAATGGACCCAGCCTGTTTATCCTTTCCTGATAGGTATGCCCTTGCATTTCTGATATTATCCTTGTAAATCTTCTCTGCACCCTCTCCAGTACCACAATGACTTGATAGTAATGTCACCTGAAACATGTAGTTAGTGCAGATTTGTGGACAAGTACTGGGAATGCTACCTGATGCTCACTAGTTAAATGCAACATCTGTTCCTAACTCAAACATGAAGAATAACTATTTACATTTTTTTGCTGAAAATTGAGAAAACAGAAGAAATTCTACTGGAAGGCAATTTTAATCAATGCAAAGTTTATACCAAAAAAAAATAAGCATAAACTAGCGTAATAGCAAACTCGTAGTGCAATATGATAAGCTCACAAGCATACCTAGTTCCTCCTTTCCCATTACTGTTATATTCAGATGTTTGGTGCTGATAGTTTATCACTTGGGTGGCTGGACAAAATTGAAGTAACGTCTAAAACATCCAGGTGGAATGTGAAAAACATTTCAGACATATTTGTCCTTGTGGGAGGAATACATTTTTAGACTAGCTACATTACAGGTGGAGGGAAAAATCATTTGGAGCCAAGATAGCACCATTAATATAATAGTAAATGCCCACCTAAGAGATTTTCCAGATGACAGCCAGTTACATCTGGAGAGAGGTGTGACTAGCTTACATGACACAAATGGGAGTGTTAAAGTTTAATATTCTCCATTAAAGCTAAATAAAAAATAAATCAAGGCTCATTTTGGTAGTGTTGTAACATGCTGTGAAATGGAATAGCACATTGTGGGCATGTGCTAAAGATATTACACCAGCAGGGAAATGCTGATGTCAGTAATGCTAGATGGGAGGGACATTGAGCGAGAATTTCCCTAACCTGTTTTTCTGGCATCCTCACTCTAGGTGCGCCGCTTTTGTCCGTCTCCAAGCGCGCCGAAAAAAGACCTCCGTATTCTGGCCGCTCCCCAGCCTCTCTTTGGTCATGGCGCAGCGTGGCCCAATGGACTGGGGGCGGAGCCAGGTCCCGGAAACAGTGCCGGGACCTCTGCACATGCACGCTAGAGTCTGTGCGCATGTGCAGTAGCTCCTGGCAGGCCATTTCTGCAAACACGCACTGCAGGCTGTGTGGGAGGGGCCCGAAGCACGCCATCCCTAGCCCTGACCGAATGGGCTCCCTCATCGGCAGCCAGAGTGTGCTCTGCAGGTTGTGTCATCTGATTGTTTGGGTCCCTTCATGTCAAAAGACGATTTGATTCCTTTCAGCCTTGGATTAGGGGATTTATAGATTAGAAATACTTTTCAGAAAATCAAGATGGAACTTTGGCCTGGGAGGGGCCCGTGGTGATGGTTCTTGAATCCACCAGTGGCGATGCCTCTGACCTGATTGTAAAACTCCTGAAGTGTTTCTGGGGGTCTGGGTTTGTAACTCTCAACCAGATGAACCGGGGATTCATGCGGGCGTTTGATGCCATGCCGGACATCAGTCTAGACGTGCTTCGCAAGGGGTAATTCCACCTCCCCCGCCTCCTCCACCCCCGCTTCCCGCCCCCACCTCCTCTCTCCCCCCCGCCCCCCCCTAGCCCTGGCTGAATGGACTCATTCATCGGCAGCCCGCTGCGTTCCCTAAGGTAGGACTTCTATTTTTTATTTGTTATTTACTGATTGATTTTGGTGCTTTAGGAGCAGGGTTCCTTATATTTTATTTGTTAATTAATTGCTTATTACTTTTTGGCTTTGTTTGGTGCTTGGTGTGCTTTAAATGTAGTTACTTGTGCTGATTCCTTAACTGTAAGCAAGGTCTTTCTGTGCGGACAAAAGTGGACACATACGCTGCCTTAAGTTAATTTAGTACAACTTTTTTCTGGCCAAATTGGCATAAATGCTGCAAGTGGCTGGGAACACCCCCTTTTGAAGAAAAACTGACCTTACAAAAAACCTAACTAACTCACTTACACTGGCGCAAATTAAATGGCCAAATTTGCAACTAAAAAGAAACACCAGAAAAATCAAGTTACACCCAAAAAACGGTGCAACTCATGGGGAAATTTGGGCCCATTGTGTGCAAGTTAGGTACGGTCCCACTAAAAGTTATATGAGCTAAGTAGCAGTATAATCTGAAATCAGGTTACGTGGCTGTTTAATTGGAGGGGAAATCTTTGCTCAGTTCACATCAAACTCACTATCATCATCAAACTCCCTTGGTACATATTGCGATTTCTACTATTTGAGATCATTGCTACACAGCATGCATTCTTACATTACCAACACATATTACTCACTCTCAAATAACGAGGAGATTTACAAGTGATGAGCCTTGCAGTCCAATGCGATTCTAAAATGGCCCCAGAATTGCTGTCAATATAACGGCAAGGCCAATGTTGCTTGCTGTTATTTAAGTGCAAGTGCTATAGCAACTTCAGGCGAGTACAGATGCACGATTAAATGCGGAAATCGAGAAGTTGCTGTTCGAGTTGCGTCATACTGCTGATATCGTCACGAAAACGGCATCTTACATTGCAATGCATTGTGCAGCGTGAAGCTCCTGTACTTGCATGGTAGATACAAAGTAAACTCGCCACAGAAAGTTAAGTCAAATTATTTCAAGTCAAAGTACCCTTTTAACAACATGAATTATTGCCAGTCAACCTCTCTGGCACCCAAAATTAACTATTACAAGTGTGAAGTCTCATTCCTTCAGGGTTTAATTGTTGTTGGAGATTTCTAAAATATTTAAATTAATAAAAAGTTTTAATTTTTCTTTCTGTCTCTTTTTTCTCTCCCTTATTCCAATCTTTCATTTTCTCTCTCTTTATGTCTCTTTCTGTACGTGATTTGACCTTGAATTCACCCAAATGTGCATTTCCTTGTTCTGATCTTATGCTTTTCATTTCATAATCCGTCAATCTGATTAGTTAAGGGGATACACAGTTGCTTTCCCTGTTCACTCAGATTCCAGATACTCTGTAGAGGGCGCCCCAGCGTTTCCATCTTGCATTTCCAACAACTTTCCACACAAAATATCATGGAGATTAAATGGGCAAGAGCAAGTCTAACTAACGACGGGGTGGCACTGTTAGTGACCGGTTACAGGAACCTTTGGGCCATTATAGCACAGCCACCTTCCTAGATCAGAGATGAAGGAGCTTCTGTAAAATGTATATTGGAGTAAAAAGCAAACTACTTCTGGTAGGATTGTTTTCAAAATGTCACAACTGATCATTTGTACCTCTAATCAAGAGTGCTAAGTTCCTTTATTCCTTCCCCGTTTATTGTTTTAGTGGAGCTCCCCAGCATTACTTACAATAAGTTTTATCATTATAGGAACATTATACCATATAGTGCTCAAATATCCTGTGACTGAAGGACACCTGTGTTCCTTTCAAGCCACAAGTGTAATTGCTGTAAATAAGTAACCATGGGGCCAATTAGAATCAATTACTATCAGTGAAAGATATTTGCAGACTGTCAATTTCCAGCTCAAATTCATAAGACACTTTCATAAAATGACTGTTTTTTCTTTTTACAATGCTTTTGATATTTTATTAGACAGGGTGCAAAATGGCATATAGGGGCCAAAATTGCCCCGTGCTGGGTAATTTGAATTAAGAGAAAATTTAGCGTCTGGCGAGACGGGCCGTGAAATGTTCCGGAATTGGGCTCTGAGAGCCAAAAAATGTTGTGTGCCGGTAACGGGGCACGACGCTTAACGCCGCGTTCAGTACATCCGTGCCGCGCTGATGACGTCAGCACAACGTGGTCGTGCCGCGTGACTCTGACGCGTCTCAACGTTCCTCCCCTTCTTTTAAAGGGGAGAGCCGCTGAGATCTCTGCTTTAGTGGCACCCACAGGGCCACCCAAGAGGGGGTGCTGGGTTGCATGGTGCCGGCTTGGCCACACTAGTGGCTGCCATTGCCGGGTCGATTGAAAAATCGGCCAACACAGAAAAGAAGACGGCCGCGGCGCTACCACCTCCCCTTTAAGGGCGACCGGGGCATTCCAGCCGCCACAGCTTCTCGCCCCGCGAAGCTGTCGGTGGCATTCCCTCACGCCGAACCTCGCGTCCCGCGGTGAATTTCTCCCACGGGGCGCAAAGGATTCCGGCGCGCGCAGTGATGACGTCATCACTGTAAGTGCACCGCGCTGGTGCGCTAATCGTGGGGCGTGGCACAAAGCACTTTGGCGCTCCGAGCCCCGGGGGCAATTCTGGGGGTAAGGGCTCTGGCCGCCGCGTCCGGGCAAAAACCTTTTAGCGCCGCATGGGGCGCTAACAGGCCTTTCAGAGAGGGGCAATTTCAGTCCCATAGATTGAGAAGCATTTGAGAAAGATGCATGCTACTCGCTGTTTAATATTGGTGCTTTTGTTGCTTTTGCTGTTATAAGTCTAATGCACAGCACATTCACCTTCCATGAAAGTTCTCAAACTTGAATTTGTTTTTTTCCTCAGGTTTTCAGCTGCTCTCCTGATTCACTGACTCTTGCTGGAGTCAGCTCCAAAGGTGATGACAGCCCTCTGTACTTGGCCGTGCTTCAAATGTGAATCTACACAGCCAATGTCGGCAGTCTTTTCCACTATGGACTACACTGCAACCAAGTCCAATCTGTTCCTCACCTGACTTCCACACAAATGTATTCTTTTCCAGCATGGGTCATTGTATAGAGTTCAGGATTGAGAACCATTACCCTTTTTCCGCTCCATAACCCCAGGGCACCGAGGTCAACTGTAACAACTACTGCCCCAGCTGCAATCCACTGGCTCAGCACAGAGCAGAGAATTGAAGGTAGGATTCTGCTCTTCCATACTAGGTAATACATTTACTCATAAAGCCAACAAAAAGGGGAATTTGGAAACCACACAATAAACACGGTCATAATGGAATATACGACTGCATCAACATCACCTCTTAAATGTATCCAGCGCTAATATTTTGCCCATCTCTTCTTCCTGAAAATGATGGATCAGGCTGATGTGCAGGTGAGCTCCAGCTACCCTCATGGCTTGGTGTATAATGCGTTGTCCAGTGTGACACTGGGCCATACAGAAAAGGAAGTTCCCAGATTCAAATCCTGTTGCACATTGAATTAACTGATCTCAGACGAGGTAGCAGCAGAAGTACTACAATTCTTCTCAGTGATCCTGGGCTAGCAAGAGGGGAAAAGAAAATCTGTCAAGCTTCCCACTCTCGATCACAGAGTCCTGCTGGAAATTTCATAAATGAAGATAGTATAAGCTGTGATTCCCACCCTGGTAAAGTAGGTAATTGTCATTCACTCTCTGAGTTCACATATGAAGAATGCAGATAGTCTTCAGGAACTGGAGGGTAAAAAGCCTCTGTGAAATTGCACTTCAGTATAACTCGGCAGCTTCGGAAGAAATACGAAGAAAGGAAAAATCGGGCTGAAGTACAATGCAGCGATATTGGTCCAGATATTGCTGCCAAAATAACGGTGAGTTTAATGTGTAAATCATCCAACAATCTGTGGCAAGGAAGAGATACCCCATGAAAAAGTTGCTGGACAGTTTGCCATTAGATTCATGAAAACAGCAGCTCACCCTCAACCTCACCGTGCATATAATGAAGTTGTTGATTTGCATATTAATATCCAATTAAACTCACCATAGAAAGTTAGAGCTGCTACTTAACAGCGTACCTTTTTAATTTATCTTACTGCAATGCCAATCAACCTCTCCGGCCCAGAAAGGGAACAATTAAACTATGGAGTCTCATTCCGACAATTAATAAATTGTTGTTAGAGATAACAAAAATTTATTTTTTCTTTCTGTCTCTTCTCTCTCTCTTAATCCAAGCTTTCTTTCCCTCTCTTTATTTCTCTTTCTTTACCTGATTTGACTCCAATTCACCCTATTTCATTCTAAATCCTTAAATCTCATTGGTTAACGAGACAGACTGTTGGTCCCATTGTTCGCCAATGTTCCAGATGTCCTGTTGCCCTCACCACACTCTTATTAGCTTGCACTTCCAGAAACTTACAAAGCAAAACGTTTTCCAGCTGAAGGATGATGGAAAAAATCTAACTAATGGGCACGCTTTAAGATGCCCCACTTCAACAAAATCTGGGCCATTATATTCTCAAAGAAAGAAAAGCATGGAAAATGTAGAAGTAATCCATAATATAAAGTCTGAAGAGATAAATAGAAAATACTGTTGTTAATTTTAATTTACAAGGTTTTAGGTCATTCCACTATTTAGCGGAAGTTTGAGGCCACGTAAAACCAACATGTCAATGCTGGCATTAAAATCGCGGACGACGGTCATAGAACAAGTTAGCATTCATCTGCTAACACCACCAACTGCAATTTCCAGGCCATAGTTCTATTTGTATTTTAAAAACTGGAAAAAGTAGCCCACAGCTTATTTTATGGGCTCCAAATATTGATTTGAAGTTTGGAGAGGGTGTGTGTGTGTGTGCAAGCAAGAGGGAACACACTACGCCAGGCCCAAGTAACTGACATTCATCTGGAAGTCTTGTTTTTACCTGAACTTGTGGTGTCAGGGGCCATACCAATTTCTCCTTGAATGTTTCTTCTGAAACATAGGCCTCTCTGTAAAATAGCTTTCTACTTTTCAATGAATGTCACTTTCAGATCACGAGCAAATCATTTTCAGGCCATTTCTGCATAGTCATTATTAGAAATGTTTGCTTTTGGCAGTATTTTCATTTCCTAATTGGATAAGTAAGAGCTATTTTGCCAAATGTAATAAAAATGAACACGTTTTTCTGGTCAGTCCAACTTACAGATGCTTCTTTGTAGGTATGCCAAGTAACTTGCTTTTAATTTAGAATGTGGTCAACTCTTTTAATGACACCAGAAACAGTAATAAGCATTAATAGTTAGAAAATAGGATCTTATTAAAAAGGTATAAATTCTGTGAAAACTTAAAGGATCACATTGATTGGCCACATTATCAAAACACTGGCTCGGTCAAAGCTCAGGTGTTTTCCTTAGCCCTTCTATGATTAACTTTAATTCACGTGCATTTTGCCATCTTTTGAACACATGAACCTTGATGGACATGGAATGTTTGTACATTTCATTCAAGCTTAAAATTACTATCTGTGCAAAGCAGCGATGACAAGTATGTACATAACAGCAGCTCGTATACTAAAGAAATGTGCAACACTGTCACATATCACAATTTCTTCTCTTCTGAAGGTGATGATTTGTGCTGATGTTCAGTCCAGCTGGTACAGCCGCTCTGATACCTCACCCGTGTGGCATTCCTGATGTGAATTTAAAGTTGGGATACCACAGCCAAATCAATTGGATGTTTACCACACAACCACACAGGTGCATCTTCCAACAGGAGTCACTGAACAGCAATGCCTAGAAAACCCAACTATCAGTCACCTGAGCTCAAGCTCAGTTCAACCATAGAATGAGCCACTGGTTGAGCAGCCAATATCAAAGGATTCTTCTCTTCTTAGGCAGTCCCTCGGAGTCGAGGATGACTCGCTTCCACACTAAAAATGAGTTCTCAGGTAACTAAAGAGTCCAATGCGGGACCTACAGTCTCTGTCACAGGTGGGGCAGATGGTGGTTGAAGGAATGGGTGGGTGAGGTGCCTGAGTTGCCGTGCGCTCCTTCCACTGACGACGCTTGGCTTCAGCTTGCTCTTGGCGTAGAGACTCGAGGTGTTCAGCGCCTTCCCGGATGCTTTTCCTCCACTTTGAGCAGTCTTGGGCCAGGGATTCCCAGGTGTCGGTGGAGATGTTGCACTATTTCAAGGAGGGTGTCCTTGATGCGTTTCCTCTGCCCACCTGGGGCTTCTTGCCGTGTCGAAGCTCTGAGTAGAGCGCTTGTCTTTGGAGTCTCGTGTCAGGCATGCGGACGATGTGGCCTGTCCAACGGAGCTGATGGTCAATGCTTCGATGCTGGGGCCTGAGAGAGAACACTGACATTGGTGCACCTATCCTTCCAATGGATTTGCAGGATCTTGCGGAGGCAGCGTTGTTGGTACTTCTCCAGTGTTTCGATGTGCCTGCTGTACATAGTCCATGTCTCTGAGCCATATAGGAGGGCGGGTATCACAACTGCTCTGTAGACCATGAGCTTGGTGCCGGGTTTGGGCTCCTGGTCTTCAAACACTCTCTTCCTCAGGTGACCGAAGGCTGCACTGGCACACTGAAGGTGGTGTTGGACCTCGCCGTCGATGTCTGCCCTTGTTGACAGTAGGCTCCCGAGGTATGGAAAATGGTTCATGTTGTCCAAGGCCTTGTCATGGATTTTGATAACCGGGGGGCAATGTTGTGTGGCGGGGGCAAGTTGGTAGAGGACCTTTGTCTTACGGATGTTTAGTGTAAGGCCCATGCTCTCGTACGCCTCGGTGAAGGTGTTGACAATGGCTTAGAATTTGGCCTCCGATTGTGCGCGGACGCAAGCGTCGCCTACGTACTGTAATTCAATGATGGAGGATGGGACAACCTTGATTCTGGCCTGGAGGCAGCAGAGGTTCAACAGATTCCCGTTTGTCCTGTAAATTAGCTCCACTCCAGCAGGGAGCTTGTTGAGAATGAGATGGAGCATTGCAGTGAGGAAGATTGGGAAGAACGTTGGTGCAATGACACAGCCTTGCTTGACCCTGCTCTGAACGTGAATTGGGTCTGTGGTGGATCCGTTGGTCAGAATCACAGCTTGCATCTCATCATGGAGAAGGCAGAGGATGGTGACAAACTTTTGTGGGCAGCCGAGTCTGAGGAGGACGTTCCATAATCCCTCACGATTAACAGTGTTGAAGGATTTTGTGTGGTCAATGAAGGCCATGTACAAGGGTTGCTGCTGCTACCTGCATTTCTCTTGGATTTGTCATGCAGTGAAGATCATGTCTGTTGTGCCCCTGAGTGGGCGGAATCCGCATTGCGACTCTGGGAGGAGCTCTTCAGCCACAAGGAGAAGGTGATTGAGGAGGATTCTTGCATTGACTTTCCCAGTGGCCGACAGCAGGGAGATTCCTCTGTTGTTACCGCAGTCGGACTTGTCACCTTTCTTGAAGTTGGTCACGATTACAGCGTCTCTTAAGATCTCCTGGCATGCTCTCCTCCTTCCAGATAAGAGAAATGAGGTAATGAATCCACGCCAGTAGTGCTTCTTCACCAGGTTTTAGTGCTTCGGCGGGGATTCCATCTGCTCCTGATGACTTGTTCTTCAGTTGACAGATGGCCTTTTCAACCTCGTGCTGGGCTGGGTGGCATGTTGCGGGATGGAGTCGAGGGCTCACGTCAAAGACAGAATCTCTGTTAAGGAGATCTTCGAAGTGCTCCTTCCAACGGGCACTGACTGCCTCCCTGTCCTTGATGAGCACCTCTCCGTTCTTGGCCAGCAGTAGGGTAGGGCCTTGGGTGCTTGGCCAGAGGTGGTCTTGACTGCGCTAAAGAATGCTCGCACGTCGTGGTTGTCGGCTAGCTGCCGATTTTCTTGTGATTTCTCCACCCACATACTGACTGGACACCAGACTTTTATCAGACAGACATGCTTCCCAGCCTGAACATTGATCATTCTGTTCTCTTCAAGAATAGGATTTGACCTGCCTGGTGCATTTTTTCCTTTTGTTTCACAGTTTCAGCATTTGCAGTTTTTCTTTGCTTTTTATCTGCTTCAGTAAATTTATGTTGTGGGCAGAAATCCCAAATATTCCTGAATTTACCCAATGGAATTGCATCCTGGCTCCATAATGCTGTGCTTCTGACTGAAGGTCGAAGATGTGCTGCTGCAACAGTGCAGATTGGGGTATCTGTGCTGAGTTTGCTAATCTCAGCTGGGTTGGCAGTAAAGGTGCAACAACTGACCCTGGACTAAGAAGGGAAACAAGAAGAACAGGGTGTCCACTCCTGTTTGCTATCCAGTGACCCCGGCTGTAAAGTTCACTTGTGGATGTCGGATGAGGAAACAAATCCGGCTTGACTGTGAGGCTCCCTGTGGTTAAATAGTCAGTCAACATTCGCTGTCCAGATTTGTGTGAAAGGATACCAAGGAAGAGCTGCCACCAACATTGTAATGCATATCCCAACATGTATAATTAATGAGAAGAGTAAGGACAGAGGGTGGAGAATATACCTGTTCCAACCAACCCCAAATATTTGATTTACATTTATTATTCTTTTTCTTACTTTATTCATTTTGGCCAATCAAGGCCAGTGATGTTTGAATGCAAGGGAGATTGCCAAATTGTGGGCAGTTTAGGGCGATGGCACATGCCTCATCCAGCAACCGGGCAGAAACTTCCCACATTCATTTTACATGGAACTTAACAGCCAGTAGACAGTCAGCATTTATCCCATCAATCTGGAGTCGATTCAAACTCAGGTCTCAGAGGTGAAAGGCCAGTGACTAACCATTGCATCTACTTGTACCCCCCATTTTTATGAATCTATTGTATGATGTGCCAAGCAGCGGCACAACTGCTTCCTTCCGTTGGCTTGACTCGTCACTCTCCCAATTATCTATGTTGTTTCTGAAATTATCCAAAGTGCTGATGCCAGCTCATTATCATGTTTAAGAAAACAGTGAGAATGGTCAGTGCCTGACATGCATGATTACGCTGTAGAAATGACAGTCTAGAATAAAATAACTGAAGGATCCTCTCTTGTCTCTTTTAATCTGAACACAAGGCTGTTATGAATGCTTTGATTGGGCAATGTCTCTCGTAGCTTTGTAAATAGCTGTTTTCCATCCCGAAATCTGAATTAATAATTACTTCCTGTATTTTTCAAACAAAGGGCCTTTAAAACTACAAATCATGTACAACATTAACATTCCTGTTCAATTTTGTGAACTTAGAAAACATAAATTAGAACAGGAATGCAAATACAATGCTGAAAAACCCACCTGTCTGCTCCAAATACTCATTCCTGCTTTTTGGGCCCTGAAAATTAGGTCAAGCACACTATAAAATTTTGGAGTATTCATATATTCCTCACAAAATCCTGGAGTATCAATGTATTCCTCCTCCCAGCACAAAATAAGCAGAATACACAACGGCTTCAGAAAACACATTGTGAACATGAATGTAAACTCCTGAAAACACAATAATAAAAAAGTTTTGAAGAAATCACACGCAAAGGTCTTTCTCAGCATAAGTTCCATGACTTACTCTTCTGGTCTCAGACACCATTGTGAATATGACTATAACTTTAGGTTTAGTCTTTATTGGGACACATCAAAATGTCTCTCAGTTTATCTGATTTTTCAGTGTTACTGCTTATAATGATGTCCATAATTTACAACATACTCAGTAGCTTCCTTTCCACCATGAGGTTTTTTATTACTTCTTCACCAAACATACAACTTCGACAGTGCACCTGAAAACTGGCTCATTCCATTGTGGACTTATTTGAAGTAATTTCCTGAACTCCAGCAGATACACGGGATATAATGATCCCAGAAAACTGTGCATTATGTACATACACTTGTTGATTGGTTTAATTTTGTCCCAGATTCTGGATCGGTAACACATATTTAAGTTTATTGTTATTGTTATGCTGTTGTATATAGTAGGATTTTGACTCCCTCTTTTTCTTTCTTTGTTGATATTTCTGCTTGTTATGTTGTACCTGTTGAAATGTAAAACAAAATTCTAAAAATAAAAAGTTTTAAGAAAAGCTTGCAGCTGATGGAACCTAACATGCAGGGTGGGTTGAGCCTCTTGAGCACATTTAGTAGAAAAGATCCATAAAAACAAGGGGAGAAACAAAAACATGCAGTATTTTGCCAGTCTCCATTAAAAGCACTGAAAAGTACATCTTAATTCCAATTTATGTCAACAGGATACTGACAAAAGGCAAAAATAGCCAGGGTACACCCGTGGAGACTTAATTAAACTCCACAGGTTTATTGACATCTCGGCATTAACCACATTGTTGTACGCAAGGCCTCGACATTAATTGCAACCACCAACATTCACTGATCTGACGCAGCTTTTCCTATTGGAAATGGGAAATGTAATTAATAAACTCCTTGCTGTCACATTCATTCCGCACCAACACAACTCGCCTTTCAATGCTGTAATCCCAGTTTGTTTGAACGAGATATTTACTGTGATTTCAGAAAGCCCAGCGCGGTACGTGGCAACAGTGGGGGTGGGGGTAGGGGGGAAGAATCATAACGGGCAAGAGAATGACTATCAGCCAGTCGTAGCAAATTGGCATTGCGTGATTTTCTAGGAATTGGAGCCTCTGAGGGACGAGGACAAGAAATGAAAGCAGCAGTTGGATGTATTTTCTAGCATTTTTAAGAGTGTTCTAGAATCTAATTAAACACTTCACGGTATTTTTGTCAAAGAGCCTAAGTACCATCTGTGGGTGACACCCTCTTTTAAACCTGTTGCAGGTGCACAGGAGATATTAGAGTAAGTGGAGGGTCTTGTGCTTTCCCTCTCTGCACCATTTTTAAGGGTCTCCTCCCTGAGGTGCCTTGATCACAAATATACAATGTTTAATAGTAATAAGCCACCAGCGAAGCAGCTGACTGCTGAGCCCTTTCCTTAGGCCTGTATTAACTGGTCACAAGCAACGCTCATTAAGGAGAAATTTGATTTTTCCTTTGGCCCAATGAAAGAAAAAAATTTAAAAAACGCCATCTTTCTCTTTCTATTGCAATCTTTCTTGTCTTTTTCTATTCCATCAATTCTGCTCTAGTTAATACTCCTCTGATCTTGCCTTTCTTGTTTGTCCGTAACTCCAACTATGTTTTCTTACACTCTCTGCTGTGTTGAAATCAAGTCTCTTCTTCTAACTCATTCATTCCTCCTTCAGTCTTCCCTTCCTCCTACAATCTACATCACTTGTAAAAGCAGAGGGGAAAGATTTGGGTGGTCTTCAGGAGAGGTCTACCAGCAGCGGTAAGAGTTAGCATTGTGCACTCTAGCGCCACCCACATGGTGATGTCACCGAGTGTTCAACGCCCCCTTAGTGCCTTCTGTAGCGCCTGCCGCGACTTCCGACAGGGAAAACAGGTGTCACGGGGAAGCTGCCGGGGCGATATGTCCGAGCAGGTGGGCAGTTAAAATATTTTTTTTCCCATTAATGCATCTCTCCTAGATGCTGTACACTGTTGTTTAGCTGCCTTAGCTTTTCTTTAACTTTTCAGGTGGTCCAGCTGACCTCCCCTTTCGGCACTAGATGCTGGTTTCCCAGCACCAGAAATTCAGCAGCACTCCTGCGATAGCACCCCAGGGATCAGGGTTAACGCCCTAGGATGGGTATGGAACACTTCCTTTAGTGCTTATATCCCGGTTGGAGGCGGTAAAAATCGCCCGGCGCTAAAGTTAGCGACCAGCCAGTGTTACCGCGTCAAACCGGGCTACACTGAATTTTTAGCCCACCGTCTTTTGGATGAGCTGTTAACCAAGGTCACATCTGTTCTCTCGGTGGATGTTCAAAGATCCCATGGCAATACTCAATGAAGAGGGGGAAAGTTTTCCCCAGTGTCTTGGCCAACATTTATCACTCAAACAACATCACTAAAAACAGATTATCTGGTCATTATTACATGGGACTGGGCTGTCTGCAAAATGGCTTCTGCACTATGGAAGGATAATGCAAGTCTTTCTTTCTTAATCAGCGAATTCCAATGGAATGACTGGTGAAGAAATCCAGCCAGCTGAATTGTACGGATAATGTAAGTGCTTGCAGGTCCAGTGCTGCACGTGAGTTCTGTTTTCAAGAATGAAAATAGCATTGGGGTCCTAGTGACATCATAGTGATCTGATTTAAATAGTTTAATGAGACTTCCACCTACTTGAGGTGGGCATCTGGTTTCGCCCTGGAGCGGCAGGAAAGGCGGCAGTGAGGTCTCCTGTGGCCCGTCGCGATCCTCTGGTTGGGGTTTGTTGCGGCGCTGAGCAGCAACGCTGGGAAGAGCTGTGCTGGGTTTTGACTCTTGCCCGATCCGTCCGCCCAGAAGTGCGCCCGCAATGACCGCCTGGGAAATCAGTGCGGTCCAGCCTAGCCGGCGGCGCAGAGCAAGGTAAAGTACTCCAAAGGTAACTGTGAGTGTTTGTTCTTTTAATTTTTTTTAGCGATTTGTGTTGTGGTGGCGTGGGCAATGTTTTTGTGTTTTTTAAAGATTTCTCCGGCCCCCCCCTGCCACCAGATCTCTCTTGGAGCACACACAACTCGCAAGTTTCCCATCCTTGCGCCACGAGAGGTGTACAACGCCTTCCTTAGCGCTGCACCCCCTGACGCAGGGCCCAGGTGCCCAAACTTACATATAAAGCGCAAACTATTCCCAGCTGGTAACTTTCCTGCCCCGCCTCCGCTTTTATCCCAAAAACAGAAAAGCCTAAAATTCAGCCCACAGTCTGTGCACAATAGCTGGTGCATGGGGTTTTTCACTCTTCCGCACTCCCAACACCATATTTCAACAGTTAGAGATCCGAACCTCATTAACACTAAATTATCATATATAATATTAATACTGATAGATGGGAGTGGGAAGCCAAGTGGTGACTATCATTTTCTTCTTGTTTCTACTGCTACTGTTTCACCATCATTATGATCATAGGCAGTCCCTCGGGGTCAAGGATGACTTACTTCCACACTAAAAATGAGTACTCAGGTGACTGATGAACTAATTTTAAATGGTGGAAGATGCCTGTGCGTGAATTATTTTAATGTGGGGTGGCCGTTGCACACCAGCCACCACACAGGCTTGACGGAGCAATGTCTTGGTCCAGTGGCAAGGGGATCCATGACGACTGGAGACCAGGCTCCACCGCATCTGCCAATACATACACACAACATACTACTGTTTATAGTAATGGGAAAACGCAAAATCAGATGTAGCAACTACGGTTTGAGACATTGAATATGTGGATTTTAGGTCACTTTTTATGGCATTTTCAACATTTACAATATGAAATCAGAGCCAAATTTTATTCACCTTTGAATGGACTGCGGTATTTATTGCACTGCAGCTCTACGGGCTGAATATTACTAAAGGTAAAGTCTCCAGCTGGTAATGGAGGGCTGAAAAGCTAAAGCTACGAAGATTGCTCATTCGCGTGGTACAGTTAAATGAGGAGATACCACACTTGGTGGCGTCTTGCACTTCATGACTTGGTCTTTGGCTTCTTTAACTCGGCTTCTCCATTAAAAAATAAATCTAGCATGGCCAGGGCCAGAAGATTCAAAAATGATCACTGTGACTCACCTTACAATTAACTCAAAGCACAAAGGTGAATATGAGATTTAAAAACAAATCCAAATGTTACCTATGCTCAGATACACAATGAACATTTTAAAAAATAAAGATACTTTGGAGTATTCAAAATTCTTTAAGTAGAAAGAGATCGGAGTGACTTTTACTGAGTTATACCTTACTCCAGTCTCAGTAAATAAGTAGTGTACTGCAGAACAAGTAAAGACAATTAGAATTTCAAACCAGTGCAGTTTCCTTATGATTGTAAATACTCCCATGTGAACTGTAGCTAGATTTAAAAAAACATTCTATGCGAGTGTATAAACTGGTGAGACACTGATTTGTGATCCACATGAAGCCAGCCCACACTTCCTAACCCTGAACAGTACATACTGTATTCTCTTATATACTTAGGCCTCAATCAACACAAGACAAACATCACAAGGTCACAGGATTCAGGCTGGAACTGAATTGCAAATGCACCCCAGGATTGAAGATTAGAGGGTGGTGGAGGGGTAAAATATACTGTACTTCAAAATGTCAACTTATATCTTCTTAAAATATTTCATGCAATGCATGTCAATGTTGATTAAATTCTTATACACATAGAAGCTGTCAGCACTCTTGTACTTTGACAACAATTATACTGTCGGCCTTACAATCAATTGGGTCTGTAGGGTTTCATATGACTATGGTGCTAAAATATGTTTGTAGGTCACAAGTAGAGTAATAGACATTTAGGTCACAGTATTACATAGAGACTAATGACACACGTGTATGACCTGAGCAACCAACAAACCAAATTAGACCTGTGAACATCTGGAATTTTTTCCATGTGTTGTCTTGTATGAAAGTATACAGGCTGTTTTTTCCCAGATTTCCATCTGTGAACAATTGCCGCAACATATGAGGGAACAGAAATGTTGAGGAGGCTGCTACTGATGAACAGTTACATGAGGGCACTCGAATTGGCTCAATCGATAAATGCGCCGCAGGTGCGGTACTGAGCCACACAGACTAGGGAGGCCCCTGATTTGACTGGTCTATGTCCAAGCTAATGGACAGCCATGGACACTACAATTTGTCTCAGTAATGTATCGTGTCTATAAGGTTTTATTGGCATATGAATCATAGAAATTACAGCACACAAGGAGCCCTTTAGCCCTCTGTGCCTGTACCAGTTTAAGTCTCCAACTGGAACTATCCACTCTAATTCCGTTTCCATGCCCTTTATCTGTACCCTATTTCTGTATCAAAAATAAATTTCCAACTTCGCCCTTTAATCTTCTCGTGTTCACCCTGTGTTTATGCCCCTTTGATATCAATTCACCAATCAGCGGAAATAATCTGCTGATCACAGGAATTATCTCCTCAGAAAATACAGCGGACAAAATCCCTTGTGTATATTACGTTGTAAACAGTCTGGTCCTTTGGATTTTACTAATAAGTGAAGACTGGCAGTGGAGACTCCAAAATCAAGGAGTTCAAAGTTGTAAGTATATGTGGCCCAGTAAAATAGTGGATAAAATATTATTTTTCCATTTCTTGTGCTTCTGCCTGACAATATGATTATTTCTTCCACTTTTCTCCCTACTCTTGAGGGTGCTGACTCATGCTGGGGTAGAGATCCATAAGTGTCTCGGTGACCTCCAGTGCCTCACCAAAATGACAATTCCTTCATGTGTGAGTCTAACCAGTGGATGCTAGTAGGCTATTCAATTATGGAGAACATGACAGAAGTATCTGAAGTTTTTTACATGCACATTTTCCATCAGGGTGTCATTAGACACTAATCATGAACACTGGTTGGGTGTTTATCTTCCTTAACTCTAGGTTATTGGGGCCAGTTATTGCATCCCAACCGCTATCAACTACAAGAGCATAAAGTAGGGATCAACTCTGGCACCATCTGGTGCGTGTGACTCAGTGTCACACTATCTGTTGCGTTTACTCACTGAGTCCTCAGGGAAGCTCAGCCTTCCCATTCTATAAACATGGCTGCTGTCAGCCAAGCACAACACCGGCTGGCAGCAGACCTCCAGCAGACTATGCCAACCACTTACTTATTTGGTATGTTGTTACAGTACAAGATCCATAAAAGGTCCAAGAGCGAAAGGATGCATTTAGTCAGCGTCTTACCTAAAAGGCAGTGTATCCTCCTTCAAACTAGAAACCATGGGATAACAACAGGGGGGGCGGGGGAGGGGATCCTACATGACGGCAGTTGTGGGATCTGCTGTAATTTTCAAAATGACTGAATTTTTGACTCACATCTTTTAAGAAGTTTGTTAATCTGACAATGATGGCAGACTCCAAGGCTGTCGCCACTTTGTATTCCCTCAGCTTGGCCTTCCCCAGTTTTGACCATGAAACCTCAAATAGCTTTTCTGAAGGATCAAGGTCTTTTTTCTCGAGAAAATATGCCTCCAAATTTAGACGCTCATGTCTTGTACAGAAAGCCTATCAGTGACTGTTCTCCATTATCACCCTAGCAGTTAAAGACTGTGCGCTTTACCGGGGTTAGTAAGCCCCGTGCTTTGGGACAGAGTTATTCTTGCCACTTGATCGTTGGCCTGTTTAACAGATTATTTCAAACAGTTCTGTAGTAGTTTTTATTATCTCACTGGGGCATGTTTGTTTCTTTTAGACTTCTGAGATGAACTGCTAAGAGTTTTCCTGTTGTGAGTAGAATGTTTGTTCGTAACTGTGGAATGTGCCGCCCATATTTTCCAGAATATAACATACCAGCTGAATTCAGAAAAAGTGCTGAGTTATAAGTGAGGAGGAACCTTTTTAAAAATGTATGCTTTGTACATAACACCCCCCCGGGGTTTTTACACCGAGACATATATATGTAACCTAACCAGTTTGTGCTGCTAAATAGCCCAGTAAGTGGACATGAACCATTTAAACTTGGGCGGTCCCAGGGAATGTTCCCACTAAGGTGTGTATGTGTGCGGCCGCGCAGTAATCTGAAAGGTCCCGCGCAGGCCGCTCATCAACTTATACGTTGTAAATACCGTGCACGCGCAGAAATTTAAAGGGACAGTGCATAAAAGGAAACAGGTCACGCAGAACAAAGCGCAGCTTACAGGTACAAACCCCAGCCTCTATCAAGTTTTCTGTCTGTAACCATTTAGCAATAGGAGGTGCTACAGTTGATATAAGGAAGGGGATGGCGGGAGGGCGTTCCTGGCTCCTACTGAAAAGTGGACCTGTGTGGACATTGGATGAAGATCTGTTTGAGCTCAGTGGTGATGCCTCTGTGTTCAAATAACTTGCTACCATCATCTCATCATCTAGGCAGTCCCTCGGAATCGAGGCAGACTTGCTTTCACTCCTGAAGTAAGTTCTTTGGTGGCTGAACGGTCCAATACGAGAACCACAGTCTCTGTCACAGGTGGGACAGATAGTCATTGAGGGAAGGGGTGGGTGGGACTGGTTTGCCGCACGCTCCTTCCTCTGCCTGCGCTTGATTTCTGCATGCTCAGCGCCCTCTCGGATGCACTTCCTCCACTTAGGGCGGTCTTGGGCCAGGGACTCCCAGGTGTCAGTGGGGATGCCGCACTTTATCAGGGATGCCTTCAGGGTGTCCCTGTGGCGTTTCCGCTGCCCACCTTTGGCTCGTTTGCCGTGAAGGAGCTCTGAGTAGAGCACTTGCTTTGGGAGTCTCGTGTCTGGCATGCGAACTATGTGGCCTGCCCAGTGGAGCTGATCGAGTTTAGTCAGTGCTTCAATGCTGGGGATGTCGGCCTGATCGAGGACGCTAATGTTGGTGTGCCTGTCCTCCCAGGGGATTTGTAGGATCTTGCGGAGACATCCTCCAGGAACTTGAGGTTTCTACTGTACACGGTCCATGTCTCTGAGCCAAACAGGAGGGCAGGTATTACAACAGCCCTGTAGACCATGAGCTTCGTGGCAGTTTGACGGCCTGGTCTTCAAACACTCTTTTCCTCAGGTGGCCGAAGGCAGCACTGGCGCACTAGAGGCGGTACTGGATCTCGTCATCGATGCCTGCTCTTGTTGATAGGAGGCTCCTGAGATATGGGAAGTGGTCCACGGTGTCCAGGGCCGGGCCGTGGATCTTGATGACTGGGGGGCAGTGCCTTGCGGTGAGGACAGGCTGGTGGAGGACCTTGGTCTTACGGATGTTTAGCATAAGGCCCATGCTTTTGTACGCCTCAGTAAATACGTCGACTTTGTCCTGGAGTTCAGCCTCTGTATGTGCGCAGACGCAGGCATCGCCTGCGTACTGTAGCTCGACGACAGAGGTTGGGGTGGTCTTGGATCTGGCCTGGAGACAGCACAGGTTGAACAGGTTCCCACTGGTTCTGTAGTTTAGTTCCACTCCAGCTACCACTCATATGGAGAATGGCCATTTGGACGATGTGCCAGACGGCAGCCAGCACCTGTAGAATCATACTTGGATAGGTTTCATATCAGAGAACTCTCTTGAGGAAAGAAAGGGAGAAAAATAGATGGATTTTTAAAAAATCTACAGTAACAGCACAGTAATGGTACAGTAGTTGTCACACAATGCTCTTTATCTTTAGGACAAGTGTCATCAGTTCATTTCCTGACCTTGCTCATTTTATTCTATGTCTGCTTTCAACACTTGCACTGAGCTCACAGTTCAATAGTATGTACTATTCAGCAATTCTTGTGGTAACATCCAATCTCTACCTCAGGCCAGTGAGCCTCTCTCAAATAAAGTCCTGATGATGTATTAAGAGGTTATGTAAGTTTACAGTGATAGGACACAGGTACAAGCACATTGTGGACCTATCTAAATACATTCACAAATATCAATATGCGTAGGAACACGTTAACACTGTCTTGACCCACAATATAATAATGGGGAGTCAGAAGTGTGCAGGCAATAAAATGTTGGTATTATTAAATGAGGGGAAAAATCTGTAAGAAGAAAATTGTTTCTATCAACAGATCAACTGGGAGCAGTTATAACTGCATCCTTCAATGGGCTCACACACTCGATATAATACCTTGTTCATATGGCATCACTTGTACACTTGAATATCTTTGACCACACAAGTAGGCTCTCTGGTGCTCTCAAAGTGAATGGAGATGGGCCTGTTTTATGAAATCTTTCAGTAAGGATTCCAAATTCATTCCAGATTAAAAAACATGACTGAGGTCTTAAATCCATTTATGGCCAAAATGAACTTTAAGCTCAAGTTCAAAATGTCAAATGGTCCCCTGGAAAAAAAAAATCACACATGAAGATCAAAGAAACATGTACAATAATTTATGAATGAATGGCAGTAGAAAGCAGATGATGTGGCTTTATCTATTTTAACATGCTTAAGGGGCCAGGAATTTATAATATCATGATAAGAACACTTGTTTCTAGCAAATGTACATTTATGACCTTCAAGATACATTTCAATAAAATAATTTAAATTATTTCCTGTGCATTACTGACTTATATTCCATTTTCAATTAGCTGGTCTATTTAAGAGATCCATTAAATGCACTTTGCTGCAAGTTTCAATTTTATACGGATCTATGTAACCATATTGAACAAAGAGTGGAGCAACTGACTGGAAATATTTAAACAAGGAAGCAAAAAGGAAACAATTGGATTCAGAATGCAGTTGCATTGAGCAGTAAATTCAAAGTTAAAATTCAAAACTGGAACAGAGGGATACTTTAAAAAAAATCCAAATTTTGGTCCAATTAAGATTCTTCAGCTTTGGATCAATTCTTCTCCTCCAGGAAATGATATGCACAGAGGGACAATTTACAAGTGCGGATCTTTTCTATATATGCACATGGTGTGTAGCTTGTTGAGCCAGCTCTCTCAGCAGCTGTGTTAACATGCAAAGTTGGAACAACGGCCTGGAATTTCCTGGATATTAGCGCCCAGATACACACACAATCGTTAATCAAATATGTGGCCTAAAAGATGGCAGGATTTTGGGTGTAAGTGAGTACGTTACACCCAGAACTTCTCGCTCTTATATGATTGTCTTTTCAATCTGTCTGCATCACCACCAGAATAATGACCCAACCCCCAAGTTACAGAGCCTGATACGCAAGTTTCCTGCAATTGCGCTTAATCAGAGGCTCTCTTCAAATTACAGCCAGACTTTCAGGTGCATCAGGAAACAGAATCATTTTGGGGGAAATTATTTGAAGGTTTAAAACAAAACCCATCCTCACTGAGACCTGCTCTATATTTTCTGTTTCTTTGAATGGAGTTTTATGGCATCAGTATAAGTTACATTAAAATTTGCTTCTAGGTTCATAAACATGCTGTGCATAATGAGTATAAATACATATAAGAACATAAGAACATAAGAATTAGGAACAGGAGTAGGCCATTTGGCCCCTCGAGCCTGCTCTGCCATTCAATAAGATCATGGCTGATCTGATCATGGACTCAGCCCCACTTCCCTGCCCGCTCCCCATAACCCTTTACTCCCTTATCGCTCAAAAATTGGTCTATCTCCACCTTAAATATATTCAATGACCCAACCTCCACAGCTCTTTGGGGCAGAGAATTCCATAGATTTACAACCCTGTGAGAGAAGAAATTTCTCATCATCTCAGTTTTAAATGGGTGGCCCCTTATTCTAAGACTATGTCCCCGAGTTTTAGTTTCCCCTATGAATGGAAATATCTTCTCTGCATCCACCTTGTCGAGCCCCCTCACTGGGGTCAAGTTTCGGCCTGAGTTGCTCCTATTCTTTTGGAGCAACTACTTTAGAATGGAGTATCTTAGAAATTGCAATTCTCAGTCTTTAGTTTGCTCCAGTTCTAGTGAGTTAGAACAGTTTCCATTTTAGAACAGATTTTTTTTTCAAAAGGGGGTGTGTCCGGCCACTTACGCCTGTTTTGCAAGTTTAGGCAGCAAAAACTTACTCCAAACTAACTTAGAATGGAGTTAGTGTAGATTTTTGTACGCTCAGAAAAACCTTGCTTACACTTAGAAAATCAGGCGTATGGAACGAGAGATTTGTGGGGGGGGTGGGTGGAGGGGGGTTTACAAACATTAAACACTTCACTTTTACAAATAAAGAATCATCATCAATAATGAATGATAAATAAATCAATAAATAAACCAATAAATCAATCCAAATAAATTAAAAAATAAAAAAAAATTTAAAATTAAAAATCACTCAATAAATAAAAAATTATTTCTACTCACCTACTGCAGCACCAGGGAGAAGAGGCGGGGGGGAGAAGAGAAGAAGATGGGGGGGGGGGGAAGAGAAGAAGGAAGGGGGGGGAAGAGAAGAAGATGGGGGGGAAGAGAAGAATATTGCGGGGGGGAGAAGAGAGGAAGATGGGGGGGGAGGAGAAGAGAGGAAGATGGGGGGGGAGAAGAGAGGAAGATTGCGGGGGGAGAAGAGAGGAAGATGGGGGAGAAGAGAGGAAGATGGCGGGGGAGAAGAGAGGAAGATGGGGGGAGAAGAGAGGAAGATGGGGGGAGAAGAGAGGAAGATGGGGGGGGAGAAGAGAGGAAGATGGGGGGAGAAGAGAGGAAGATGGGGGGGAAGAGAAGAATATTGCGGGAGGGAGAAGAGAGGAAGATGGGGGGGGGAGGAGAAGAGAGGAAGATGGGGGGGGAGAAGAGAGGAAGATTGCGGGGGGAGAAGAGAGGAAGATGGGGGAGAAGAGAGGAAGATGGCGGGGGAGAAGAGAGGAAGATGGGGGGAGAAGAGAGGAAGATGGGGGGAGAAGAGAGGAAGATGGGGGGGGAGAAGAGAGGAAGATGGGGGGAGAAGAGAGGAAGATGGGGGGGGAGAAGAGAGGAAGATGGGGGGAGAAGAGAGGAAGATGGGGGGGGAGAAGAGAGGAAGATGGGGGGAGAAGAGAGGAAGATGGGGGGGAGAAGAGAGGAAGATGGGGGGAGAAGAGAGGAAGATGGGGGGGAGAAGAGAGGAAGATGGGGGGAGAAGAGAGGAAGATGGGGGGAGAAGAGAGGAAGATGGGGGGAGAAGAGAGGAAGATGGGGGGAGAAGAGAGGAAGATGGGGGGGGAGAAGAGAGGAAGATGGGGGGAGAAGAGAGGAAGATGGGGGGGAGAAGAGAGGAAGATGGGGGGAGAAGAGAGGAAGATGGGGGGGGAGAAGAGAGGAAGATGGGGGGAGAAGAGAGGAAGATGGGGGGAGAAGAGAGGAAGATGGGGGGAGAAGAGAGGAAGATGGGGGGAGAAGAGAGGAAGATGGGGGGAGAAGAGAGGAAGATGGGGTGAGGAGAAGAGAGGAAGATGGGGGGGAGAAGAGAGGAAGATGGGGCGGAGAAGAGAGGAAGATGGCGGGGGGGAGAAGAGAGAAAGATGGGGGGAGAAGAGAGGAAGATGGGGTGAGGAGAAGAGAGGAAGATGGGGGGAGAAGAGAGGAAGATGGGGGGGAGAAGAGAGGAAGATGGGGGGAGAAGAGAGGAAGATGGCGGGGGGGGAAGAGAGAAGACGATGAAGAAGAAGCCCCGCACGCCGCCGACTCTTCGGGCGGGGCCCACCCCAGCAAGATGCAGGGTGGACAGGCCCCATCGACGTCGAGGAAGCCGGGCCCCGCCGAGGACTTCGGGCGGGTCCCACATGCAGCCAATGCCGACAACGACGACACCGGCTGCCAGGAGTTCTTCGGGCTGGGCCCGCTCCCAGCGAGAGGCCGGGCAAACGGGCCCCACCGCCGAGGTAAGATGCGCAGGCCACTCGGCCGGGGATAGGGGCGATGTCCCTTCGGCCTAGGATAGGGTCGTCGCCCCGGAGACAGGGCGCCGGCAGCTACTGCGCACGCGTGCAGCTGCCGGCACTGTTTTCGCCACACGGCTGTAGTTCCGCCCCCAGCAGCTCCTGCTGCACAGCGCCGAGGTGGAAATGGGCCTACAGCTATCTGAGAATCGCGAGGTAAGTATTCGGCGCAATTTTTGTTCTATAAATTAGGCGAGCCTCTCCGATGTGCGCCGTTCTTGCGGGCGGCCGAAAGTTGACCCCATTATCTTATAAGTTTCAATAAGATCACCTCTCATTCTTCTGAACTCCAATGTGTATAGGCCCAACCTACTCAACCTATCCTCATAACTCAATCCCCTCATCTCCGGAATCAACCTAGTGAACCTTCTCTGAACACCTCCAATGCACGTATATTCTGCCTTAACATACGGAGAGCAAAACTGTACGCATTACACTAGGTGTGGCCTCACCAATACCCTGTGCAGTTGTAGCAGGACTTCTCTGTTTTTATACTCTATCCCCCCGGCAATAAATGACAGTTAAATGAGTTGAAAATTTCATTTTCATACTTGAACAAGAAATATATCGGCACTTTCATTTGGCTCGATGGTTTTCACTGATTTATGTCCATTTTACATTGGGGCATATTCTAATGAGATTTGCAGGAAACTTGAGCATTGCAGAATGGGCGCATTTTTGGGTCCAACTTGCAGGTTGAACCTACGGAGGAAATTCAGGTCATGGCATTTAGCAACATGTTCCTGCAGATTTCTCAGAGGCTTTTTTGGTAAACACTCATCAAGAAACTTCTAGAGTGAAGGCTAGAATTGGATAACAGAGTTTTGTCACATTCAGTGTAGCAGATTCATTATCTATGTAAATCAATCTGAAGCTCATGAAGCCTTGTAATAAAAATGATCACTTCTAATTTTAGAAAGTTAGTATAACAAATAGTGTCCTCTTTTCAATGCTCCAATAACTCCATTTGTAATATCTTCATGTAACTGAATCATAAAGACCAGAAGGCCATAAGATCTATTCTCGACCTGTGCTGAGTTAATTGCAGGTGGCAACAGGAGGCCCTAAAATTCATCTCAGCACATTTGGAGTGTGAAGCGGAAGATCAACAAGGGTCTCCGTTCCTGATTCTCTTCCAATGATCCTGCTAGATAATGCACAAGTATAGACTTCAGGTGAGGACAGGATTAAGCTCGGCTGTGGGGCTCCATATCAAATAGCCAGCCCAAATGAAGATGAAGAACTAGGGCAAGGTACCAGAGGTGGGTGCATATGGAGAGAAACAAATTGGCAAATCCACCCCACCAAGAACTTTTTATTTTGCTTTTCACAGATGAGCAAGCATTTTGAAATGAGACTTTGATATTTGCTGTGTCTGAAGGAACAGATAGTTTCTATAGTTGGCACAGAGTTAACTCTGGGTCTGCATTCCTAGAGTATTACAGTTTAAGTATGCAGTCAAGAAACATTTTCTATTGGGTTTTGATGATAAATATTGTAACAAAATTCATGTAAGAATACACCATGTTGATCTGTTCAAGTGGAGACCTTTTGTCTGCGTTGTGACTGGAGTTCATGGTACAATGCAAGCTCCCTTTAGACATCCCTACTAACATATGGTAACACCATTTTTACAAGAACTTTCTAGATCAGCAATGCAATCCATTCCTCCAACTAGTCATCCAGATGACGGCCAAATTAAGTGTCAAGTTAAAGGTAGTCTTTGTGGTGTGGGCATGGAAACACTGCAAATGGAATTGTTGCTGCCCCAACTGATTCTGCTTAAGGTGCTGACAGCAGAAAGAGTGACTTTCACATCAGCAGTCTGTGCTGAAATCAAAGCTTAGTCTCTAAACGTGGGATGCCAATGCTCTACATTACTTTGCCACTCAGTCCCTTAAACAAAGGTTATTAAAAGTTAAATGCAACACTGCAAATAATAAGGTATAGACACCAATCTTTCTATTTAAAAAAGCAACCCGCACAATGACATAAACCCTCATGTTTAATTTAGTCCAGATCTACTACACTTTTGGCATTATTGTAGTGACCCTGAAAACCAACTGGTACAAACTGTAATCTCAATTTTCATGATCATAGAGCTCTGTGTCAGTTATGTAAAATATGGGGCAAGTCCTGAAATTGTAGAAGTGTTAAGCAAATGCCCATGGATGATGAAAAGGCAAGATGATGGATGCATGAATGAACAATGCCACAGGTATTGATCTCCCTGCTTGTGTGGTGCAGGAAAGGATTTGTACTGTAAATATTTCAAAAGTACATGGTTGCGACTCAGAAGGTTTCAGCATCAGTAAACCAAACGAATGCTGCACACTGAGCCAGTAAAGCAAATATACTGCATTAGAAATCTGTTGATGATGAGTCGAGATGAATACTTGACTAGGCACAGGAACAAAGTCCTGCAAGCTCTGTGTCAACTGTCAAGTACTGAGTGAGCAGGTAAATACAGAGCTTTGAGTAACCAAGAAGCTTGAGCTTAAAACGAAGTTGTGTCTACATTTGTATTGCATTGTTTAGCCCCAGTCATGCTGTATGCAATAATACAGCCTCTGCACAATGAATACAAAAGATCCTTGATGCAAGCAACATCTGTGTTTGAGCAGATACTACATGGGCTTATTAAACAAACAGCTGACACAGCCTGGAGGACCAGGAGCCCCATAATGTACACCATGTGTATTGGTGCATCTCAGGAAACCTCATATCAATCAAAGGTCTAACTGTCTTTCATGAGGCTTGTGTTGTATGAGTTCTAGACTGGTATCTTTTTATAATGCAAAGGAAAATATATAGAAGAGGGGAAGTAAAACAAACAGTTTTCGCAATCTAATTATTCACATTAATTAAATATTTACTATATACAATACAGATATACTGGAAGCCAGATGAGGTGAAAACTGTTCCCTATTGTGAAACTTAAAGTAACAGTTCAGAAAAAGGTTTACACTTTCACTGAAAGGAAATTTAATCTATTTAAAAGCTGCAAATTAATTTTATTGTCAAACCTCTTCCTTCCCTCAGTGTTTGTAACTTGTGCAGTGGAACAATCTAACAGTTCAAGTGACGGGACAGACAGCACTACATTCCTTCATTTGTGTATTTGAGAATTTCCTAGTGTTGCCAGCTGTTTGCTGTACAGCTTTTCCAAGAACTTTGGCATATTGAAAAGGAGATAGATATTTTTATTAAATTAAGCAAAACAGCAAAATCAATACAATGAACAAGTACCATTTTCATCAAAATCACAAAAACTTACTTTTAGCATATTGAAGAGAAAGTTACACCTCCAAAGTCAAGGGCTCAGTGATAAACACACTGAAATGTGGAACCAAATCATACACATGAGCAAGCAGCTAGATGCCAGTCTGTGCCGAGTTAGCAAACTTCAGCCAGCTAGGTCAGCAATACAGTTATAAAAACAGAAAATGCTGGAAATATTCAGCAGGTCAGGCAGCATCTGTGGAGAGAGAAACAGAGTTAACGTTTCAGGTCGATGACCTTTCTGCGAATCCGATCTCTCTCCACAGATGCTGCCTGACCCTCTGCGTATTTCTAGCATTTTCTGTTTTTTTTTCAGATTTCCAGCATCCACAGTATTACAGTTAGCCTCAGTGCTCTGGGAGGGATGGTCGGCTAAGGGATAAAGGCAAATCAAGCAAGTTTCCAATTTCTGACCGCTATCTAATGATTCCTGTTCATAAAGATCAGAAATAATGGAGGCCATTTTGGAGCATCTGACTGCCTCTTGATTAACTTTGTTTTTTTTTGCCTCCTGTACTCTAACTATTTCTTACTCTTATTGACTCTTTGTTTGAGAAGTGTTTGTTGACATCAGTCCTGAAGTTGCCTTTCATCATTTTGTACCTAGGTCGCCTTAAGCAGCAATAATGGTTTGACTTGTAATAATGCTCAGAGTTAACTTTTCCTACTCCACTTGACATTTTATTTGCATCATTCGCCTTCTTTCAGGGCTGGAAGTCCTAGTACTGGATTTCCCGGTGCAGTCTGCTTCTGTTTTTGCCCTGGAGGGGCAGCAATAGCGGCAGTGAGCTCTCCTGGGCGGACGGTCAGCTTCCAGCACCCCGGGGCACGGAGCATTACCGCCCAGAAAACGCAAGCCCCTGCTTGTGACACCGACTCAATTTTTGACTCCTGCCCGACCCATACGCCCCGCAGCGCGCCCTGCTGGGACTGCCTGCGAAAAATATTTAAAAATCTAACAATGATGTCCTGGGCAAAAGCAAAAGAGTTTCCAGATGGAGATAAATGCACTGGAACGTTTGTTAATTCATGGTATTTCCCCCCCATTTTTAATATCTGGTTTAAGGAAGACACCTGCTCACTCAAAGAATGGTGCATGTTGGGAGGGGTTATAATATAGTGGAAAAACATTAACAAGGGTGGTGAAAGAGGGAATTGTTTAATGAGATGTGCTAGAAATTAGAAATTGGAGGAGATTTACATCATGTTAATCATGGAGCTTCTTTGTTATGATTTCCAATTAACCATCCATCACTTGAAATGAAATATCTTTGTACAAAATATCATAGGGCTCAATTTTCTTCAAAGCATTTTTTTGGCGTACTTGAAGAGTTACGCACGATTTTTTGGAGGCCAAGTACACCAAAAAAAAAGTGTTGTAAGTTTCCCCATTGGATCTCTTCATTTTGGCGTGGCCTAACCCGAGGGGGGTGGAGCCTTGATCTGCGCCAAAAAGATGGGGCTGCCATGGTAACCAGGGACACAATGCGAGCTGAGGCTGCACTTTCTCTTCCTCTCTCACACACATATGGGACCGGACTGTGTGTGTGAACTGGGGACCGAGAATGGGGCCAGACAGCCTTTGGGCAGGGTTGGAGGTAAATTGCTACTATGTGTTATTCAATTCTTTCAGTGTGTCCGGGCATCTGCTGCACCGCTTTCCTTACCTGCGCCGATTTCCTTAACTCTAGGGAAGATTTTTCAGGACAGGCCACATACGCTGGCCTAATCAGAACTGGAGTAACTCTCAGCTGGCCAAACTTCCCTAAATGGACAGAAGTAGCGTAGGTGGCTGGTTACGCCTCCTTTGGTTGAAAAAAAAACTGACTTAAAAAATTCGTAACTAACTGAGTTACGTTGATGTAAATTGCTTGGGGAAACTGGGGATTTTTAAGTTAGGCCAGAAAAAGCAGCCTGCTCCAAAGAAAACGGCGCAAATACTGGGGAAAATTAAGCCCATAAACTCTGCAAAGAGCAGAGAGTGGTGTAAGTGTGAAACTCTCCAGTTTTTATCTTGTTTTGCAGGATATGTTACCCTATAATTTCTCCCTCCCTATTTTCTCCATGTTTTACTCATGCTGCATGATGCAATTCCTGGAGACAACGAGGCAGAAGGGCAAGCTACTCTTAGACTCCCACCAGCAGCACAGAGCCCGTTGCTGGGAGCCAGGCAAGATTGCCTCGGTAATAAGTGATGTCAGCTGGGATACAATAACTGGCCTCGGTGGCTTTGGGCTGGAGAGCAGGAAAATAAAACAGCTAGAGTTCCTGATCGATACCTCGTGACATCCAGATGGAAAGCGTGCATATGTAAATGGAAAATGAAGGCAGAACCAAAGGTTAATTGTGATACCCACCCCAGCGGCACCCACTGTTTAGACTCACACATTTGGTGAGGTACCTGAGGACACCAGCACCTATGGAACTCTACTCCAGCATTAGTCAGCACAACTCAAGAGTAGAAAGAAAAGTTGAAGAAAAGATCTTATTGTTGGGCAGAAGCGCAAGAAATGGGAAGAAAATATGCTATGCGTATGTTATTGGGCCACATATAACTTTGAATTCCTAGATTCTGCAGTCTCCAATGCCAGTCTTCACTTATTTGTGAAACTCGAAGGAGCAGATTGTTTACAACATAATATACACAAGGGATTTGTCCCCTGTATTTTCTGTGGAGATAATTCCTGTGATCAGCAGATTGTTTCTGCTGATTGGCGAATTGATATCAAAGGATTATAAACTCAAGATTATCACTAGAAGAATAAAGGAGAAATCAGAAGATTACATAGAGGTTTGTTAGAACATGGAATGCTGTACCCCATGTGGTTATTGAATCAGAAACAATAACATTATTTAAAAGGAATTGAATAAGTATTTAAAATGAAAGAATACAAAAGGTTACAGGGAAATGGGATTAGAGTAGAAAGTTGCAGTTTAAGCACTAGCACCTTCATAAACACAATGGGATGATTGGCCTCCTTCTGTGCTATAATCTCTGTAATTCTATGACTCTTTCTCCCCTTTCAAATGAGATGGATAGATCACAAACATAGCGGACTCAGAAGCAAATCTGTGTCTCCATGCTCCATGATACTGCACAATGGTACTTCAACCTGTTTCATAAATGTATTCCAAATGTGCATTGTAAATTTTCAGGGTTAGAACAATGCAAAAAAAAACACATGCACTGATAGAAAACTAGACCCTGTTGCATACTGGTTTTCCATAAAAGTTATGAGAGCTATCGTATATCAATATCATTTGTATTTTTATTTCTAATTATACTAAATTATGCCTCCTCTTCCCATACTTTGATCAAGGCTGGAATTTACGCAGCAACTTTTGTGACCTCAAGATGTTCTAAAGTGCTTCACAGCCAATGAAGTACTTTTGAAGTGTAATATAGAGAAACACGGTAGCCAAACGACACACAGCAAGATCCCACAACAGCAATGTGTTAAGTGAGCAGTAGTAGTGAGGTTGGGGACAGCATCAAACAAGAAATTAGGGATGCATGTAATAAAGATACAGCAGTTATCATGGGTGACTTTAATCTATATATAGATTGGGCTAACCAAACTGGTAGCAATATGGTGGAGGAGGATTTTCCGGAGTGTATTAGGGATGGTTTTCTGGACCAGTATGTCGAGGAACCAACTAGAGGGCTGGCCATCCTAGACTAGGTGATGTGTAATGAGAAAGGACTAATTAGCAATCTTGTTGTGTGAGGCCCCTTGGGGAAGAGTGACCATAATATGGTAGAATTCTTTATTAAGGTGGAGAGTGACACAGTTAATTCAGAGACTAACTAGGGTCCTGAACTTAAGGAAAGGTAAGTTCGATGGTATGAGATGTGAATTGGCTAGAATAGACTGGCGAATGATACTTAAAGGGTTGATGGTGGATAGGCAATGGCAAACATTTAAATATCACATGGATGAACTTCAACAATTGTACATTCCTGTCTGGAGTAAAAATAAAACGGGGAAGGTGGCTCAACTGTGGTTAACAAGGGAAATGAAGGATAGTGTTAAATCCAAGGAAGAGGCATATAAATTGGCCAGAAAAAGCAGCAAACTTGAGGACTGGGAGAAATTTAGAATTCAGCAGAGGAGGACAAAGGATTTACTTAGGAGGGGGAAAATAGAGTATGAGAGGAAGCTTGCTGGGAACATAAAAACTGAATGTAAAAGCTTCTATAGATACGTGAAGAGAAAAAGATTAGTGAAGACAAACAGTCAGATTCAGGTGAATTTATAATGGGGAACAAAGAAATGGCAGACTAGTTGAACAAATACTTTGGTTCTGTCTTCATGAAGGAAGACACAAATGACCTTCCGGAAGTACTAGGGGACCGAGGGTCTAGTGAGAAGGAAGAACTGAGGGAAATTCTTATTAGGCGGGAAATTGTGTTAGGGAAATTGATGGGATTGAAGGCCGATAAATCCCTGGGGCCTGATCATCTGCATCCTAGAGTATTTAAGGAAGTGGTCCTAGAAATAGTGGATGCATTGGTGATCATTTTCCAACAGTCAATGACTCTGGATCAATTCCTATGAACTGGAGGGTAGCTAATGTAATACCATTTTTAAAAAAAGGAGGAAGAGAGAAAACAGGTAATTATAGACCGGTTAGCCTGACATCAGTAGTGGGGAAAATGTTGGAATCAATTATTAAAGATGAAATAGCAGTGCATTTGGAAAGCTGTGACAGGATCGGTCCAAGTCAGCATGGATTTATGAAAGGGAAATCATGCTTGACAAATCTTCTAGAATTCTTTGAGGATGTAACTGGTAGAGTGGACAAGGGAGAACCAGTGGATGTGGTGTATTTGGACTTTCAAAAGGCTTTTGACAAGGTCCCACACAAGAGATTGGTGTGCAAAATTAAAGCACATAGTATTGGGGGTAAAGTACTGACTGGATAGAGAACTGGTTGGCAGACAGGAAGCAGAGAGTCGGGATAAACGAGTCCTTTTCAGAATGGCAGGCAGTGACTAGTGGGGTGCCGCAGGGCTCAGTGCTGGGACCCCAGCTATTTACGATATACATTAATGATTTAGATGAAGGAATTGAGTGTAATATCTCCAAGTTTGCAGATGACACTAAGCTTGGTGATGGTGTGAACAGTGAGGAGGACGCTAAGAGGCTGCAGGGTGACTTGGACAGGTTAGGGGAGTGGGCAAATGCATGGCAGATGCAATATAATGCGCATAAATGTGAGGTTATCCAGTTTGGTGGCAAAAGCACGAAGGCAGAATATTATCTGAATGGTGGCAGATTAGGAAAAGGGGAGGTGCAACGAGACCTGGGTGTCATGGTACATCAGTCATTGAAAGTTGGCATGCAAGTACAGCAGGTGGTAAAGAAGGCAAACAGTATGTTGGCCTTCATAGCTAGGGGATTTGAGTATAGGAGCAGGGAGGTCTTACTGCAGTTGTACAGGGCCTTGGTGAGGCCTCACCTGGAATATTGTGTTCAGTTTTGGTCTCCTAATCTGAGGAAGGATGTTCTTGCTATTGAGGGAGTGCAGCGAAGGTTCACCAGACTGATTTCCGGGATGGCAGGACTGACATATGAGGAGAGACTGGATCGACTGGGACTGTATTCACTGGAGTTTAGAAGGATGAGAAGGGATCTCATAGAAACATTAAAAAATTTGACGGGACTGGACAGGTTCGATGCAGGAAGAATATTCCCAATGTTGGGGAAGTCCAGAACCAGGGGACACAGTCTAAGGATAAGGAGTAGGACTGAGATGAGGAGAAACTTCTTCACTCAGAGAGTTGTTAACCTGTGGAATTCTCTACCGCAGAGAGTTGTTGATGCCAGTTCATTAGATATATTCAAGAGGGAGTTAGATATGACCCTTACAGCTAAAGGGATCAAGGGTATGGAGAGAAAGCAGGAAAGAGGTACTGAGGTGAATGATCAGCTATGATCTTATTGAATGGTAGTGCAGGCTCGAAGTGCCGAATGGCCTACTCCTGCACCTATTTTCTATGTTTCTATCTATTTTTGATGGTGTTGATTCAGGGCTGAAATGTTGGCCAGGACATGGAGAAAATTCCCCTGCTTTTCTGTGTCACTGAATCTTTTAAATCCACCTGAGGGGAAGGTGGGGCTTTGGTTTAACACCTCATTGAAAGGTGCAACACTCTCTCAGCACTGCACTAAAGGGTCAGCCTAGATTATGTGCTGAAGTCTGTGGCTTGAAGACCACAACCTTCAGACTCAGAAGTGAGAATTCTACCACTGAGCCAAGCCTGACACCTTATTGTGTAGACATGATGGATTAGAACAACACAATCATTTGATACAATGTGATGATGACCAGATAAACCGTTTTAGATGTTAATTGAGAGAAAAAGATTGGCCAGGACACCGCCGATAACTCCCCTGCTCTTCTGCAAAATAGAGCCATGGGATCTTTTATTTCCACCTGAGAGAACAGACAGAGCCTCGGTTTAACGTCTCATCTGAAAGACGGCACTTCCGACAGTGCAGCGGAGCTCCCTCAGTACTGCACTGGGGTGTCAGCCTAGATTTTTGTATTCAGAGCTCTGGAGTTGGCTTTGAACACAGAACCTTCTGAATCAGAGGTGAGAGTGCTACCAACTGAGTCACAGCTGACATCAAAAGGCCAGGGTAAGGGACTATAGGGCTAGAGGAGGTTACAAAGATAGGGTGATGTTTCCACGCCTTGTGAAAAACTGCAGGAGGACATTGATTAGCTAGCATAATGGGCAGATTGGTGACAGATGCAAATCAATGTAGAAAAATGTGAAATAATATATTTTACAAGTAAGAATAGAGAAAAGAAATACACCATAAATGATGAGATTTTAAATGGAGCAGAGGAAAGAAGTGACCTTGGCATTCAGATATATGGGATATTAAAGGTGGTAGCACAAGTACATAAGGCCATGATAAGACAAACAGAATTCTTGGTTTTATATCTAGAGATGTAAGCCTAAAACTTCAATTGTGCTGTGCCCAGTTCTTGGGCGAGAAACAAAGGCTGAAGTGTCCAATATGGCATGACTGCAGTCAGTCAGTGCCGGAAGTGAGTTAAGATGCCATATTGGTTAAGATGCCCAGTAGCCCACCTCAAACGGAAGTTATGCAAATTATGGGCTAATGCCTGTTTCAGGCCTCTTTGCCAAATTGGATCGTGAATGACCGTAGCAAGCACATGCATGCTGCAGTCAGTTTTCTTGGCACACAGCAGCCAAACCAGTGGTCCTTAAAGGGACTGCTGGAGCATGCCACCAAAATGGTAAGTAAAAGATTTTACACTTACATGAATGTGCAGCCAGGAGGAGCTGATGTGCTCCTGCTAAGTAAAAAGAATTAACGGGGAGGCAAGAAAATCATTTAACACAAGAGTGGTTAGAATAGGATTAAAAGACACAAATGGTTGTTGAAACTAAAATCCCCCAAAATATTTTAAATGGGAATTAAGATTGTTGCTTGATAAAGATGGATATTAAGAGGTGTGAGAAGAGAGCAGGATAGTGGGTTATTTGGAGAAAAACACTGGCACAGACTTGATGGGTTGAATGGTCTCCTTTCTGTGCTATCACATTCAATCAATCTATGGCAAGGGAAAGGGAGGGAGGGATCAGAAAGAGAGAGAGCAAGAGAGACAAAGTCAGAGAGGGAGAGAGAGAGAAAAATGAGCCAAAGTTCCCATTTCTGTGATCCCTGTGGAAAGTGCATATGCCTGAGCCCAGCTGAAGTTATAAATGAGCTCAGCTCCATGTTCAACTAGCCTGCTGACACTCAATATCTATACTCACACATAAAGAACAGCCACCTGAGTTGCCAGAGCTGGTGGAAATCATCATCAACAACTCGGTACCTTCAGGAGTAGAGAGAGGAAAGGGCGAAATAATAGAATAAAAGAATATCTGGGCAATATTGCAGCAATTTCGAACAAGGCAGCTGTCAGTAGCAGTAAATGGTTCTTACACTTGATGTCACAACTCAATCGCATGAACCTTTTGTTCACACAAATATTTGCCAAAAACTGTACAAATAAATGAGAACAAAGTGCACATTTTATGCCAGAGCAGCACAAATATCCTTCGTTATCGAAGTCTCCAGGCAAAGCCAAGATCAATTCACCAACACATAAATACTGAAGCAATGTAGAGCTCTGTAAAAGTCCTGGGAATGTAAAGCAAGACAATTAATAATAATGAATGAGAGGTTGGACACATTTGTAAATAATAAGTTTCAGGATTTGTTTAGTCGTTTGGCTATACTTCACATGCAAAAAAAATGTTTCTGGCTTATATAATTACTGACTCATAAGACACTCCAAAGAAACAAAACCAGAGATCAAGAAAAGTTCAGTAATTGTTATTTCCTGCATACAGCATAACAGTTTACCATTCATGTAAACACCAATACACTAATACGCAACTGATTAGTCATCTCTGCTTGCGATCGCTGAGAAGATAGCACAGTGAATATCTAAACCAATCAATGGACAGAAACCTAGCAGTATGGTAAGACTTCATTAACTCTAAACATGCGGAACAAGCACAACTGCATATAGTTAGCTCAACCAATGGTTTACCTGTTTGAAGGAGAGCTATAGAGAAGTATTCCCCGCTTGTCCACATAACAAATCATTGCACTTCATACAAAACCTTAGTGCAGCTCTTTGAGATGTGAAACGGTAGTAGAAAAAAAAGCAAGTATTTCTCTATTTCTCCTAAAGCCAGTATCATGGGATGTAGTTCCACAGATCCTGGCTGCCCTCTAGCACTTCATCCAAACATACATTACAGGTACAACGTCCCGAAAACGGAAACATTGGGACCGAGGCCTTTCCGGCTTTCGGGTTTTTACAGATCTTGGAGAAGAAATCCGACGTCCTGAATCCGGAAATTCTTGGGCCGACTTTCGTGTAGTTGGACCTCTCTGGTCCAGCACCCTCGGGACCTGACCGGTGACGGATCAGAGAATTTTCCGAACCACGGGAGGTCACACTTACTGGTACCTGTCGACAGCCCCCAGGCTTCTGAGAGTGTGTGTGCATGCTGGCAACCTGTGGGCGGCTCCCTCAGCTGATCGCACTCACTGATTGACAGCCATTCCAGCCGATCGCTGAACACATGTCTGAATGTTTTTGCCCACTGTCATGTTTTACTAAGAAAATTAAAGCTGCTTTAACAACTTTAAAGCCTCTTCTACTTTGCAGCAGTGTAGATATGCAGTATGGGCCCATTCAGCCTTGACTGTACCTCCAATCCAGGGCAAGTTCCGACCTCCCGCTCCCTCTTGATTATCAAGTTTGAATCGAGTAGCGACACAATTTGATTGACAGCCAATCGCCAAACACACTCACTGATTGACAGCCGCTCCAGCCAATCAAAAATATATATCTTTTATAAGCCCTCCTCTCCCTCAGACCAACTAATGCTCAACCATGGATGTTTCCGGATTAGAGAGTCCTGGACTGGAGAGGTTACAAACTGTATATCCAGATTTCAGAACATTACATCCGACGGCCCAAATCCAGCAACCTCGAGGCCGGGCCAGACTGCGCTATTTTGTGTAGATTTTTGGATTCATGTTTGAAAAAGGTATGTACAGCTTAAAGGTCTGTTTTTCAGCAAATATTTCCGGATTCTGAACAAAGATTCTTGCAATCTGTACAATGTACAATGTTAGAACTCCAGATTTCGGACACTCCACCTGTATTCGCATATGAGCTGAGACAACAAATGTTGACAGGCTCTTCAACCACGGGTGGCAGCACGACTGAGCCTGTCCTTGTCCACACGTGTATTTTCCAGCAGGGGTCACTAGACATCCAACAAATGCAGAAAGCCAAGAGACCTTGTCAAGTAGCGTGTTACAATTTGGACTTTCTCCCAACATTTCACTCGTGTTCACAGCAGTAAGGCAGTGTCCGTTGTCTTACTCGCATTGCCTGTGGATTGAAATTTGCAACTTGTGCACAGCGTGAATGGGGTAGTGAGGCCTAACAATCAGCAGAGGTCACATGGACTATCTACCACGCTCTCTTGTCCATTTCAAAAGATGGAAGAGACCAAACTGTTTGACCATTACATTAGGACTTAAACTAATTGTCCAGTTTATTTGCAATCATGTTAAGTAAACAGAAGCAGAAACATACAGCAAGAAACCAGAATACAATAGTTGGCACTACTTAAACTGTCTCAAAACAATTAAAAAAACGAGTGCTGATTATTTAGAAGCCATTCCAATCACTTTTGAACAAAAAAGACAAGCTCGCCATCGGGTCTGTCCCATTCAGTCGTGTTGCACCTAGGAAACATGATCCCCAATGCACTCTACACACCAGAAGCCATGTCATCGTCTGAGAGAAGCAAAAATACCACATTAAAAAAACACAAGACAAATTTGGTAGGAAAGGATTCTGGGAAATTCCTCCCTAACCCCTGAAGTCAATCAAAAACAAGTTTCAGGGAATAAGTTTTTTTTATTTGGGGCCCTAAGCCCTGGAATTCCCTACCTAAATCTCTCTACCTCTCGTTCCTATTTTAAGATGCTCCACAAAGCCTACCTTTCATCTGCCTTAATATCTCCTTATGTGGCTCGGTGTCAAATTGTATTTCTGATCATGCTCCTGTGAAGTGCCTTGGGATGTTTTACTATGTTAAAGGTGCTATATAAATAAAATGTGTTATTGTTGGAATACAAAAGTGAGAAAGTGATGCTTCAGTTGTACAGAACCTTAGGCAGATAATATCTGGGAGTACTGCATTCAGTTTTGGGCGCCGAAACTCAGGAAAGATATATTGGTCTTGGAGGAGATACAATGCAGAGTCACCAGAATTATGCCAGGGCTTAATGGGTTAAATTATGGATACAGGTTGTATAAATTTGGCTTGTATTCCCTTCAGTTTAGATGGTTGAGGTGTGATCAAACTGAAGTGTTTAAAAAGATTAAGGAATTCAATAGGGTAGATAGGGAAACTATTTCCTCGGCTGGGGAAATTCAGAACAAGGAAGCATAATCTTAAATTTAGATCTGGGCCATTTAGGAGTGAAATCAGGAAACACATTTTCACACAGAGGGTGGTAGAAACCTGGGACTGTCTCCCCAAAGGTTGTGGATGTTGGGTCAATTGTAATATTCAAGACTGACATCGATAGATTATTGTTAGGTAAGGGTATCAAGGGATATGGAGCAAAGATGGGTAACTGGAGTGGGAGGTACAGATCTGCCATGATCAATGTTCACACTAATTTTGGGGGGGGGGGGTTTGCGGCCCCTTTAACAGCCCATTCAAATTATCGCGCATGCGCATTTTTTGTCCATTTAACATGCGGCCTGTGTGGGACCTCCAGACTGCTGCATGGCCACACAGCTGAAGCAAGACGATTACAATAACAGATCTGCAAAACTGATGCCAACTGAAGACCCCATCTAAATAATTGGTGACGGACATTTACAATAACAATTTTTTTTGACAAATGGAAAATAAAGTTCTTCGACAAATGAGAAAAAAAACAGGAACATTGGCCATGATCTAATTGAATGATGGAACAGGCTTGAGCGGCTGTTGTTGTCTACTGCTGTTGTTATCTGGCCTTTTATGAAATGCTGTTTGAAACACCATACATACAATACCCATCATACTCCCTCAAAAATGTAATTAAAATTAGCTAAAAGACAACCTATCCGTTACAAATCCATGCTGTTACTGATTAGTAGACCATGCCTTTCAATTATCACCAGCTCAATTACTTTTTATTTGTCACTTAAAAGAGCCTTGGTATAACTTTGTAGGTATATTTATTTTAAGATAATCACACATTAGCTCCATTCACCAAGATAAAATATAACAATTAATAGAATTGACAGAGTACCACATTAGGCTTGTTAGCAAAATTGAAACACGTGGGATATAAGGGACAGTAGCAGCACGGATACGAAATTGGTTATGGGTTAGAAAACAGAGATTTGTGGTGAATGGCTGTTCTTTGGACTGGAGGGAGGTATACAGTGCATTTCTGCAAGGTTCAATATTAGGTCCACTGCTATTAATATTAAAAGGATGTAGACAGGCTGGTGGCACATGGAAGATGAAATTCAACGCAGAAAATTGTGTCATGATACATTTTGGTAGGAAGAATCAGGAGAGACAATACATGCTAAATGGTACAATTTTAATGGGGGTGCAAGAAGAGAGAGACCTGAGGGTGTTTCTGCACAAATCTTTGATGGTGGCAGGACAGGTTAACAAAGCAGTTCATAAAGCATAAGGGATCCTGAGATTTATAAATAGAGGCAAAGTATAAAAGCCAGGAAGTTATGCTAAACCTATATAAAACACTAGTTCGGCCTCAGCTGGAATATTGTGTCCAAATCTGGGCACCACACTTTAGGAAGGACATGAAGGCTTTGGAGCGAGTACAGAAGAGATTTACTAGAATGGTTCCAGGGATGAGGGATTAAAGTTTTGTAGAAAGATTGGAGAAGCTGGGTTGTTCTCTTTAGAGCAGAGAAGGCTAATTAGAGATTTGATAGCGGTGTTTAAAATCATGAAGGGTTCAGATAGAATAAATAAAGAGAAAGTGTTTCCAAAGGCTAAAGGGTCAGTAACCAGAGGGCACAGATTCAAGGTGATTGCCAAAAGAACCAATGGCGGCGTGAGGAAAAACTTTTTAATGCAACGAGTGGTTCGGATTTGGAATGCACTGCCTGAGAGGGTGGCAGATACAGATTCATTAGTAACTGTCAAAAGGGAATAGGACAAATACTTGAGGGAGGAAAAACTGCAAGGATATGGGAAAGAGCAGGAAAATGGGATTAACTGGATTGCTCTTCATAAGAGCCAGCCGACTCGATGGGCCGAATGGCCTCCTTCTGTGCCATGGTATTCTATGATTCTGTATGGGAAAAGCATATTTTGAAACTCAAATATTTCTGCTATTTCGTATTTTAGCATATCAATAAGCATACATGTTAATGTATATCCATTAAAAAATATAAAGAACCAGCATTCATTTTAACATCCTTTGGGTTTGATTTACAGCATTGGTTTTGTTTAAGTAATAAGTGCTGATAACTGACCCACACAGTATAGAGAAATGGAATTAATATGGCCAATTAAAGCTGATGCACCTAGATCATAACTAGGTCTGATTAATAACTAACTCCCCCACAATACTGGACAAAGCTAGTTCTCCCAATGAAGACGTCCACTGTGACTATTTAAAATAACTGCAGTGAAGTTGATATGTTGTAACAGTAGATGGTTGCAGGCATTTCTTCAAGTACTGAAGATACCAAAGTTAATAATGAGGAGCGCAATGGGAAGGAACAAGTGATGTAAGGGTCCTGATTTTATACCATTCTGAATCTCTCTAGATTGCTTCACTTCTTCAAGTCTCTCACCACCTAATCTCTCCTTAATGTTCCCTTCTCTCTAGCTGTCCTTGATTCTGACTTTGATGTTGTCATTATTACAACATATAAAAAACAGAACAGGCACATGTACAGTTGTTTTTCCACCAATGTGTTCTAAAACTGCTTAAAAGATGGGTTTAAGTAAATATTTTCAATTAATTTTCAGACCAGGCAGGGCTCTAGCCCTGGTGCTGACATCCTGGTGCCTTTAAAAAAAACAAAGGCAGTCAAATGAATGTTACTAAAACTTTCTTATTCAAACAGAATTGTTCACACCTGAAGGCATGAGTCAGATACTGAAAGCAATAGAAACAGAAACATAGAAAATAGGTGCAGGAATAGGCCATTTGGCCCTTCAGGCCTGCACCACCATTCAATAAGATCATGGCTGATCATTCACCTCAGTACCCCTTTCCTGCTTTCTCTCCTTTAGCTATAAGGGCCACATCTAACTCCCTCTTGAATATATTCAATGAACTGGCATCAACAACTCTTTGCGGTAGAGAATTCCACAGGTTAACAACTTTCTGAGTGAAGAAGTTTCTCCTCATCTCAGTCCTAAATGGTTATCCCTTATCCTTAGACTATGTCCCCTGGTTCTGGACTTCCCCAACATCGGGAACATTCTTCCTGCATCTAACCTGTCCAGTCCCGTCAGAATTTTATATGTTTCTATGAGATCCCCTCTCATCCTTGTAAACTCCAGTGAATACAGGCCCAGTCAATCCAGTCTCTCCTCATATGTCAATCCTGCCATCCCAGGAATCAGTCTGGTGAACCTTCGCTGCACTCCCTCAATAGCAAGAATGTCCTTCCTCAGATTAGGAGACCAAAACTGAACACAATATTCCAGATGAGGCCTCACCAAGGCCCTGTACAACTGCAGTAAGACCTCCTCCCTGCTCCTATACTCAAATCCCCTAGCTATGAAGGCCAACATGCCATTTGCCTTCTTCACCGCCTGCTGTATCTGCATGCCAACTTTCAATGACTGATGTACCATGACACCCAGATCTCGTTGCATCTCCACTACAATGCTGGGATAACCATGAAAGTTCCAGGTAATAGTCAGCTCATGTAGTACAGGTAACATAGAAACATAGAAAATAGGTGCAGGAGTAGGCCATTCGGCCCTTCGAGCCTGCACCACCATTCGATAAGATCATGGCTGATCATTCCCTCAGTACCCCTTTCCTGCTGTAAGTGATAAGGACAGAACTTCTTCAGCAAACCTTCCATCAGTGAAGTAACAGATTACAGGCTAACTTTTAAGTGACAACATGTTCAGCTCATCAACACTGTAATTCACACAGCAGAGTTGCATTCAGAGTTTGAATGTTCATTCACTTTCAAAATATATGGAAACTTCGAGGAAATAAAAAGCCTAAGAAGCTGCAGCAGAAGATGGTCTTGGCTGTAGAGGATGAAAAATGGCTTGAGGTTGTGACACCCTGTATGCATCTGTTTATTATTCAATGTAGGCTTTCATGTTATAATGATGAATTGTTTTATTCGCCATATAACATTGTCCCCAGATGGCTTGTCTGAGTTTAAACTGCTTTTTGCAGCATCTGCTTTTGATAGACGGAGCTCTAAATCCTTGATATGATCAAGCTCTTCAGACTACAGTTCCACTGGAATCTCATGTTAAAGATGGTGTTTTCTTTAAAAAGAAATACTGATAACTACTTTGACCATTGGCCTGTAAGTAAAAAAAGTGACTAACTTACAAAACATGACAACGCTGTGCTGGAGGGGACTGGGTTTATACTGAAATCCTTTGCACCGATGGTTGTTTTGAGCATATTGTCACAAAATATCACACGTTCTTTCATCTCAAAAATGACTTGGCATTCACAACTTTTTTTTGAATACAAACATTTAAAAAATAATTTCTTTACAAATTGATGCCAGTCAAAAATATAGTGAATATAATCTGCAGAATCCACACCTTACTTCCCATCAAAAGTACTTTCTAAAGCTATGACAGAGGGTGGAGGGAATGATTGCCAATCATATAAAAATATTCTATTCATTAAAAAGTTGTTCCCATTTTGTTGGCCATATTCAGCAGCTACTGGTTTCAACAGCACAGATTCTGGACCAGATTTTCAAGACAGACACATTGAAGCCATCTGTAAAAAATTACAGTTGTCTGTAGTCATGTGGTGGACCAAAATCACTAAAACATAACTGAATTGAAAGATACACCACAGCCCAATAACGCAGGAATTTTAAGTGCAGAGTATTCAAACCAAATGCTGCAGCTCAGTCCCAGCTATGTGGCAAAACTTAAACCAGAAACAATTTGACAGCCAGTGCACCTCTGCCTTTAGAGTCTGAATGCGTCCCAATAACCGTGCTCTTCAAAACGGTTCTAAAACATATCCCTGCCTGCGAACACAGCAATAGAATCAGATCCACATTGAAAATAAAGTACAGATGGACATTTCCATTTTTCAAGTTGCACACCATTCATCAATCGATACAAAATGCATTGAAAGAACAACTTATTGTTGAGTGGATTAATGTTCAGACATTCGTAACTTTATAATGCTTCTCGTTCTCTCTGCTTCATGTTGAAAATGCTATTTATGTTAATACTGATCTTGCAGTTCTCCAACCCCAGTTTTCTCCCTTGCTTCCTGCTCTCTTAAAGGCGCTGAGTTATGCTGAGGTCATGTATCTCAACGAAGTGAAATACTTGTGCGTGAGCCTTGACAGTGAGTGTCAGCAGGCTATTCAACTGTGCGGGCATAGCAAACAAACTTAGTCCTGCCCTCACTTTCTGCAGGTACACTTTCCAGCACAGTTCACTGAATAGCAGTCAGGAGCATGAACTCTGGGTGATTTTTCCTCTCCCTAAGCCAGAGAATGCCGAGACCAGTAGTAGCATCTTTATTACTGATTCAGTGGAGATTGGCTCATTCAGCAGTCTGTAGATCAGACCTCTGAGCCTTCTGATCGGTTTGGCTCAGTTCCATCATGTAACCTTACTAGGCTTTCAGAGAAACCCAAGCCTTTGATTTTACCTATGTAGATATCAGCAAGATAAATCAAGAAAGAATTTCTCAACTATCTTAGACATAATATAACAAACAAGCCAGCTCTCTCACAGTTACACCTATTTCATTAAGATGTAACTTTTTATGGGTGTTTAACAGCAAAATTAGAACGGAAAGGGGGAAGTTTTCATCAGTTCAACTGATTTTACTGTTTGCCGGTTATGGGGAGTTCCACAGCGCAGCCTGTGACGAGGAAGGGAATGACTGACCGCAACTAGGGTTTCCGTGGTTATCTGCGCATGTGCCATATCCTGAAATTACAGTCCGTTTCAGAGGGGTAATGATGGGGAACGCTGAAAGTTTTGCTGTCATTACCACCGCAAAATCCAGGTCATGACATTCACTTCAGGAGCACTATGTGAGAGGTAGAATGCTGGTTAACACATGACAATTAACTGGCTTAAGGTATGGTGACAAAAATAATTGAAGTTTCCTTTTAATCTTATTTTTATTGTGGTGAATATTTTCACGTGAGTGTTGATATTATTAATGAGATTACTGGCTGGAATAGTTAAAAGTCTGATAGTATCAAAGAGCTCAACTTACATTAGTAATGACCTCAGGATGCTTCTGCAAACATCTAATTTCAATAGTATGATTATTGGAGCTCTGCTACACTATCTGACTTAGAAACTCCAAGGCAGCACCTCAAATAATGCCACCTGCACATGTCACATCAGTAATATATCAGAATAATAAGGATTATCTTTTTTCTCGCCAATTTACTCTCGTTCCCTCTCGATGGATGATGACTCCCTTGCTGATGTGTGGTTCCAGGGTGATGGTCATCCTCTATCACCCTGCCCAAGTGGCCATTACTTATGTGTGAGCCTTGAGAGGGAATCTCAACAAACTATTTGGCAGTGGAGAGTAACAAAAATCCAGCCTGATCCTGCCCTCACCTGTTGTCCATAGGAGTACTCCCAGCAGGAGTCACTGAATAGTAATCAGGAACAGGAAGCCAATTATAACCTTCCCTAACCCAATGGCACTCCTACCACCCCCAACTAATATCAGCTAGGATACCTTTTAATGGTTGCATTTCAAAAAGGAGGTCTGCTGATGAGACGTCCTTTAACCTTTAAACACTATGGGTGGGAATTTCCTCAGAGCTGCTCCCGCTCCATTGCCGTAACTTCGCTGAAAGTGCATCGAAAACCCCTTGGGAGTGGGAACAGTTTAGAGGAAATTCAAGACCTATAAACCTAAAGGTTCACTACTGTTTATCGTGTTGTTCCCTTCCTCTGCTGAAGGCACTAATTTATTCTGGTTGTGCTTTCATGAAATGGAATCCGGAACATTGCTAGTCTGTATAACTCCATTGCTTTAACCACTGAGCCACTAGGGAGAGTTGGCTTTTATTTATTGATTTAAAAGTGCAATAGGATAGGGAAACTGTAAATATTTGACCATCAGTCCAATAAATCAATCCCTCAAAGGGTTAAATTAATAATATTACCAATCAGGAAGACTCACCGAGGGCTGACTGGCAACTTAATATTCCATCTACTTGGTAAACAAATTGTTAATTCCTTAAGAGTACTAGAATTATTTATATGAAATCAGTTAGGAACAGACTAACCATCAAAACCTAAGCATCTGAACGTAAATTTGTTTAATACACAATACTAAATCATCTGTAGAATTTTTGATCTTAGGAATCCTTGAAGATGTGAAGCCCAGCCACCTGTATTTTTTCAAATTACTCTAAAATGTAATTAATCACTTCACAAAAATGAAATCTCATCTTTGCTACACCAGTGCTCCGGCTCCTCTCTGTCCTCCCCTTCACAAAGAGAGCATTGAAACATCAGGGTCTTTTAATGAGTTAACATTGGACTCAGACCAATTGTGGGCCAGTGTCAGGGTTCTCTTTTGGCTTAAACTCATTTAAGTCACTTCTAATTTGTATCAAAGTTACTTTTTGACAAGTCTGATAGTTACAGTGTAAGGATTGAAATCTACAAGGAACCAACTAACTACAGCTGCGTTTCACAGACTGCCCACAAAATTAAAAGCATTGCCACTTATTCATTGAACCAGGATTTGTGTATTTTATACCAAATATAAATGCCCACATTCTAAAATCAATATTATGCTTAAAATCTTACTCGAGCCTCAAAAGGTCTCTTGATAAGATTGATACAATCTAATATTGGCAGAGATGATAAGGTACTCTCCTATAATTTCTACCTTCCTCATCACAATCCCATTTTGTTTGATAAAATAGAAGGTACAGGTTTGGGGTACCCTGAGGACATGATTTATGATACACATTGGTTGATCCACCAGGAAATGAGCATTAATACCAATAGGAAATGAGCATTAATACCACCAGGAAATGAGCATTAATACCACCAGGAAATGAGCATTAATAATACGAAGCGACCCCATCATAAACAATTTTACCTCCATCAAGATGACTAACTCAAGATGGCGATGAAGGAAATGCAATTAAAATAAAATATCCCCCCATAATTTTCTCCCCTTTTTTTTTTCACAACAATGTATTGCACACAGCACATCCCACAGGCACTTGCAGCACTCTGATACCTTGCCTTAACAACCATTTTACATGAGCCTTTCAAAATTCTCAGCCTTGTTTTCAAATCCCTCCATGGCCTCGCCCCTCCCTATCTCTGTAATCTCCTCTAGCCCCACAACTTCTTCTCCCAGAGGGTTATAAATCTGTGAAATTCGCTGCCTCAGAGAGCTGTGGAAGCTGGGACATTGAATAAATTTAAGACAGAAATAGACAGTTTCTTAAACGATAAGGGAATAAGGGGTTATGGGAAGTGGGCGGGGACGTGGAGCTGAGTCCATGATCAGATCAGCCATGATCTTATTGAATGGCGGAGGGGCCGTATGGCCTACTCCTGTTCCTATTTCTTATGTTCTTATGTAACCTGCTCCTCTAATTCTGCCCTCTTGAGCATCCCTGATTATAATCACTCAACCATTGGTTGCCTTGGCTCTAAGCTCTGGAATACCCTCCCTAAATCTCGCTACCTCCCTGTCCTCCTTTTAGAAGCTCCTTAAAACCAACCCCTTTTTGCCCTAATTTCTCCTCATGTAGCTTGATGTCAAATTTTTTGTCATAATACTCCCGTGAAGCGCCTATGGATGCTTCACTACGTTAAAGGCGCTATATAAATACAAGTTATTGTTGTTGAGCCTAGAAAAGGGGGAGGCGAGGGGGGAAGAAGTGGAGAATGTAACAGAGTCCAGTTCCATCCCAGACTCATCACATATGTGCACTTTCCAACAGGAATCACTGGATAGAAGTAGCAACACAAATTCTGACTGCTATTTTTTCTCTGTTACACAGGATGAATAAAGCCAATGTTAATGACCAGCTGATGCAGTGCAGAGCAGGGATGGAACCAGTGACCATCCAAGTCTCTGTGGCTATATCACAGCACATGATAAGTCTGAAGTAAGGATAAGAGGCAATTTTATCATTTTTAGGGGCCATAAAGTCAATTGCTAAAGTCTCGCAAATTACTATACGTTGAAGGTATTCTTCTTTTCATATCAATGTGACTACTCAGATCCGCTAGATAAAGTGGGAGACTCGATTTGTTATCTACAGGGAGTTGCATTAATACATTAAACATAATTTATTTTCAAAGTTTAAGAAGTAATATATAAGCATTTAAATTTCCCCAACGAATATAAAACATCTCGTTGGGAAAATGTGCCAGGCATTCTGTACATCCACGAGAGCTAACGAGAATTTAAAACAAACTGATTTGTAGCCCGAGTATACTAGGCTGAGATCACTTAACTCGATGCAGGGTGGGGATTAAACTTAGTACCTTCCTGTTCTATATGGTTCAGTATCACACTACACAGTATGCAAACATCAGACGAGCATGACTTGATCACAAAATCTGCTCAGAAATGTTATGCTCCTATCAATATTAACGACATTCAAATAAAAGTAATTTCCAGGAGAACAGAACGTATCAGTAAGCCATTTAGAAACTGTAGGTTGCTACTGTTAATAGTTGCGTAGTGTTCAGTGCCGAATATAGAGCTCGGATAATCAACTCAACCTTTTCCTGCTCTTGGCATCAGTAGCACATTAGTGCCAAAAATGGATACCAGACATTTCCCTCAATTTTACAGAATTCCGAAACTGTCTTAAATTGAGAGCTTATGGCACTATTTTCTATAATTATCCATATTTCCCAGCCACAACCCACACCCACCAGTATCCTGTAAGCAGTCACTGTATGCTTTAACTTTTCTCTACTTTATGAATAGAAGGGATACACTTGGCATAAAAGCAGTCACAGTCAATTACAGAGCAAACATCTGACCCAATGCCACAGGACAGTGACCAAATGTGAGGCTGAATTCACCAATCCTGTACTCCCAGTGAGGAGCCGCACACAAAGAAAATACAGGTTGGAGCTTCAGCATTAGTGCTGCAGCCCGGTCTCCAATCCGGACTCTTTTTACGTGCGGCTCCCTGCATTATCCTACGATGCATTCACTCGTGCATAGAGCAAGTTTGGGGGTTCAAGTTTTTGTCCTGAATAAATGTTATTGTTTTAAGTATTCTGTTCATACAGGTGGTTTATTGTAATCACACATGCGCCATTAAGAACCGACATGGACTGCACAGCACAGTCAAATGGTGTGCGTATATTTGTATTCTTTATACTTCCACTGTCTGTTTCAATTTCAATGTATTTTTATTCTGTTTTGTTCTTTTATTTTGGTTGCTTCTAATCTCCGCATTTGATTTCTTTCTTTCCCCACCCAATGGCAGTGATTCATGTGGTTGTACAGTCCACAGCCAGCGACTGTGTCAATCCTCAGACAGTCGCAAACAACAGTTGAGGTGAAGTGCTTTTAATTTGATAAATTATCTTTTAATTTAAGTCTGTAACTTATTTTGGGAAATATATTTTAGCAGAGGTAGTCAGTTAATAGCTTTCCTTTTTTAGCAGCCTAAATGGTGCAATGTTTTTCTCATTGTGGCTCATTAAGACTCAAAGATTGCTACGGCTATAGATTGTAGAAAGACTGAGGGAGGTAAGGAGTGCCACAGCTTTGAGGTTCTGAGAAAGAAGGAGCAAATTAGGGTAGGAATTGATATAGAATTTTGGTTGCAATACAATGGCGCATAATGGGACGGATTCTGTGGTCAGTGGCGAACGAACAGTCACCCATAGACTTTCTACGGAATTTTGCACTGGAACATACTGCAAGTTAAAGAGACAAAAAGTGCAGCGCCCTCTACAGAGCATATGGGACATGTGTGAACAGGGCACACAACTGTGTATCACCTGAATCAATCAGATTGAAGAATGGTTAATGAGCAGCACAGAGTCTGAACCAGGAAGGGGAACTTGTAATGCCCCAAAACAGGTTTGGGTCAGGTGGGATGTTAAAATGTTAAAATTCTGAATGCTGATCCCAATCCATCTACTTCCAGTTTTAACAGAGGCGGGACGGGGCGGGCAACCAACCAGTTCCCGGGGGCAAGTTGACAATTTAAATATTATAATGAGGCTGCATGCCTCATATTTAACCACCATTCTACATTTTAACCCCCAGCCAGCCAAGTTTTTTGGGCCTGGGAAAACCCAGCGGCTAAAGAGAAACGAGGACTATAGGATCCAGGAGGTAAGTGCCTTTCCAATTTCCTGCTGGATCCAGTTTACCTGTTTCAACCCCCTCCCCACCACAATCGGACACCACCCGATCACTGTCCCTACAAGCTGGGTGGCCCATAGGTCTCTGCCAGTCCCACACAGCCCGGGGCTGGCTTTTCCAATGTTAAAGTTCGCACCTGCGCAAACCTACGAATGGACCACACAACCCCTTTAAGGGTTCACACAACCAAAAAACATTATGGGGAACATTGCGCCCAACCCTTCCATTCTCGCCCCGACTCTTCCGATCTACTCCCCCACACCTCTTCCGAACTCCCCCCGACTCTTCTAATCTGCCCCTGAGGCCTCCGATTCCTCCCTCCTCTCCACTCCCTGACTGCAGCCTGGTGCTGAAAACCTACCCGCTTGACAGCCAGTCAGCCTCTCAAACTGGCGGCTGGGAAATCGGAAAAAAGTGCTAATCAGGTCAAACCGTTAAATTCGGCAGGACCTGAGGGGAACCCGATCTTCGGGGTTTCCCGACCTCAAAGCAGCACCGCTGCTCCTTCGCCACCTCCAAGTTAATCTCCACCCAAAGTGTCAGTTAAAATATTGAATTCAATGTCAAATCAGATACAGAAAACAAAATAAAGAGAGGGAAAGAAAGATTGAATTAAGAGAGATAAAAAAGTCAGAATGGAAAAGTTAAAAAAAATGTATTTATATATTTTTAAATCTCCAACAATAATTAAAATCTGAACAAATGAAACTCCACACCTGTAAAAGTTAATTTTCAGTGCCAGAGAGGTTGCTGGCCAGTAATTAAGATTTACCATGCTGTTAATAGGGTGCTTATACTGGAATGGGCAAGCCCTAACTTTGACTGGTGAGTTTCGTTTTTGAATGGTGAGTCTCTGGCAATTTGTGGAGCAGCAGTGAAACTTGGATAGCAACTTCCTGATTTCTGCGTTTAACTGCGCCTGTGCAGTCAGTGGAAGTTGCTGTCTGATTTCCATGTAAATAACAGTGACGCTGTTAGCCTCATCATTATTCCTACTGCAAAATCCGGCCAATTATGAAGAATAACATTAAAGTATTAAATAGCCCCCTAAAAACAAAAATGGAGTCAATAAAGTTGTATACAGTCAGGTTACTGACCTGAGTTTTTAATTTCCAAGTACAACAACCCTATAAGAACATAAGAAATAGGAGCAGGAGTAGAACATATGGCTCCTCAAGCCTGCTCCGCCATTTAATACAATCATGGCAGACTTTCCTGCCTGCTCTCCATAACCCCTTATTCCCTTATCGTTTAAGAAACTGTCTATTTCTGTCTTAGATTTATTCAATATCCCAGCTTCCACAACTCTCTGAGGCAGCGAATTCCACAGAACCACAACCCTCTGAGAAAATAAATTTCTCCACATCTCAGTTTTAAATGGGCGGCTCCTTAATCTAAGATTATGCCCTCTAGTTCTAGTCTCCCCCATCAGTGGAAACATCCTCTCTGCATCCACCTTGTCAAGCCCCCTCATAATTTTATACGTTTCGATAAGATCCACCTCGCATTGTTCTGAACTCCAATGAGTAGAGGCCCACCCTATTCAACCTTTCCTCATACGTCAACCCTCTCATCTCCGGAATCAACCTTGTGAACCTTCTCTGAATTGCCTCCAAAGCAAGTATATCCTTTCGTAAATATGGAAACCAAAACTGCACACAGTATTCCAGGTGTGGCCTCACCAATACCCTATACAACTGTAGCAAGACTTCCCTGCTTTTATACTCCAACCCCTTTGCAATAAAGGTCAAGATTCCATTGGCCTTCCTGATCACTTGCTGTACCTGCACACTAACCTTTTGTGTTTCATGCACAAGTACCCCCAGGTCCCGCTGAACTGCAGCACTTTGCAATCTTTCTCCATTTAAATAATAGCTTCCTCTTTGATTTTTTTTCTGCCAAAGTGCATGACCTTACACTTTCCAACATTATACTCCATCTGCCAAATTTTTGCCCACTCACTTAGCCTGTCTATGTCCTTTTACAGATTTTTTGTGTCCTCCTCACACATTGCTTTTCCTTCCATCTTTGTATCGTCGGTAAACTTGGCTATGTTACACTCGGTCCCTTCCTCCAAGTCGTTAATATAGATTGTAACTAGTTGGGGTCCCAGCACTGATCCCTGCGGCACCCCACTGGTTACTGATTGCCAACCCGAGAATGAACCATTTATCCCTACTCTCTATTTTCTGTTCGTTAGCCAATCCTCTATCCATGCTAATATATTACCTCCAACCCCATGAACTTTTATCTTGTGCAGTAACCTTTTATGTGGCACCTTGTCAAATGCCTTCTGGAAGTCCAAATACACCACATTCACTGGTTCCCCTTTATCCATCCTGGTCGTTACATCCTCAAAGAATTCTAGCAAATTTGTCAAACATGACTTCCCTGTCATAAATCCATGCTGAATCTGCCTGACCGAATTTTGCTTTTCCAAATGTCCTGCTACTGCTTCTTTAATAATGGACCCCAACATTTTCCCAATCACAGATGTTAGACTAACTGGTCTATAGTTTCCTGCTTTTTGTCTGCCTCCTTTTTTAAATAGGGATGTTACATTTGTGGTTTTCCAATCCATTGAGACCACCCCAGAATCCAGGGAATTTTGGTAAATTACAACCAATGCATCCACTATCTCTGCTGCTACTTCTCTTAAGACCCTAGGATGCAAGCCATCATGTCCAGGGGATTTATCTGCCTTTAGTCCCATTATCTTACTGAGTACCACCTCCTTAGTGATTGTGACTGTGTTACGTTCCTCCACCCCACCCTATAGCCCCCTGACTATCCACTGCTGGAATATTATTAGTGTCCTCTACCATAAAGGCTGATACAAAATATTTGTTCAGAGTTTCTGCCATCTCCATGTTCCCCATTACTAATTCCTCAGTCTCGTCCTCTAAGGGACCAACATTTACTCTAGCCACACTTTTCCTTTTTATGGGCCCAAGTTTCCACACGATAAAAAACGGGTGCCCCTCCGAGCTAGGCGCCCGTTTTTCACGCCTAAAACGGCGCCTAAAAAAAAAATCGCGATTGTGGAGCGCCCTGCAGCTCCTTGTCTGTTTGGCACGGCGCCCAGGGGGGCGGAACCTACACTCACGCCGATTTTGTAAGTGGGAGGGGGCGGGTACTATTTAAATTAGTTTTTTTCCTGCCGGCAACGCTGCGCGTGCGCATTGGAGCGTTCGCGCATGCGCAGTGTGAAGGAAACGTTGGCACTTGGTCATTTTTGTAGTTTTTTGTAGCTGTTTAATTTTTGAACATTTTTTAATAAAAGCACATTGCCATCAGCACATCAGCACTTGCAGCCTTCTCACTGTGTGGGAAGAACGGGCGCCTCCTCCCCCCCCCCCGGCGGGAAGAACGGGCGCCTCCTCCCCCCCCCCCGCCGCGGGAAAGAACGGGCGCCTCCTCCCTCCTCCCCCCCCCCCGCCGCGGGAAAGAACGGGCGCCTTCTCCCTCCCCCCCCCTCCCCCCGCGGGAAGAACGGGCGCCTCAGGCTGACTGCAGCATTCTCCGTGCCTGAAGCACTTTCACACAGGTAGGAAGATGGTTTATTTAATCTTTTCTTTGCTTATAAATTTTTATTCAGGTTGGATTTATTTGTATACTATTTGTAGAAGTATAAATAAGGATTCATTGTCGAATTTAATGACTTCCCTTCCCCCCCACCTCGTTCTGGACGCCTAATTTGTAACCTGCGCCTGATTTTTTAATGTGTAGAACAGGTTTTTTCAGTTCTACAAAAATCTTCACTTGCTCCATTCTAAGTTAGTTTGGAGTACGTTTTCACTGTGGAAACTTTGAAATCAGGCGTCAGTGGCCGGAGAAAAAATTCTGTTCCAAAGTAGAACTGTTCTACCTGACTAGAACTGCAGAAAAAAAAATGTGGAGAATTGCGATTTCTAAGATAGTCCGTTCTCCACCAGTTGCTCCTAAAAATCAGGCACAAATCACGTGGAAACTTGGGCCCTATATTCCTATAGAAACTCTTGCTATCTGTTTTTATATTTCGTGCTAGTTTACTTTCATAGTCTATCTTCCCTTTCTTAATCATTTTTTTAGTAATTCTTTGTTGGCTTTTAAAAGCTTCCCAATCTTCTGTCCTCCCTCTAGTTTTGGCCACATTGTATGCCCTTGTTTTTAATTGGATACCATCCTTTATTTCTTTAGTTAGCCACGGATGGATATCTTTTCTCTTGCGCCCTTTCCTCCTCACTGGAATATATTTTTCTTGAGAGTTGTGAAATATTTCCTTAAATGTACACCACTGTTCATCAACCGTCCTACACTTTAATCTATTTTCCCAGTCCACTTTAGCCAACTCAGCCCTCATACCTTCATAGTCTCCTTTAAGAGCTGAGGTTCTCTTTGGCTAGGTTTAGTTTCCTTTGCATTCTGCAGTACTTAAGGTAAAGGCATTTCATATTTCTAACAGTTTTCCTGCACCACAAACATCTGCAGTTGTAAAATACTTTTACAATAATTGTTACTCAATGTGCGGCAGCTGGAGGAACCATTACTGCACAAGCAGAAGGAACAGGACTTGTTATATGGATGTGTGCTAGAATAGAATGAAAGGTGGACTCTACCAGGGCAGAACAATGTGTTCATGTACCCAAGTGCTGTACTGTTTAATGATAGGTGAATTCATTACTACAATTCCTCATACAAGATATCAAGAGAAAGAAAGAATTATTCTCCTTAATCTTCTTTTACATCTTCTCATTTTTTTTGCCCTCCAATTTCCTTCCAGTTCTGAAGACACTGACAGTGCTGGGATACAGCTCTACAAGCAGTGGTCACCCTACAGTGCCTCATCCAAGTACCCATCTTTATGAGTGGGTCTAAGCACTGGGTGTCACCAGGCCAAGAAGGCATTGGGCTGGATTGTGTGTGGAGAATAACGGTGTGACGAACAGTGCTCATCGTTATCACCAAGAAAATCGTCAGACAGCAACTTCTGGCATCCGCACATGCATATTTAAACATGGGAATCCGGAAATTTCTGTCAGAGATACCCTGCTCCTCCATAGGGTGTGCTGTAACAGTCCTCGCCGATAGACATAGCTTTGAAATCAAGGCAATGGCGTGAACCCGGGATATTTGCTCACTAGATCCCCACTAAAGATGCCAGAAAAAGTTAGGCCTGGTGCATTCAGGAGTAAGTTCATTTTTAACAGCTTGATAATTTGATAATTACTGTCAAACAGCCTCTCTGACCCTGAAAATTAAATTTTTACAAGTGTGCAGTCTCATTCCTTCCAAAGTTAATTAGTGTTGGATTTTTTAAAATTTAATTATTTATTTTCTTTTACTTTTTCTGTCTGTCTCTTTTTATCTCTCTCTCTCTCTTACTCCCATCAGTCTTTCCCAATCTTTATTTTGCTTTCGGTACATGATTTAAATCTAATTTATACTTTATGCTTTATGCTTCCTGGTTTAGACTCTGCGGGCTGGATTTTCCGGTCCTTTGCACTCCAGGTTTCGCCCCGGAGCGGCGTGAAAGGCGTCGGTGAAGTCTCCAGTGCCCCGCCGTGATCCTCCAGTCAGGTTTAGCCGCGGCGCTGGGCAGCACCGCCGGGAAGAGCTGTGCTGGGTGTGCAATGCCCCTGGTTGCGGCACCGGTGCAGGCTTGAGTTTTCACCGACCCGTCCGCCCGGAAGAGCGCCAGAAATGACCGCCTGGGAAATCAGAGCGGTCCCATGATGCCGGCGGTGGAGAGTAAGGTAATGGACTCCAAAAGTGCGAGTATTTTTTGTTTTACATTTTTGTGCGATTTGTGTTGTGGTGGCGTGGGCAATGTTTTAGGTTTTTTTGTTTTTAGGTCCCCCCTCCCCGCCCCGCCCCCTCCGCAGGCCTCTCCCAGAGCACTCATGACCCGGCTCTTTAGCTCAGGCATTTCCATTTCTTGCGCTAAGAGAGGCGTACAACGCCTCCCTTAGTGCTGCACCCCTTGACACAGGGCCCAGATGCCCAAACTTACACACTAAAGCCCAAACTATTCCCAACCGCTAACTTTCCCACACTGCCACCATTATCATCCCAAAAACAGAAAAGTCGAAAATCCAGCCCTGCATGTCTCAGTGAGGATTCTTCAATCCGATTGGTTGAGGAACGTCGCTATTTTTTGCCCAGCTCACAGACGCCACAAATGCCCTGTAGAGCACACTACACTGGATCAGACATCGGATTATAGAGCAAGTTTACACTCAAAAGCTCGCAAAAACTTTATGGGCAGCTGTCAGCCGAGCATCGTTCCTTCACCGCTGACCATAAAATCCGGGTTATTAATTTGAATAAGTTACAAGCAATGCTAGCAGAAACTTTGGGCAAGTCACATGTCAACTATCTCTTTCAAGGATACAGGACCAAATAAAACAAAAAAATAGAAACCAACTTGGAAGCCGTGGAACACTGACAAACATTGGGATGGTACTAAACCAATGTTTCACCAATTCCTGAGTTTGATAAGAGCTTGATAAGAGATTGATGAGAGCTCACCATTTCTGCAGCAGAAATAGTACTGTTTTGATTGCAGCACCAAGACCCCCAACTGTATCTCAGATTGTCCTCCATTTTAATGCCATAATAATTAGTATTTAATTAACAGTGGCAGCTATAAACAAGCTCATGGTACTGAAGTATCACATTTCTGTGAAGTGTATTCTACAAAGGATAAAACAGGTGCTCCCCATTACCCATTCTGGAATTTTACAGATCAGCTCAAGTGACAAGTAGGAGGTCAACCTCATTATCGAATCCCTAGTAACACCCATTAAGAATGTGTAGAAACCATGTGAGTTTATTCAAGATGTGTTATCTATGAAATGGTGACATTAGCACGTGCTGCTGTCACAGCTCAGAGGACACCTTGCATTCTTCTTCATTCAGCACTCTCAATCTGAACTGGCAATCAGCCATGCTTCCTCCCTTTTCTGGAGGGTTCGGACCAGCCAAATATGTCTTGACAAACATGTTTATGACAATGTTGAGCAAATGATTCCCCAGGACCAACTGGAAAGGGGAAAGATGGTGTGATGTTTGCAGAATTCATCCATTCAAAGGATGAAGATGACTATACTAAAGTAGGAAATGAGTATTTTCCAGAACATTTCAGAGAAGCAAATGATGTTGAGTATTTCCTCCATTTTCCTCTCTCTATGGCCTCGATTTTGTCTCCCTCCATCTGGCAGAAACCAGTTTTGGAGGAGGGGGGGGGGGGGGGGGGAGTTAAAATGGAGCAGGGGGGTCTTACTTACTCCTTTCCTGCCTCCAATCTAACTGACAGCAATTTTAAATTGCAGGCGACAAGACACCCGTCCCAAGCCGCCGGGGTCCTCTTTAAATATGTAGGTCTGGCTTTGATGACATTAGCCCGATCTTCTATGTTAATCTGAGGCCTGAGCAGGGGAGCAATGGTGGCTTCCCCACTAGGCCTAACCTGCCAGCAAGAGGAGTCAGGGAAGAAGTGCTCTTCTGGGCCTCACAAGGAAACCTTTGACCTCTACTGCCTTGGCTCCTGCCCTTCCGTTCCCCCCCTCCCCCTCCCCCCAGACCCCAATTCCCCTCCCAGACCCCTGGCAGCCACTTATTTTGTTCCTGGGACCATTCCCTGGGTCCCCGGAGGCTGCCTTGACTATCGCTTTTAATGGCCAGGCAGCTGGTAGCCTCTGACTTCCTGCCATTTTGGTCAGCAAGTTGGCAAGCATCATGTCAATGAGGCCCAGCAAACTACTGATGGGCACACTGCTCACTTTGCTGCATTCCTGCCCTGGAGTAAACACCTGGGCTCCAGTTTCACTAATCTGTCCTCATAACTAATCGTTCATCCCTGGTATCAATTCACTGAATCTATGTGTACCCTCAGCATGGCATTGGCATTCTTCCCAAGGTAGGGTGCCCAAAACTGACTACATTAGGGGTGATTTTGTGATCATGCACTTCCAGTATACAGTGGCAAACACAGAATTCACATCTCAGCACCCAACTCATGATCTTCTGCCCAGTATGGATGGAAAATCCTGGGTGGTGTACCCACTCTCTGCCAGATTGCAGAATCACCCCTAATATTCTAACTTTGGCCCAAACAATGATTTGTAAAGTTTTGGAATCACAGGAATCTTGTCTGACTTTCCCTTTCCTAACTCACGGGTACTGACGCCTTCCCACTGTTCTGGGTGAATTCTAACTCAATATAGATTGGGGGCTTCATCAGTGGGACATTAGAACGTAACTGCTTTGTTGTTAATATGCACTGTGCGATAAATCTGGTTAAGATAGTTGGATTTGGTGATCACAATCACGCTGTGCAAAATCATGAGGGTCTAGACAGAGTAGATAGGCTTAGGGTTGAAGTTCAACAAAAAACCCGCGACCTAAAGAATAGATGGTGAGTGGAGAAAGCACAGGAGATTCATCAACTGGCCGACAGCCAAGATGTGCGAAGATTCTTCACCGCAGTCAAGTCCACCCACGGCCCAAGCACCCAAGGCCCCACCCCATTGCTGGCCAAGAAAGGGGAGACACTCACCAAGGACACCGAGGCAGTCAGGACCCGCTGGAAGAAGCACTTCGAAGATCTCCTTAACCGAGACTCTGCCTTTGACTCGAGGGTCCTCGACTCCATCCCGCAGCATGCTACCCGCCACCATCTCAACAAAACACCAGCCCTGCACGTGGTAGAAAAGGCCATCCATCAGCTCAAGAACAACAAGGCAACAGGAGCGGATGGAATCCCCGCTGAGGCACTAAAGTATGGCGGAGAGACACTATTGGCACGAATGCATGACCTCATCTTTCTCATCTGGGGGGAGCAGAGCATGCCGGGAGATCTCAGAGATGCAGTAATCGTGACCATCTTTAAAAAAGGGACAAGTCCGACTGCAGCAACTACAGAGGAATCTCCCTGTTATCAGCCACTGGGAAGGTCATCGCTAGAATCCTCCTCAACCGTCTTCTCCCTGTGGCTGAGGAGCTCCTCCCGGAGTCACAGTGCGGAGTCCATCCACTACGGGGCATAACGGACACGATCTTTATGGCGTGACAACTGCAAGAGAAATGCAGGGAACAGCACCAACCCTTGTACATGGCGTTCTTTGGCCTTACAAAGGCTTTCAACACTGTTAACCGCGAGGGATTATGGAGCGTCCTCCTCCATTTCAGCTGCCCCCAAAAGCTCGTCACCATCCTCTGCCTGCTCCACGATGATATGCAGGCCGTGACCTTGATCAACCGATCCATCACAGACCCAATCCACGTCCGGACCGGGGTCAAGCAGGGCTGCGTCATCATGCCAACCCTCTTCTCGATCTTCCTCACTGCAATGCTCAACAAGCTCCCTGCTGGAGTGGAACTAAACTGCAGAACCAGTGGGAACCTGTTCAACCTTCATCATCTCCAAGCCAGATCCAAGACCGTCCCATCCTCTGTCGTCTAACTACAGTACGTGGATGATGCGTCTGCGCACATTCAGAGACTGAACTCCAAGTCATAATCAACATCTTCACTGAGGCGTATGAAAGCATGGGCCTTACACTAAACATCTGTAAGACAAAGGTCCTCCACCAACCTGACCTCGCCACACAGCACTGTCCCCCAGTCATCAAGATCCACGGCACGGCCCTGGAAAATGTGGACTACTTTCCATACCTTGGGAGTCTATTATCAACAAGGACAGATATCGATGACGAGGTTAAACACCACCTCCAGTGCACCAGTGCAGCCTTCGGCTGCCTGGGGAAGAGTTTTCAAAGATCAGGCCCTCAAATCTGCCACCAAGCTTATGGTCTACTGGGCTGCAGTGATACCTGCCCTCCTGTATGGCTCAGAGACGTGGACCATATACAGCAGACACCTCAAATCGCCGGAGAAATACCGCCAACGATATCTCCGCAAGATCCTGCAAATCTCCTGGGAGGACAGACGCACCAACATCAGTGTTCTCGATCAGGCCAACATCCCCAGCATCAAAGCACTGACCACACTCAACCAATTCCGTTGGGCAGGCCACATTGTTCGCATGCCTGACACAAGGCTCCCAAAGCAAGTGCTCTACTCGGAACTCCTACATGGCAAGCGAGCCCCAGGTGGGCAGAGGAAACGTTTCAAGGACATCCTCAAAGCCTCCTTGATAAAATGCAACATCCCCACTGACACCTGGGAGTCTCTGGCCAAAGACCGCCCTAAGTGGAGGAAGAGTATCCAGGAGGGCGCTGAGCACCTTGAGTCATCGCCAAGGGCATGCAGAAAGCAAGTGCAGGCAGCGGAAGGAGTGTGCGGCAAACCAGACTCCCCACCCACCCTTTCCTCCAATGACTGTCTGTCCCACCTGTGACAGAGACTGTAATTCCCATATTGGACTGTTCAGTCACCTGAGAACTCACTTTTAGAGCGGAAGCAAGTCTTCCTCAATTTTGAGGGACTGCCTATGATGATGATGAGTGGCAAACTTTTCCCATTGGTGGAAGGGTCAAGAACCAGATGACACAGCTTTAAGGTGATTGGCAGAAGAACCAAAGGCGACATGAGGGAAAACTTTTTTATGCAGCGAGTAGTTATGATCTGGAATGCACTGCCTGAAAGGGTGGTGGAGGCAGATTCAATTGTGGCTTTCAAAAGGGAATTGGAGAAGTACCTGAATGAAAAAAAATTGCAGGGCTACAGGGAAAGGGTGGGGGAGTGAGACTAGCTGAAGTGCTCTTGCAGAGCGTCAGCATGGGCTCGACAGGCCGAATGGTCTCCTACTGTGCTGTATCCATTCTATGATTCTAATCTATGATTCCATCCTGGTATTCCAGCACAGTAACTAAGGCAGGGGCAGAAAAATGTGTTAGAAAATATTTCAATTTACATTTGTGACAAATAATTCAAATTATGTCAAATATTCTGTAGCACCACAACACTAAGAATTGGTATTAGCACCTGCATTCACACAGTCCCACAGGCAAAATAAATACCTAGTCTATTTCTCTATACATTTTGGAAAAATAGTGGGAAAACACATTAACACATTTTATATATATTACACTCACATATTCAGTTTAGTGAGAGACCCTGTGGAGGTGCTACAGTATAAATTTGTGACCATGAACAGTCTTTGCCTCCTATTAAAAACATGGTCTACCACTTCATTTCAGATTCATTAAAATAATGAGGTTCTAACGTTTAGTTAGAAAAAACAAAATTTACTGCTTTCTTTTGCTAATCTACAATCCTTTCTGCTTATTATTCTGCTGGTTGTGTTTTCTTCATTTTAACATTTTCTGGTCCCTTCTAATTTTCTTAATCTTTCTTTTTTCTCGCTATAGACTTGATGATGTAGCCTACATGTTAAAAAAAACCTTTATAAATTCAGCCAGGGTTCCCTATCCATACACTTTCTGGTCAGGTGAGGATGAGATCATGCTCAGTCATGCTTCCCCCTAATTCAACAACAATAACAACTTGTATTTATATAGCGCCTTTAACATAGTGAACCATCCCAAGGTGTTTCACAGGAGCATTATCAAACAAAAGCTTGGTCAAAGGAGTAGGTTTTAAGGAGCGTCTTGAAGGAGGACAGAGAGAGAGAGGTAGAAAGGGAGAGAGGTTTAGGGAGGGAATTCCAGAGCTTAGGTCTTCAGCAGCTCAAGGCACTGCTGTCAATGGTGGAGCAGCTAAAATTGGGGATGCACAAGAGGCCAGAATTGGAGGAGTGCAAATGTCTTGGAAAGTTATAGGGCTGGAGGAGGTTACAGAGATAAGGAGGGGTGAGGCCATGGAAGGATTTGAAAAACCAGGATGAGAATTTTAACATGGAGGCGTTGTTTAACAGGGACCAATGTAGATCAGTGAGCACAGGGGTTAAATAGCCTGTCCACATAGACTGTCCAGACTCACAGTCAGCTGTTCAGGGTTGGTCCTATATGTAGTGTGTCGTTGAACTAGCTGAGTCACTGCCTCAGTAGATGATGGATGAAGGGAACATCTCCCTCACACGAGCTTTGACAATGCTACTATGTTATGCACTGTGCACACAGTGGTGAATAGAGATTGATCTCAAAATATGGATACCCATTTCTCCTGCAACTTGTAATGTTTGAAAATACAATAAATCTTGAAACGTCCCATTAAAAAGTTTTCAGAATTTGAGCTGGACAGAAGTCAGCGTTTAACGATACAAGATTAACCTCTTCAAAGAAAACTGTAGCATGTTGCCAAGAGTTGCCTTTATTGGGACTTAACTTTGCTTCCATTATCTGTGATCTTGCAGCCAACTGATTAGTAGGAAATATGCACAACCACAAACTCCATGCAAATTAACTCTCTGTTTGTAGATGATGCCATTTTATTTTGCACAAATTGTGTATATCCTGAGAAAATAGAATTTAACTGCATCAAAAATACTTATGTGTTACTTAGGGACAGAATTCCATGGTCCTTCTGGAGCAGTCCCACCACAACTCTGGCTCCAAGATGGCGGACAGGATGGCAGCTCCCTCGGGAACTCTCCCTGAACAAATTTCCCCCGGCCCTCTGCTGCCATCCTTCATTCTTCTCTCCCCAATCTCCCGGCCCCACTCCACTGTTTAAGTTCCCCCTGGCCCTAATGGTGAGTGAATTTCCTACCCCTAAAGCGTATCCCGTACCCCTAAAACCCATGCTGCAAGGGCAGCTATGCAGGCCCACTGCCCATCCCCCAACCATGACTGCTCCTTACCTTCATCTGTGAGCACCGGACTTTCCTTCCAAATCGACCTTCCTGCTGCCAATCCTTTCACTCCCCACTGCAATGCTCCATCTCACTCTCAACAAGCTCCCCGCTGGAGTGGAACTAAACTATAGAACCAATGGGAACATGTTCAACCTGTTTCGCCTCCAGGCTAGATCCAAGGTCGTCCCATCCTCTGTCATCGAACTACAGTACAAGGATGACGCTTGCGTCTGCGCACATTCAGAGGCCGAACTCCAAGCCATCGTCAACACCTTCACTGAAGCGTACAAAAAGCATTGGGCCTTACATTAAACATCCGTAAGATAAAGATCCTCCACCAATCTGACCCTGCCACACAGCACTGCCCCCCGTCATCAAAATCCACGGCGCGGCCTTGGACAACGTGGACCACTTTCCATACGTCGGGAGCCTACTATCAGCAAGGATAGACATCGATGACGAGGTTCAACACCGCCTCCTGTTGCCTGAGGAAAAGTGCTTGAAGACCAGGACTTCAAATCTGGCACCAAGCTTATGGTCTACAGGGTAGTAGTGATACCCGCCCTCCTTTATGGCTCAGAGATGTGGACTATATACAGTAGACACCTCAAAGCACTGGAGAAGTACCACTAGCGCTGCCTCCGTAAGATCCTGCAAATCCACTGGGAGGATAGACGCACCAGTTTCAGTGTTCTCGCTCAGGCCAACATCCCCAGTGTCGAAGCACTGACCAGCTCCGTTGGGCGGGCCACATCAACCGCATCCCGACATGAGACTCCCAAAGCAAGCACGCTACTCGGAACTCCTACACGGCAAGCGAGCCCCAGGTGGGCAGAGGAAAGATTTCAAGGACACCCTAAAAGCCTCCCTGATAAAGTGCAACATCCCCACTGGCCCAAGGTGGAGGAAGAACATCCGGAAGGGCGCTGAGCACCTCGAGTCTCGTCGCCGAGAGCATGCAGAAAACAAGCGCAGGCAGTGGAAGGAGCGTGCGACAAACCAGACGCCCCACCCACCCTTTCCTTCAACCACTGTCTGCCCCACCTGTGACAGAGACTGTAATTCCCCCATTGGACTGTACAGTCACCTGAGAACTCACTTCTAGAGTGCAAGAAAATCTTCTTTGATTCCGAGGGCCTGCCTATGATGATGATGATGACCACAACTCTGGCAGCGTAAGGGCCAGAAAATAGGCCAGGATCCTGATGTGCCAGGAAAAGGACTTTGCTATCTGCAGCCACTTAAATGTCCACAAATCTTACATAAACATATTAGGGCTGATGTGGACTCTGAATCCCTCAACATGAACTCAGTGTAAAAACTTTTGCACCTTAATCAGTATTTTTTATGCTCCAAAAGATAAGCGACAAGAGTTTGGGGAATGGGTTATTTTTCTACTTTTGTCACTTCATGTCAACATTGTGCTGCCAGACCATGCATAACATAACAAGTGCAGAATAAAGATTCCTCTATTCTCGTCAATATAATTTAACCCACACACTCAGAGGAACCCCTCTTGGGGCAGATGAATGGCTCAGTATGTACATACACTGTGCAGTGCAGCACTGAGTTACAATCAAAGAAGATCTTGGGATCAATTCCTGGTCTGAGTTTGGTAATCCAATCTCTACTGGGGCAGTAGTGTGAGCCCCACTATTACACTCAAATTCCCCGCATTAGGGAAGAGAAAACGTAACCAGAATTTCTACTTGATTACTATCTAGCTATCCCTACTAGAAGATAAGCATCAGGTGAGGGCAGGATCAGATTCAGCTGTGATCCTAAACCCTTCCCCATCAAATAATGGATAACTCATCACCTAGATTTACGCATGAAAAATGGGCCCTTGGCTAAGATAACAGAGGCTGCTGGCACCTCAGCAAGCGTCACTGGTTCTGCAACAGGCAGAAACTGTGTAAGTACCAGTGGCAATTTTTTCAGTTTCCCAAGCCTATCTTTGTGGTTTCTCACAGCAACTTACTGATTTATGCTGTAGCTCTGCACTTTGTTGCACCCACTAGGAACAAAACTGATGCTCTTCATATTTTCTTCAATTAGAAAGAAGCCCTCTAGCAGTCTTTATCCCATCAGTTTGGGCAGGTTCTGAACCCAGATCTAAGTAATGAAAAGATAATTTTTCATTCCAATGCATCATCTAAACATCCTTTTGATAAGATGTTTTGCCTATTCATTAGGGTTTAAAATTCTGCTTTCAGGATTACACATTGGCACAATGAATGGTGGTATCGTCTAACAACGAACTATAGACCAACATTAACAGAGGCCGAGGTGCAAGCTGTCCGGAAGACCTGCTGTATAATGTTGCCCAGGGAAAATTCTGAGGGGAAGGTGAGGAAGAAGATAAATAAAGATTGCAAAGGTAAAATTCTACTTTCCTGTATTTGACCAGTTCAGGTTTTATGTATTTATGTGGGTACAGTAGTGTAATGGTTATGTTACTGAACTAGTAATTGAGAGGCCTAGACTAATCATCCAGAGAATGTGGCAGTTTGATCACTTTAATTCAGTTTTTAAAAAGTTAGAAATAAAGTGACCTTGAGGCTGTCAGACTGTCCTAAAAACCCATCTGGTTCATTAATGTCCTTTAGGAAAGAAACCTGTCGTCCTTACCCAGTCTGGCCTATAAGTGGCTCCAGTCCCACAGAGATGTAGTTGACTCTTAACTGCCTTCTGAAATGGCCTAGCAAGCCACTCATTTGTATCAAACTGCTAGTATCACACAGACCGCTGCAGTTCAAGAAGAAGGCCCATTACCACCTCTCAGGGCACCTAGCAATGGGCAATAAATGCCAGCCTTTCCAATGACACCCACAATCCCAAGAATGAATTTAAAAAATTTAATCGTGCATCTTCAGCAAAAGAAAAATTAAACAGAATTTTTGTGGGGCAGGGAAGGAGGGAAAAAAAATCAGTTCCAGAGGGCTGCTACTCATTTTGTTTTAAACTTTAGTTTATCAATAGAACAACAAAGTAATTTCAGGACCTATTTCCTTGGCGTAAATTGTCCTGTCTATATATTTAACTAGAAGTCAAGGTTAATGGTGTTAGTTAATAGGTTCCTAAAAGAAATGACCTGCATTAGTACACGATGACACTGAACTCAGCTCAACACTAGAACAAAGGTGCACTGGCAATCGTCAGACACAACAAAAACTGCTGATCATTGACATTAGGATCCATAAATTCAATCTTAAGTGTCTTGGTTGAGAGTAAATGGCAGGCCTTATTTTCTTAATCGAACTACGTGGAGATCAGCTGAATTCACAAGGCCATACTCTGGTTCTCCAACGAATCACCCCATTAAACACAGACGGTAAACTGCCACATCATCCATTTTTTTTCTTGATATCCAGTATTTTCAAAAATAAAACCCAAATTTACAAATCACGGTGCAAAAAATCAAATATCCAGGATCCTTAAGTCTCCAAGCATTATTATGCAATATGCAAAGTGAAAAACAATTAGCAGCAGCCCTGAACGGTGAAATTGAATTTATAACCATTATCTCTTCATTTCATTTAAGGCTATTGTTTTTTTGGGAATGAGTTTCCTTGAATTTCCACCTTTCTCTATCATTATAAACAATGTTAAAACTTACACCCAGTATGAATAAGTTTTGAACTGCATTATCTCCTCGCCAGACTGATTATATACTTTTATACAGTGAACATAATTCTTCAACATATCGTTTCTAATGTAACAAGATAATTGCTGTTTCTCATATACATTCTTTGTGTCAACAATGCGCGACATATATGTTACATTTTATGCAAATTTCCTACAAGCTAATTTTAACATTTGGCAATGCACTAAAAAAACGCAATAAAAAATTCACAGTAATATTTATAACTAGAAAAATACATTTATATAGGGGCCGAAATTTACCATTGCCCAAAACGGGCCGCACCTTCCGCTCCTGAAGTGTTTTTTCCGCCGCTCCGGGTGAGGTCGCCTCTTTCCGTAAATTCAGCTCTTTATCCTTTTTTTTGCAGTGGACCGGAAGTCAGTCATAATGAGGGCGGAAGTGAGGTGGGACAGAGGCTCTGCTGCTGTGTGCGTCACCACGCTCTTCCCTTCACTTAAAGGAGAGAGCCTTCGACACTTTGAAACTTTGGTCCACTGGGCCACCAGGGAGGGTTTCGGTCGGGCCAGCAGTCTGGCAATCAAGAGGGGGTGCCAGGAGGCCTGTTGGCGGCCCAGCCGAACCCGGAGGCATAATTGTCAGCCCGACCTGGCAGTCGGCTGACTAAAAAACATGGCGGCTGCGGCAGTGCACCCTCCCCTTGAAGGGCCGGCGCGCTGCCATGGCTCAGAGTGAAAGCAAGGTGCACCGACAGAAAAAGCTGTCGAGGGCACCGCACGGCGAATTAAAGATTTTTGCATCTAAATTTCGCGGAAGGCGCAATGGAGGTGCAGGAGATTGGCAGCGCGCCCTTTGATGAAGCACTTAGGGTGGGTCGGAAGTGGGGACCGCCAGAAAAATACCCGAGCTGAATTTCACTGGTGGCGGCTATTGGACCAGATGTCGAATGCCGCTTGGCCGCCGCTTTCTGGCGGTGAGGCCTTTTTGGGGAGCACAATTTCGGCCCCATAGTGCCTCATCAAATCTCTCAGAAATGTCTCAAAGCAGTTCACCTAAAATACCGAAAGAGCAGTTACTAGTATGTAGGCAAACAGAACAGCCATTTTGCGCAGTGAGATCCCACTAACAGTAATGAGATCAATGGCCAGTTAATCTGTACTTGACGGTATTGGTTGAAGGAGGAACATTATCCAAGGCACCAGGAGAAGGGAGCTTTCAGATTCACCAGAAAGGCAGATGGGCTTTGGTTTAACTCTCAGCCAAAGGAAGACACCTTCAAAAATGCAGCACTCCCATCAGTACTGCACAGGAGTGTCAGCCGAGGTTATGTGATCAATTTGTAATGGGGTTTGAGCCCACAGGTTTCTGACTGGGAACTGAGAATGCTACCAGCTGAGTCAAGTTGACACACCGAAAATTTCTGTAGTTGATATTAAAAAAGAACCTCAACTCAAGAGAAATATGCTTGGCTTTCATATTCAGTATCTCGTCAATACAATATGTATATCTATACATTATTAAAAGGCTTGCAGCTGCCTACACTTCCTGTCCACATTACCTTTATGATTTTTGCGTAGCATCAAAAAGTCAGCGTTTTAATGGAAACTCCCTGATATTGTAACATTTAAAATGTCAATTCTGGTGTTAAAAATGTTAAAATTTACCTGGTCATGATGTAAGCAAGTCTTCCTCTCACAGCAGCTTGCAATGTTTTTAGGAAACAATAGTGAGGCATACATTTTGAACTTATGCTTTTGAAGACACAGAAATGAAAGCTGTCCTGTCCAACCTCCCAGCTACTTAGCCTCTAATGACCACATCGCAAAGTCTCCTATTCTACCACTCCTCAGCCCACAGCTGTTTCAAAAACGTAAGTTGATTCACAATGTTTTTAAACTTAAATGCACAAAAGAAGGAAAGAAAGAAAGACTTGCATTTTGCGCTGCCATGTCAATTCTTACGGGTCTGTGTCGCGATCGTGCAGCCCGGCACTCCGTTTCGGTGCCGGGTTGTGGTCACGGCACCCTGCCTCCTCGGTGGCCTGGTGTAGGCCCCTGAAAACCCTGCAGAGCTTGCAATGTGCCCTCCCCTTTAATAGAGGGGCAGGACCCTGGAATCGCGTCAGCGCTACGCGGAGAGGCCAGGTAACGCCCATGAGCCGGCCCCGACAGGAAGTGGAATGCCCGACATTGCGCTCCACTTCCTGTCAGTGGCGGTGACCCCAATTTTGAAAGAAAATAAAGACTTGAATTTATATAGCACCTTTCACGACCACTGGACGTCTCAACGCGCGGTTACAGCCAATTAAGTAGTTTTGGAGTGTAGTTACTGTTGTAATCATAGAATCATAGAAATTTACAGCACGGAAGGAGGCCATTTTGGCCCATCGTGTCCACGCCGGTCGATAAGAGCTATCCAGCCGAATCCCACTTTCCAGCTTTTGGTCCGTAGCCCTGTAGGTTACAGCACTTCACGTACTTTTAAATGTGGTGAGGGGTTCTGCCTCTACCACCCTTTCAGGCCATGAGATCCTGACCCACACCGCCCTCTGGGTGAAGAAATTTCCCCTCATATCTCCTCTAAACCTTCTACCAATTACTTTAAATTTATGCCCCCTGGTTATTGACCCCCTCTACTAAGGGAAATAGGTCCTTCCTATCCACGCTATCTAGGCCCCTCATAATTTTATACACCTCAATAAGGTCTCCCCTCAGCCTCCTCTGTTCCAAAGAAAACAAACCCAGCCTATCCAATCTTTCTCATTGCTAAAATTCTCCAGTCCAGGCAACATCCTCATAAATCTCCTCTGTATCCTCTCCACATACATGAAAAGCTTGGTTAACCAAAAATCTGTCTGAGATATAATTACTTTCAAGAGGGTATCTAATGTCTTGTTTATCTGATCCCAGTACTGACAAGAGAATTAGAGGGTCATTTTGAACCTAACTCATCCAGCGGGTAGATGATGGGATTGGGTCCACTTGTTTTATGTCCTGCCCTGTTTTACTCTCCACTGATTTCGAACTAGTGGCCAACCTGAACCTGTCCAGCAGGTTAGGTTAGAATTACCCACTTGTTTTGGAGTCATTGAAGTAGTCACTTATTGTATTTGAATCACAAGCTTGTTTGTTTTTTCTTCTTTTATGACACCAGATTCACCTGCACCAAATAAAGGAAAGGACATGCGTTTATATAGTGCCTTTCACATCCTCAGGGCATTCCAAAATGCTTTACAACCAAAGAATGATTTATTTTTGTGAAACATAGTCAATGCTGTAATGTTGGGAAAATGCTGCAGCCAATTTGCACACACCAAGGACCCACCAACAGCAAAGAAATACATGACCAGATCCATTGTTTTAGTTGCTGGTTGAGGGATAAATGTTGGCTAGGATACCAGGGGAACTCACATGCTTTTCTTCAAACAGCATCATGGGATCTTTTACATCCACTTGAATTTAACATCTTATCCGAAAGATGCCACCTCCGACAGTACAATGCTCCCTCAGTACTGCACTGAAGTGTCAGCCTGGATTACGTGCTCAAGTTTCTGGAGCGTGGCTTGAAACCATGGTCTTCTGATTCAAAGGCAAGAGCACTACCAGTGATCCATGAGTGACACCTGTGGAAGGAGCCTTGCCTTGCCTATTCTTGGAAAGTGACATGATTGCATCTCCTCCAACCAAATCTTTCACGTACAGTAAGACAATTGTAACAAATGTGGGTAGCTGTCCTCAACCACTCTCAACTACAGGTATAATGTGTTTTGTAATCAGGACTACCACAACATGGTCAGTTAGACCAAAGCTGAGGGACTGCTAAATGACAGAGGCCATTGAGAACCAGTTGTCAATTTCTAATTCTCTCCGCTCCTCTTTTGACGCCTCTCACTTTTACTGGGGTATGTTTCACAGCAACAGTCACTCTCCAATACCTTACCCACCTAGAGGAAATGTTGGCAACCAATTCAACTGTGAAGGCTCATAACCAAGCCCGATTTCTGTTCTCATCTGATATTGCTATACACATGCTTCCCAGTGATCACAGAACGTCACAGTACAGAAACATGGCATTCAGCCCATCCCATCTGTGCTGGTGTTTTTCTCCACATGAGCCACCTAGAATAATCTTACTTTCCTGTACTTTTCCCATATCCTTTAATACTCTTCTTTTACAAGCATCAATCTAATTCCCTTTGAAAAGAATTTACAGACTGTGCTTCAACAGTAAATTATGGTAGAGAATGCCAAATTCTGTGAATTTTTTTTAACCTACCCTTTATTCTTAACATCTCAATCTGGAAGACTTCTATCAATTCACCCTCAATCTCCTCGGCTGGAGGGAGAAACACCTTAATTTCTCAAATCACTTTTGAAAATTGTAAACCCTCATCCCTGGTAACATCCTGCTAGAGTGGGAATACTGGGCGATTCCTCCTCCTCCTCCCCAGCTTAGGGACGCTGCAGATGTTGGTCGGGCTGCGATCAGCTAACTAAGCACAGGGCCCAGATGAAACATGGGACCTTCTTGTCTGTATCGTTTAATATTATACCAGGCAATCATTTTATTTACTGGAGCACTAGGACAGCTTCAGTTGTCAATGTTTAATTGGCTGATTTCACAAGAAAACTATAATGATTTTCAGAAGTTCCATTTTAAACAGGAAGGTTATTGAATACTCAGCTATTGATAACTACTCTGTTAATGGCTCACAGGTCTACAGCGCAGGAGAGTCTGAAGTCTACATTCTTGAGACTGAGGGAACTAACTCCAAAAAATGTTGTAAAAATGGGTAGTGACACAACTGCTCCTTCATTGTGTTGACATTTTGTTAGGCTGGAACTGCATCAATATGTACTTTGAAATGCAGCACTTCATCGCATTGGAATGCTAAACACTTTTCCAAAAACACAGGAATGGAATAACTTCTATAAATATTCTTCAATGGCAACTTGTTTATATCAAAGATGAGTTATCGCTTATACACACGCACACAAATACGTAGAACACGCTGATTTTTCCTAAGGGATTTCCTTCAAGAAAAACTAATGGATTTACATTATGTAAGATAAGTTTGGTCTAAAACATTTCTTCCCTCTTGGGACTCAACCAAATATAATATCCTTGTCTAACTCAAGGTATGTGGTGCATTTTTTCCACCTTCTTTAAGATTCTCAGCCAAGAAGATGGATGCAAAAAATTTCTCCCCATTTTTGAGAAAGACAACCTGTCAGTTAAATTTAGTAAGTGGAAACTAGAGGATGCACTCGAAGGTTAAAATTATTTTCTTCAAGTTTCTCTTTCCCGGTACTAAAAAGTATCTCACCGCCAATGTCTACCTCGAACAGAAAAACAATATATTTGGTTACACAATATACAAAAGGAAAACCATGAATGTTGTAAATCTGAACTAAAAACAGAAAATGCTGAAACTACACGTGGAAGAGAAAACGTTAACATTTCGGTTAGAGCCTTTCATCGGAATGTAGCCCGTACACAAAGCCCCACCCCAGATTAACCTGTCTTTCTCTTTCAGTTCTAAGTTGGCAAAAGAAAATTGGAAATATTGGTCATAACACACAAGGATGCAAGGGCTTCATAAAGGGCAAGTTGATTGTGAATTAGCAAGTTGTATAACTGACTTCCTAATAGACAAGAAGACATTAGGCACTCCACTGTCGGAATGTTTCTGTAGCTATATCTATGCACAATCAGGATCAGTGCCATAGTAAACGCACATGTTAATTGTCCATTTGCGCACATTTATCACATTGCAATATTTCCTTATGCTAAATATAACAGGCATCCTCCAGTTGCTGGCTGGAAAGGTAATTTAAATATTGGTGTTGAATGGATGCCAAATTCCTGAAAAAAAGCTGGTCCTGTATGTTCTAAAAATGCACCGTCAAATGATCATATCCACTTTACCAAATTATAATAAATTCAGCTTTCCACCAGTGAAAGATTCCCCTTGTTTTGATTTAATTAATGTTGAAATAATGGAAAATGCAACTAATTGACTGGTCTCAACTAAAGTGGTTGTGTGCACAGAAAGGATCATTATTTAAATACGCAATACTCATTTTTGTGCTCTTCGCAGAGCACATCACACACTTCTGCAGAGGATCACACATTCGATCCGCAGCCCACAGCTTTTCTGACCATTAATTTTGATGAGATAGAAAATCGGCCGGGCACTCGCACCGTGCGATGCTGTGCACCGAAGAGAACAAAGACCAAACATTATCCCGCAATGCTTTAAATATGAAGGACTCAATTTTACCCAAAGCGGCTTTTTGGCGTACTTAAAGAGTTACGCCCATTTTTTGGGGGCCCAACCAAGCCGAAAAAAATCATCCAACTTTCCCCATTTGAATTGTTGATTTTGGCGCTGTCTAGCCTATCCTTTAGCTTTGGGGGTGGAACCTAAGATCTGTGCCAAAAAGATGGGGTTACTAGGGTAACGAGGGACGCATTGCGTGCTGAGATTGGAAAGTGAAACATACACACATTCTGGCCAGCTCACAGCAACCTGCACAAGCACCTTGCACATTGCAGCAGCATTCCAACTTTAAATTATTAAAGAGTTTATGACAAAAGTCTATCCACCCCCCCACCCAACTCCCGGTGCCGCTCCTAACCCTGGTCAAAGGCCCTCCCCCTCCCGATACCGGTTGCCGTTGCTAGCTCTGGCTGAAGGGCCTCCCTCCTCCCAATGCCACTCCTAATTCTGGCTGAAAGATTTCCCTCCTCTGCCGGTGCCAGTTGCCACTCCTAACCCTGACCGAATCCCACTCTCTTCTCTCTCCACCCCCACTCCCCAGCCCTCCCCCCCCCCCACCGTCCCTCTCCTCTCCTCTCCCACTTTCTCTCCCTCTCTGCTGTTGCTGTCCGGACCATGGAACTGCATCTGCTGCACTGATTCTCTTACCTGCGCCGATTTTGTTAACTGCCCAGAAGATTTTTCCAGCGCGGTCACATACACCGTCCGAGGAAAAATTGGAGTAAATCGGAGCTGGCCAAACTTGCATAAATGGTCAGAATTATCGCGGGTGGCAGGCTACGCCCCCAATGAGGCAAAAAAAACCTAACCTAAAAAAATCATAACTAACTGAGTAGCGCTGGTGCACAATCTTTGGGGAAACTTGGATATTTTAATTTAGGCCAAAAAAAGCAGTGCGCGCCAAAGAAACAGCGTAGATCACTGGGGAAAATTCAGCTCATTAACCCTGTGTTATTGAATTTCTTAGTGTTGGGAAGTAAATCTTTAGAATATAACCTTTCAGAATGACAGGAAAGGAGAGAATAACTAAAGAGAAAAGACTGTGGGGAGAAATTTGGTCGCGCCTTACTTGGGCTGGTAACCCAGGCGGAGCTTTGAAAAAGTTTTGCCCTCCGCCCAGAAATTCGGCAGACATGCCCTGCCCATCCAAGCATCTCTCACCTTCTAGCTCCTTACTCAGCCTGAGCCCACCTACCAGCACCTTTCAACTCTTCATATGCGGTCCCAGTCCTGAGCCTCATTCTTACTGGTAGTTGCTTGTGTCCCAGACCCACTGTTCACACATCCACTGTGTGATGCCACACAGGATGAAATGCCGATACGCACACTTCGCCTTATTACTCAGGAGTACCATACTGCGGACATCTGTGGCACAACAGCACCTACACAGCCACTAACAACTTTTTGTTTTTGTCATTGCGGCTCAAACCCGCACACATTATGCATGAGCTACATCACTGGGGAGAGGGCCAGCCCTACCTCTAGGACCTGACCAACAAGGAGGAGTAAGTGTCTGCCCTCATGGGTGCTGGAGGGCGGGGAGGCAGAGTCCCTGCTCGACAGTGACGATATGTGAATGAGATGGGTGTTGTGTGTGAGTCCCCTAAGCCTTAAGGCCACATGCCTTGCAAGATGTTACAACAAAAGTAACGATGCCCCCCTCCTTCTTGCCTTCCTGCCCCCTCCCCAGCTGATAACCGCACTTCTGTTGCTTTGTGCTTACAGATGATGAGCCAGAAGAGTGCCAGCCTGCCCGTCAGCTTACGTCTGTAGACGACGGGGAAGATGAGGAGGAGGAGGTGGAGAGCATTGTGCCGAGACAGGGCGAGATGTTCACAGTTGCATCGAGTGGGGAGAGCACCTTGGTCGAAGAGGCCATCTTCCCAGGGTTAACTGACCCTCCTTACCCCAGTGGCCTGCAGCAACATCCAGCGCAAGGGGAGGCTCAGGGGCCAGCTCTCCAGAGGTTAAGTCGGCCCATGAGTCATGCTCACAGACAGACAGATGAGGACCTGAACTTGAAGGCTATGTCCAGGGAGTCCATGCAGATGCACTGCGAGCTCGTGGGTGCTTTGGCGAGGACACCCCCAAACGTGGATGCACTTGCATTGAATGTGGTGCAGGCCGCCTCAACCTTGGCATTTGCGCTTCGGGGGCCCATCGAACCCATCCTTGGTCGATTACAACGGGTGCTGGACACCACAAGTGGCCAAGACATGATGGCTGACATGGCAGGAGCCCTTGAGCGGCAGGCTGAGACCATGCAACACCTGCATTCTGCCATGTCGTCAGTGCGTGCTGGCATCAATGCACTGCCTGCTCTGATGCAGGGTCAAATTGATGCAACGCAAGCATTGACTGCTGCCATCGTGAATTGGGCCCCATCAGTCCAACGGGGAGGTAACGATGCCGAAGTAGGCCAGCAATCGGCGCTGCACCAGATTGCTCCGGCTGTTGAGGCTCTGCCCCGGGTGAGTGGCAGACTGTCAGTCCAGATGGAACGTGATATTCTCTCTCGGGAAGACAGCTTTGGGTCTCCTGACACTGCCATCCTGTCTTTGCACCTGCTGCGGTCTGCACCCCAGCCATCCCACACTGCTGCCGCCCATTCTCGGGCGGAACTATCAGCAGCCGGGCCTTCCAGGCCCAGAGCTGGTTCAGGGTTTCGTGGTAGGTCATTTGTCCTGTCTCCCTCAGACACACAGCAGCCTTCAAGTGGCCTTACTGCAAGCACTGAGGACCCATTGAGGAGGAGCCATAGGCAGGAGAGGGGGGTGAGGCAGATGGGTGGGAAATGCCTATGCAAGAATCACTGATGAAAGGTGTGGCCATGGGCCTTATGTAGAAAAGGTCTAAATGTTATTCATCTGTTATATTATTTGAAGGGGCGGGTGCCCATTGTGTTTTCCTTGAGGGGGATGGGGTTTTTGGGATTGTTTGAGGGGAGGTGTTTCCAATAAAATGTAAAGTTGAACCTTTCCTTCAGCCTTTGATGTATGACTGTTCACTTGTAACGGAGAGTTGGCATTATCGTGCCACAATACACACTTGTTATTAGCTGCATCCCTCAGCTCACCACATTTAAGCGAAGCATTCCCTTATGAGCCACCACCGAATATCCCTGCCGCCGCCAACATTGGCATGCTGACTCCTCCGAGACTGCTGCTGGTCATCGCCGTGTTGCTGGACATTTGGGGCATCGAGAATAGTGAGACCTATTGAAGGAAGTATTGAAGGCTGCCTCTAGAGCGGTCCAGGCATGGGAATCATTGCTTCAGCACCCCTATAGTCTGTTGCGGGTGGCAGCATGGCTCTCACTGTAGCGTTCCTCCGGCTCTGTGGTGGGGTTGTGGAGGAAGGTCATTAGTCAGGTGGCCAGGCCATATCCCTTGTCCCTGAGCTGAAACAGTCGAGGAACAGTGCTCTCCCACAGGATAAATGCATCATGTGCACTTCAAGTATAGCGAGCACTGACTGCGAGGATACGCTGCGTGTGGTCACACACCAGCTGCACATTTAGGGAGTGGGATCCCTTTCGGTTTCTGAAGACCTCTGCATTCTGGAATGGTGCTCACAAGGGAAGCCCGCTATCCTGGCAAACCCACATGCACACTCATCCTGTTTCTCCCTGGTCATCGGGAAGGAATGAAGTCCATTGGACAGGTGTAGAGAGCCTGTGTGACGTTGCGGATGCAGCGATGTGCTACGAATTGTGAGATGCTGCATATGTCCCCTGATGTAGCCTGGAGGCATGAAAGGGGAGTGCCACCGTGACCTTCACAGCCATTGGTAGTGCAATCCTGGTGCTGATGTGAGGCTGCTGGTCTTCCTGCAGGAGATGGCATATCTCTGTAACTATCTCCTTTGGGAAACACAGCCTTCTGACACACTGCTCCTCGGGCAGGTCCAGGTATGAGCGTCGCCACTGGTAAAGCCGTGCGGGGTAAGGCTTCCTGCCCCGACGTCTAGGGGTTCTCCTTCTTCTACTGCCGACATGGCCAACAGCCCTTCTCTTTCACAACGTCTTGCTAGAGCATGTAGAGTGTGACGCTGGCGAACCAGTATTGCACACATTAAAATTTTAGAAATAAATTTCTCTCAAGCTCAACTGTTATATGTCTGCCGCTGCAAACTCGGAGGTTCACGTACCGTGCTGTGTGTAAACGTTGCACTGACTGTGACCTCTGAGGGAAGTGCTTCCTCATCCCTTTAAGTAGCCACTAGTTAACGACTCTGCAAGCCTGTACCGACTGTTTTTCCAGACGTTGTTCTTGGCGGGCGCTCAATGAGGCACCAAATTTACCGACCGGGGCGCAAGCGTGGGTGTTGCACCAGGAATACGTCATAATCAGAGCAATCGTCAGCAGCCAGGCACTACTGCTTTGCATCCCCGTGAGCTTCTAATGAATTTTCGGTCGGGGCGCTAAAAGCTGCACTCCCGGACCGTAACCTCTTACGTTCCCATTAACGCCCCCTCTGGCCACTAACTGAGGCGTTAGACAACTGAAAATCCAGCCCTGTGTTTATATTCTAGTGTAGGAGAGAAAGTCTTCACTGCAGTGTCAGCTCAGGCCGTCTCCAGATTTACACTCGAAAACCTTAGCATTGGATCGAGGTGAAACCACTTTGCTCCAATACTATTCTTGAGGTGGAAATGCACCCAATGAAGCAAAGCACAAATGCTCACCCAGCTTAGCAACAATGTGAATTCTCCCTCCCTCGAAAGATTCCCATAATACTTCTGCCCCTGTCTTAATAAACAATCATGTAAAAATGCTCATCAAACTCCACACATTTCAAAATAGTAGAATGTTTATTCAGTTTTAAACAGGACAGCGAAGACGTTCCAAGTTTAGGGTTTTTGTCATGTCTCTTCTGTATCTTTTTTGTTTTCATCATACTTATACAAAATGTCATGTTTTGCAGATTTATTTAATCCTGCTGCTTGTCTGACCTATGGTAAAAGCATAATTACTTTGCCAAGAAATATTTGCTTGGAACATGCTATTACGAATCTAAAATATTTGTATTTCTTCACATTGTGCTGCAACTCAGACTAAATTTAAAGACTGAATTTGTTCAAGCAGAAATCTTTTACAAGCTGTTGATGTGTTCCTCCATTTTGAACTTTCTTCTTTCTACCCACCCTTTTGATTCATATTGGATAGAGATCCAATGACCAATTTCTCACCTGGCTCACTGTATTATATCCGTAACAATGTATCAGCCGGTTAACAAGAAAACAGTAAAAATAGAAGCCTTTATATTTTCATGAGTAGGTATGAAAACAGTTTAGCAAATTAAATTATGGTCCTCAATGGCACTTTTAGCACTGCTGTGATCAATAGGTCCTCTATGTCTGATGTGCAACCCTGTAGTTTGCCAAAACTCTTCCACGGTCACTTTCAAAAAAAGACTTATCTGACTAGCCTATGGCCTCCGGTCTTTCATCACGAAGTCGTCTGCCTCAGCTGTTAAAATAAGACAGCAATCAGACCGCTGTGACTTCAGTACACAGTGAACTGAGAAGCAATGTGCCTTCTGTTACAAGCTAGATTACTTGCTGTTTGATGTTACAGTTTCCTGGCACCATTCTGACAAGCCATTCACAAAACCAGAATGGTACCAGCAGTCAACTGGTAGCAAATACAGTTCTGCATACTCTTCACTGTTTCCTGGTGAATAGCTAATAGAGAGAGCAATGAATGCACACGCAGTACTGTATAATAACCTAGACATTAACATATTAATCTATCAGGAATTCATCAATAAGGAGATGGGCTTCCCTGAAAGAATTTCACTTCTTTGTCAGCATTTACACTGAATCACTCTTCTACAGTCAGTGTCTTTGAATTACAAAAGAATAAAAGAGTGTCAAACTTGAATAAAAAAACTAAAAATGAAATATGGATGAATGGAGTTAAAAAACACCAAAATACAAATATTTGAATAAATTCTTAAAATTGAAGTTAGAAACTAAAATGCATTCAGCCAAATTCATAAATAAAATTGTCATGCCCTCAAAAAAGTTTAAAAATGAAAGATGCAAGAATATTACCCAGCAAAATTGGAACAAAAAAGGGTTTTATAATGTAAATTCTCAGAACAGAAATATTTCCCTTTCAAAATGACGAACCTCATCTCCACAATAAGAATTTATAAATCATCATCTTGACAGGAAAAATATTGTCAAGTTTTCTTGTAGTTCTCAAGCAGTCTGCCCCTATCACTGCTGGGGTCACTTTCCATAGTGTTTCACACAATTGTTTCCAGAACTGGCTTTCCAACAACGCATATTCATTTGTTCATTTGTTTTAATCTAGAAAGGTACTTCTGCAGGACCTAACTTAAGTTTGAAAGTTTAACGTGGAAACACAGTTTGAATTTTGCTTTTGGTGGTCTGGTGCTAGACAATAAACAATGCTGTTTGGATGCATGTGCACTGCAGCTTCTGACTTGAGCTCGGGAGCATTGCAAGCTGCGAATGTGTATTCGAATATTGGGGCAGTTCATGTCCTGGCCAGGCAGGGTCCTATTTGCATTGTTGGCTCCTCTCTGGCTGGAACGTTAACTGTCCTGTTTAGGAGAGCTTTGAATACACGCCTTAGAAGACCCATCTCCCCAAAATTAGAAATTTAAAAGTTTAGAGCTGGCTCAATTCTCCAAACATTTTAATGAAGGTCAGACAGGTTTACAAAGTGTCTGAGGGGGGGGGGGGGGGGGGGGGCAGAGTCCAACAGATCCCTGAGTACTTGGTTGGAGACTGCAATCTCCAACTGGTGTCAAACTGAAGCAATGAGAGACCTTACAGGAAGGATTGCTGTGGAGTTTAATTGGGCACGGACCCTTGGATTTATACTGCCACATTATCGTCAGTGCAAAGTGAAAATTTATGATAATTTTGAATGATTAAAAAAAAATGTATGAAAAATGATGTAGTGACTGAATCAAGTCAAGCAAATGTAAATAAATATCGTGCTTGCCATACAAACAGAGGTTAAAAAAAGGTAGATAGCAACACAATAATCAGATATCCTGGAAGAGAAGAGAAAAAAAAGATGAGATAAATCCAGATATAGACTAGAAATTATGCGCTATTCCAATATCAACTGTGGATTTTAAATAAAAGTTTTTGGGAGAATGAATTCTGGCCCTTTAAGCCAATATTACTGGGAGGAGTAAATTGTGTGCTACAACACCTGCACAGGATGGCCAATGGAGCAACAGATGTAATTAGCGCACTGAAGGACTGATTCTGTAGTGGTCCATTCAGGAAGTGAGTGGCCTTGAAAATCAGGTGGGTAGGCCTCAGCACTGAACTCCAGATTCGAGGGGAGCACATTGTGCATGTTCTGGTCTCATTGGCCCTTCGCTGCACAGCTCTTTAATCGAAACCTCTGCATAAAATGGGCACTGGGAGGACCACAAGCTGTATATCAAATAACTCTACCATTTAGAGCCATATTAGTAAGATTTGCATTCTGACAGCTGTTTCTGACTAGAACTTGTGCCTTAGAGCAAGTGATTTTTTTCTTACTGTTTCCTGTTTTCCTTCAATTCAACACCTTGACAGCAACATTCCTGCTGCCACCACTTCACTCTTGCAGCTATAAGCAATGCTGATCATTGGGCAGCCAATGGCTGCGTTGGATTTGGAGGAGAAAGAGAAATGACTAAAGATGGAGGAGAGTCAAGCACCTGGCACCTACCAACAGTCTGTCCAGAAATTACATCATAAAACCCAGGCACAACTACTTGGGCATGTTGGAAGAGACTTGACCTTGCCATCTCCACTTCAGCCAGGTGTGAGTCACTGAATAGTACTGTATACTGTACCGTGACCCATAGATGTCTTCCAGTACAGGGATAGTTCTATCACATTGAACTTTAATTGGCTCATTTCAAGTGACTCTTAGTGATATTTTCCAGATTTGCCACTCGTCCGTACCCTGATGCATCAAATGGGCCACTGCAGCATTGTTTGCCGGAAGAAACATATCATTTTCCCAATGGAAAAAGGGAACAACTAGGAGAAGCCTTAGCACTTCTACCAAAGTTCTCAGAAGTGAAGATCCTCATTCATGGCACACAAAGGCCCTCACAGCACCAAGAAAGGTCCCCGTGCCATACATGAATCAAAAGAGATTTCATTCAGTCAACAGACCACCACAACCGAATAATGCGGGTAACTGAAGGATACCTCAATTGCCATATACACTTTCATCTAATTTGCTAGATTACAACAGTGACTACACTTCAAAAAGTACTTCACTGGCTGTAAAGTGCTTTGGGATGTCCAGTGGTTGTGAAAGGCACTATATAAATGCAAGTCTTAATGATCATGAGGTAAGTATCAATGATTATGAGTCTTCTCCGTTCAGCACAACTCCACCATTGGAGAGGAACTCCTGCAGCTAGATTGGCTGGAAGGTGAGGCTACTCCCTAACTTCAGGAGAAAGGAAATGTGCCACCAGCTGATGCCCAGCAAGGACTGGTTTACTGGACTTTTAATTATAAACAGCCCTGTGGGTTTTTAACCCCTTACCAACATGCTGGGTCAAATCCTCCTTCACCACCATTTCCTATATGTTTGCACCAACAACCAGATGTTTCGCTGGGTAACAAATCATCTCTACACCTTTATCTGCTCTACCTATCCCTGCATTAATATTTGCTTCCCTCGTGCTTCCCCTTGATAATCCAGAATATGTATTATCTACTTCCTAATCTCCTCTACCAGAGTGGAAGAATGTATGGTGTCACGCTACTGTTCCTCACTGGGAACCCTGTGACTGACCTGTGTCGCATGACCTTTTTCTCATAGGTCATGAGATGTCAAACACCTTAATCCCTTCAATGGTTGCTGCTTTCCTTCTGCTTTTCTAGACCGCTGAGGGGATGGGCTGGGAGCGGGAGATGGATCTTCACCCTGAGAGGTGAAGTCCTCATCCACCTCTCTTCCAGATTGACTCCAGCTGCTGGCTGCTCTTTACGGATGTCCAGGGATCTATCTGTGGTTAAACACTTGGCCGACAGTATGAAGCAGACCATCAGGGCACCCCTATTCGTCTTTCCTACCTTGGCACACTTCCTCAGTTTGGGAAAGCTTTTTTCTCATTAGCTCCCATGAGTGATGCATTGAGGACGGCTGGTCATTTTCTGTACATTGGCTGTGTGCAGAGGATTTACCTCTGCTTCAAAAATAAAACTGAGACTTTCCTCCTGAAGAGGGCAATTCTGGGAGCTCCTCCAGCCATGTTGTCCATAAAAATGCTGCTTCCGTTTAAGAGTGCAGCGCCCTTTAAGAAGTGCTGCATTCCTCACCCCCACTTGAGTCTGAACTCTCCTTACATAGAGACATTATTTAAATTATGCCTGGCTTCCATTCAACCAGCGCAGGTGCTTCCACAAGTATGGGCCATTTCTTGCCTTAACCTTGGAATCTGCTTTTAAAGTGCTGCGTGAATAGAAAAACATTGATCTGTATTATATTTGGTGGATAGTTAGAGAGCAGCTGCAAATCATTGAACCCCTTTCTGTTCACACAGAGCTCTGTATTATTTAGAGTGGTCCGGATGGCCACATGGATTCTATTACTCATCTCCGGTACTTTGGGACAGTTAGCAATGTGGTGGAATTGGGCGGCCTCATCAGGCTGCAGTTGCTGGTCTGTGGGAAAGGAGAGGAATAACCCTAACCCCGGTTGATGCATCAAAATAGCTGGTGCTGCTGATGTACCCTGAGCTTGCCTAGAAGGAACCAGAGATGTAAAAATTCAAAGGCATCAGTTTGAAGATCAGTTTGACAGTCACTGGCAGTGCTGTCCCTAGGTTTGAGGCTGGCTGCAGGTGCGTAGTTCCCTCCCAAAGCCTCCACTCCCAGAGGCAGTGCTTTTTAGTCATTGCCAGGTAGCTGTGACCAGGTCTGCAGGTGCGATGGGTGGCATCGTGGCGAGTCCGGACCACGTGCCTTTGGTGCCACCTGACATTTCTGACAGCCCCAACTAGTGGCTTCCATTAAATCAAGTGCCATAAAATCACTGAAATTAATCGTCAATCCAGTGTACATTTTTTTCAGGAGTAAATCCATGTAAGCAGTTCCTGGCGTCTCTGGTGAGAACCTGACTCCTTTGCAGCACCGATGGCAGTTTCATATGGGCAGTAGGAGCACATTGCATTTGTGACACATAAAGACTACATTTTGCTGCACAACCCCTTAACAAGAAATTATGCAGGGAAAAAAAACACAAGCCCAATGGGGTTAATGTATGATTTGTATAGTGATGCACAGCACCCTTATAGGCTTCACAGGAATCTTGGGCCAGATGGAAACTGGGTGGGACGTGAGCACATCACCGCACACACCACTCAGTAACTGCTGGTGTGAAAGTGTAAGCAGTTTCTCGGCTATAAAAGCTAAATGAAAAAATAAAAACACGTCAGGAATTGAAAAGGGAAATGAGTACAATTAGGCTTAAAACACAATAATAACTACAGGATACGTTAAAGTAATTTGTATAGAAAAGCTAAAAAATGTGAAAACAGAAATATAACAAGAAAAAAATAGAAAAAGGAAAACTTGCACTTATATAGCGTCATTCACAACCTCAGGTTGTCCCAAAATGCTTTACACCCAATTAAGTACATTTGTTGTAATGTAGTTGTTGATTGACAAATAAATGTTGGCCAGGACAGTGGGAGAACCCATGCGCTCTTCTTTGAACTAATGCCATGAGATCTTTTACATCCACCTGAGAGGGCAGACAAGGACCTCAGTTTAACATCTCATCTGAAAGATGGCACCTCTGACAGTACAGTACTTCCTCAGTACTGCTCTGAAGTATCAGCCTAGATTATGTGCTCAAGTCTCTAGAGTGGGGCTTGAACCCACGGCCTTCTAATTCAGAGATGAGAAAGCCACAGGTGACACCAAGGCCCCGATAGTACGGGTTTCTGTAGATCCTGGAAGTGCAGGCGGGTTGGGGTTGAGTTTCCCATTTAAAAAAATGTCAACTCCCCTGTCCCTCTCCCACCCGTCCTGGGGTTTAAAATTATTCCCTAAGAGTTGAAGACAAATATGGATTGATCTAACCAACCAGTTAGAGAAAATCAGAATTGGGTAAGTATAAAAGAGCTCAGATAACCAATGGCAACATTTGACTTTAATTAAACTGGTGTAATCGTGGGTTGTAGAGAATCAATAACATCTCTTATGAGGTAGTTTGTGTTTCTATAAATTAAACATAATTTAATTTACAAGCTACCATTGTATTAAGCAGAGTAAAAAATGATTTGTTGAACACACTCCATGACACAGTAAGAAGTTAATTTTTGTTTTCATGTAGCTGGTGTAAACTAGTCCTTGAATGTTTAACACAGCGATATTTTGCTCACTAGGTGTTAACAGCTCTCTTCGAACATTGCTGTCAATTATTTACATGCCTTCCAATTTTTAAAAAGCAGTGTACTATAAATATATTTTGTTGAAAGTAACAAAGCCGAAGTTAGTGCAAGATTTGGCCTCTGTGCTGTGCCATTCATAATGGTGTGAACTTTAAACAAAATCCATCTTTATGGCAAATTTTAAAATGTTGCCATCCAAGGTTTGAACTATGGGGCAGCTAAAAACACACAGCCACACCGGCCCAACTGGCTCAAGCAAGAAGTCAAGAATTAAAATTGAGTTCCTGGATTCTCTATATTTGTGCAACATTTCCATCCTATAAAATGTTTTTCTTAAATGCTGCACATAAGCCAACACAGCATAGCATGCAGCAGTTAATGTTTTTCAGAGGGCAATTTACTTAAATAATTAGAGCAGCCAATAAATCTCGCTTAAACACTATGTGACTGTGGTATTCTATCCCTCCTCATCCTTCTCGATCTGTCTGCAGCCTTTGACACGGTTGACCACACCAACCTCTCCCAACACCTCTCGTCTGTTGTCCAGCTGGATGGGACTGCCCTCACCTAATTCTATTCTTATCTATCTAATCCTAGCCAGAGAATCAACCTGCAATGGCCTCTCTTCCTGCTCTATTACCTCCGGAGTCCACCAAGGATCGGCGGCATCATCCAAAAACATGTCAGGTTCCACATGTACACTACCAGCACCTCTCTCAACCCTGCCACTGTCTTTGATTTGTCACACCGCTTGTCCGACCTTCAGTATTGGATGAGCAGAAATGTTCTCCATTTAAATATTGGGAAGACCAAAGCCATTGTTTCTGGTCCCTGCCACAAACTCCATCCCTCTCCCTGGTCACAGACTGTTCACAACCTTGGTGTCCTAGTTGACGCTG